>NW_008343385.1:5726269-5761105 GCF_000622305.1 Nannospalax galili | reverse complement strand
CCAGCTTGCTCCATCCCCCTTCCCCGCCCTCCTCCGTCCGAGACGCCGCTGTCGCCTCAGGAACACCGCTCTCCGCTCGCCCTGCCCCCCTTCCCGGTTCTTCCTTACCCCTCACCCCCCACCAGCAGCCGCAGCCGCCTCTACCCACGGGCGCGCCCCCGCCGCCACCCGGACGCGCGAACCCGCGCTGCGGCCCCGCCGGTTTTTATTATTTTAAGACAGGGTCTCACTCTGCAGCCCAGATTGCCCTTGAATTTAATGACAATCCTCTTGTCTCAGCTCCCCAAGTGCTAGGATTATAGGTATGACCCGCTACGACTAGTTTAACATTAATCTTTATATTAACATAGCTGCTAAATCTAATTTTTAATTACTTTTAATGGAAGAAGGGGCTTACAGAAACCAATATTTCAGGGTCATAGTATTTGAACCCTCTTGATGTGGCATGCCCTGCAAAGAGGACTCATGCAGCAGCAAAGAGCACTGGGCAGAGGACCTGAGGCTGAGTCTCATCTGTCATACCCACTTTTGTAATATTTGGAAAGCCACCTCATCTCCTGGACTGCAAAGAAGGGATTGAATTCTATTTCTGGATTATTACAGTTTAGAGATTCTATTATTCTAGGCCAGAATAAGTAACAAGGAAATGAAGTTCCTTCATAAAAAGTTTTAAGCAGATATAGAAAGTATTATTTGTTACTTCCTGAGCTTACAGCAGGCACTCAATAAACAGTTGTTGAATAAAAGACTTTAACTTTGATGGTGCTGAGTTCTCAACCTCCAAACACAGACCCCGGGAGGATGTGAGGCACAGACAATCATCGGCCCATGGCCGTTTCTGAATCTGTTTGGTTTTTTTTTTTTAATTAAGAAAAGTTATTATCTAACTAAGCTTAAAGATGCCTGCAAACTGACACCTCTCACTGAATTCAAACCTAATTGTCAACATAATTGCCCATCGAAGAGCCTCACCAGTTCAGCTGGACCTCCAGGAATAACAATCTCTAGGGCAGGGCTGCTAACCTGCCCAGGAGCTTCCATTGTCCACAGAATATTCATGAATCTGAACTCTGAAACTCTGGTGAGCCTCCAGCTCTTGGAGGTTGCAGCATGGGTAGGACTCAAAGTCTATTGATCCTCTAATTTCTTTATGCAGAACACTATATCAGGGTCAATATAATGAGAGGAATGTTCCCTAACCCCAGCAGCTCCCTAGACAGTTTCTACCCACTAAGGCCATAAAAGAGTGCTTGCTAACAAAAGCTTGATATCTTGATCATTTTGTGTTTTCTTATAACTAACCAAGACTGGGTAATTTATAAGGAAGATCGATTTATTTCATCATGATTCTAAAGGCTGGAAACCCTAATATCAAGGTATCAGCATCTAATAAGAGCTCTCTTTGCATATCAGAAGAGCAAAGAGGCAGAAAGAGGCAAAAGAGGACCAAATCCATCCCAGGAAAGCAAACTCACCTTATAGGAGCTACATCAATCCATTCCTAAGGAGAAAAATCTCTTAAAGGCGCTACCCTCAGTACTGTTACAATGACAATGACATTTCAGTATGAGTTTGGGATGGGACAAACATTCAAAGGATATTCTGCAAATACCCTGCCTTCCAGATCCCTGAAACTGATTTTTCAAAACCCTAGAAATAGGTGTAAGTTTTAAGGTTATCTTTATTAAAATAGCATTGATGATTGCTGGATGAATCTTATTCACCGCGACTATAAAAATCCCAAAGGGAAACACCAACTAGGAGAGAAAACTGATAATATTGTTCTAATATTGCGTTAGACGAAAACTCTGGTCCTTCTGAAGAAGTCTTTCAGTCACGACTCATGTGGGCTCAGCCACAGGCATGCTGGGACCGCAGAGGGGATTTCAGTGAAGAGCCAATCCAGAACTGGAATGAGCTTGTGCTCAAGTCAGATTCTGAGGTGCTTTTCCTCAGGCAGAGCTGCCTGATGATTTCAGCCAAATTAGTGTTATACGTTCTCCATCTGTGAAAGCTGTTCCTGTGAGAGGAAGCCCCGACCAGGCACTAGCTTGGACAATATGCTCAAGGAAAGAAGAGCCTATTTTCTCTGCATTTTACACAGCAAGGGCGAAGCTGAGCTCAAAGCTCAGTGCCCAGAGCTCCACTCCACTGGCTGGTGATAATGCCTACAATCTTGTCTTCTATCTCAGTGCCATGTCTGTTTTGAGGGAAGCAAATACAGGTGGAGGTTGACTGGCTGGGGAGGGAGCTGACTGGTTCCAAATTTGTGCCTTGATTGATTATCCAGAGTAGACTCAGAAAATGCTGAAAGTAACTTTGTTCTCAACCTCAGGGATGCTCTGCATGGAAAATGAATCATTGTGCCTTTCAGGGTACGCTAGGGAAACTTGTGAACGATGCCTCGGCTTTTCTGTCGTGGCCTAAATTCCTGTCTTCACTTTGAGCTTCTCCCCCTCCCCAACACTTTCTTGGTATGATATAATATAAAAAAATGCTATCATCAGTCACCAGATACATTTTAAATTATGTGATAGATCCCGAGAGATATATAGCCAAATTGGATATTAATGATAAGAAGACAAGCCCTTTCATCCTCCAGTGCAGACATTTTCAAATTATGCTTCATTGCTGAGCCTTTGTGTCTCTTAAACATCCAATTTTACACATTTTGCTGTTTCTTTTAAGTACTGATTAGATAGGGTGGCATTCTGACTTCTGTGGTTGTGTTCAGTCAATATTTTTGCTGTTTTCTACTTCAGTATCTCCCATTTTCTTAAGATCCTTTAGACAATGGTCAGTTCAGCTTTTTAGCAATGGTTTGTGTTACATTCTGATCAAAGCAAGGGGTTTTGTTCACCGAGCGCTATACAGATTTGCAGAGCCATGGGAAGCAAGTCACACAGTGTAATGTAAAACCAACAGAGGCCACAGAATGAAATACTGAAGCCTTAATAACAACGGCAAGCACACCGGAAATGTGTGTTACAAATGAGAATGCCAAATGGATTTCCAAAACACATTTAAAATATATGAATATTGTTATCAGGATCTGGTTCTTCATTCTTTCTTGATCCTCAGAGAATGTAACAGCAGGAATATTGGGAAAAAGTATTTCTCTGCATGTAAAGGCTGGCCTCTGTAGTGCATCCCTGTAATCCTCCTACTAGGAAGATGGAGACAGGAGGATCCCTGGGGCTTACTGGCCAGCCAGTCTAGCATAATCAGCAAGCTTCAGGTTCAATGAGATCCTTTCTCAATAACCAAGGTGGATGGTGCCTGAGTAGGATTGATACTCCATGTTTACTTATGGCCCTTATGGCCTCCATACACAGGTGCAATATGTGCACCAGGACACAATATTGGGAAAAAGTATGAGAGAGAGATAGATAGATAGAGAGAGAGAGAGAGACACAGAGAGAGAGAGACAGAGAGAGAGAGAGAGAGAGAGAGACAGAGAGAGAGAGACTCATGTAGCCTAGGCTGGTCTTGAACTTGGCATGTAGTTGAGGATAACCTTGAACTTCTGACCCTCCTACTTCCACCTCCTGAGTGCTGGAATTATAGTTGTGTGCTACCAGCTTGGCTTATGCAGTGCTGGGGATCAAACCCAGGTCTTTGTGCATGCTAGGCAAGCACTCTACCAAACTGAGCTATATCCCAAGACTCCCTAAAATCCAAGTGCTTGGATGAAGCTTAAATATCCTTCATGATCCAGCCTCTGCTTCCTTCCCCATACTCACTGGGGAAGGAATGTCCCATGGGTCCACCATCCTCGATTCACTGGGAAGCCTCCCAGATCTCTCTCTTGCATCTCCTTTTGACTGGTCCACACTCATTCTACTAGCAACAAGGTTGAACTACAGCCCCATCCTCCACTGTAACCCGGAGGATGAGTTCTAAAGCAGTAAGAACCATGTCTACCTGGTCAACAATAGCTATTTTTTAAACAAATGAATTGATTTTTAAAAGCTGAGGTTCAGAGACCTTTAGTTACTTGATAACTATTTAATAGTAGAGGTGGAGATCTGAACCTATTTGTCTAGACCCAAATCTAATGCTCTCCTTGCAGCACCCTAGTGTCTCTCATAAATGATCAAGTGTGAGCCACTCAGACGTTCATCCTGGCTAGGTCAAAACAGGCACACAGGCTGTACCAGGAGACAAAATGGGACAGGAAGGCTTAATCATGTTGCATAAAACTTTGAATGCTAGCTTAAGGAATTAGGACTCCCTTCTATAGACAATCAGGAATCATGGGTGTTTGGGGAGTATGGTCATGACAAGAGCAGAGCAACTGTGTTTCCTTGTAGCTTCCAAAATTGAAAATGAGGACATTCAGAAAAGCTCCCTGAACCCGTTGTGTGCTTCCAAACAGGATTTCTGGGTTTTGAATGTCTTTCCTCTGTTGAGTCAACATAATGATAATGATAATAATAATAGTAGTAATAACAGTATCCGTTATGTTAGCTTGTTGCTATGACAACATATCTGAGATAATCAACTTACAAGGAGAAAAGGTTTATTTTGGCACACAGTTTTAGAGGGTTCAGTCCGTAGCTTCTTGGCTTCATTGTTTGGGTCTGGGTTGGCATACTATATCACGACAGAAACACATTACAGAGGAGTGCTATTCACCTCATGGTGGAAAGGAATTAAAAGCAAAGCAGGAAACAATCAGCACCTACAGGTCCCGGTGGCCTGGACCAAGCCCGAGACTCAAGATATACCTGCAAGTTTTCAATAACTTTTTCTCCTTTCCAACCAACATTAAGACCTGCAAACACTTGGAGAGACCAGCTTTCAGGCACTGGGGGATCATGCGTTCTCCTTGCATGCTCTAGAGTAAGAATACTCTCAGCAAATACCCAAGGAGTTGACTGGAACTCCCTAAATTGCTTTCCCTATGACTCAGTATAGGGCTAAAGAGCAGCTTCAAAGGGGTGAGGTGGAAAGCACTAGCACAGATGTCAAGCACTCACAATTCTATTCCCAGCTCTGCTAAGAATAAACTAATACAAATGATGTCTACAAACCAACCAGTTTTCCAGATGGCATTTAAGAGTTTTTATTCTAGCATCTTGGCAAAAGCTCTGACTCATCTCCCTATCTAACAGGTCCTCAAGCAAAGTCTGAACATGTAATTATGACCCAAACTCTCCCACACAAATTTTCCAAGAATTTAGTTTAAACACATTATCAAGGAGAAAATGTCATGTGTGGGCACCACAGGCTAGATTTTTTTTCCCAAGTACCTATAAAAAGACTATCAATGGAGCTGATTCAAAATTACCTCTCTTGGAGAGTGTCCCAGACAAAGGTAAACTTAAAATGACTCCTTCTTGGGTGGTGAGATGGCTGAGTGGGTAAACAAGGGTGCTTGCTGCCAAGCTTGATGGTCTGAATTTGATCCCTAGTACCCATACAGTGAAAGGAGAAAATTGGTTCCCAAGTGTGGCACACACATATACACTCACAAAATAAATATTAAAAAAAAATGATTCCGGGGCTGGAGAGATGGCTCAGCGGTTAAGAACACTGGTTGTTCTTGCAGAAGACCCAGGTTTGAATCCCAGTACCCATATGGTAGCTAACAACTGTCCATAACTCCAGTCCCAGGGAATCCGACAGCCTCTTCTGACCTCCGCGGGCATTGCACAACTTGGGTGCACTTACCTATATACGTGCATATACATTAAAAAAAAAAAAAAAGATTCCTTCTTTCAAGAAGATTGAACTTCTTTGCAAATACAACTGAGAAAACTGTCCTTTAATTTGGATCCCATTTAAATTACTTAATGAATCCCTTTTCTCAGTTAATTGGACATTAGGTTTCAGAATGAATGAAAGGGCTTCATGTGCCACATAGTAGCTGGCAAGCCGCAAAGCCAGGGATGCTTTTCATGAGTCTCATCAGTGGTCTGGTCTCAACCTCAAGCCTGGGAAACCATTAACCAACAACTTGAGTGTTAGTTTTAATTTGATACACTGTGTTGAATGCAAAATATATGGGTATTTCTTGAGGCAGCTTCCTCGGTTATAGGGAATCCTGCAGCTTTGCGTCCTGCTGTTATTTCCTGGTGGGTGTCTGAGGGAAGAGGCAGGAGAATGTGGAGAATCTGGGGAAATGTGGCCTCATGAAACAGTCCTTTGATTAGGTTCAAACAGGCTTCTTTATCCTGTGTGCATTAGGTCCCTGTATTCCCCACAGGAGGCTGGGATTTAGGCTGTGAGTGAAATGCCAAGTCAGTCTTTGCTTGTATGGTAGCTGTTGGGTCATTGCAGAAACCCAGGAAGCAGAATTCAAAAGAACCCTGCCTGGAGCCTATAAAGGGAGAGAGTTTGGGAGTCTGAAGGAAGTCACCCCTTAATGATCCTGGCCACTTACCAGTCTCTTCCCTCCAGCGAATACCCTGAGCACCCATGGACATGCAGTCTGGAAAAGTTTGCTCTTGGTTAACAATACTCCCAGGAACTTTCATCCAGATAATTAAGGGTTAAGTTAAAAATGGCAATGCTTAAAGAGATTAAGCCAGGCATGGTGACACATGCCTTTAATTCCAGCACTCTGGAGGCAGAGGTAGGTGGATCTCTATGAGTTCAAAGCCAACCTGGTCTACATTGTGCCATTGTGAGTTCCAGGTCAGCTGGGGCTACAGGGAGACCCTGCTTCAACGAGAGAGAGAGAGAGAGAGAGAGAGAGAGAGAGAGAGAGAGAGAGAGAGAGAGAGAGAGAGAGAGAGAGAGAGAAGAGAGAGAGAAGCAAGTTTCAGGAAAGAAGACAAGAGAAGGTAGGCAGTTCTCTCTGAAGGCTTCTGTGTGCTGGTGCATTCATGTTTTATCTGGTAGGAACTGGAAAGCAGTAAGAGATTCTAACAGGATAGCTTGAGCATTCCTCACTTACTCTAGCACCAGAGAGCAGCATACGCATGCTGGAGCCTGGGGAGAACAGTCAAGAACTTGGTATTTGACCATAGTAATTACCCTCAGACAGTTCAAGAAGGGCAATGACTGGAAAGAGGTCACTGGGTTTAGCAGCTGGGAGGTCAGTGGGGACTTGGCCAAGAATAGTGCTCTGGGTGCAGCTGATGCCCCAGTGTTAAGAGTAATTGTCAGGGAAGTGAAGCAAAGACTCTAATTGCCCAAAGTATAGTAGTGTTTTGTGGTTGTCACTCAGTCCAGGGAGTCTTAGCTTTGTGAAGAATCCTAGGAGGGAAGGAATACAACAGTTTCTTTGAGCTGACAGTGAACATGGGGACCCTTGAGAGCTATACTGTGTTGTTTGGCTGGGTTGGTAGGAAGTCTGTTCTTTAACTGGGAGGACCCAAGCTGGCTCCCAGTCAGCCTTTACTTAGCTCAGGATTCCTTTTCCAACCTGGGCTGCCAAGTTTCTTGAGTTTGCAAAGAGTTACAGTTGTTTTTTGATATTCTAGGTAGAGAAAGATGGCGTTCAAGCCCCCAGCTTCTCATGGATCCCAAAACACAAGGGTATTCTCATCCTATTTTAGTTTGATTTCTGTTACTGTGATAAAACAACAAAACCACTGTGCGCGGGTGGCTCATTCCTTTAATCCCAGCACTCGGGAGGCAGAAGCAGGCAGATCTCTGTGAGTTCAAGGCCAGCCTAGTCTACATAGTGAGTTCCAGGACAGCTGGGGCTACAGAGATACCTTGTCTCAAAAAGAAAACAAAACAAAACAAAAAACAACCAAAAAACAAAACAAACAAACAAAAAACCAAGTTGAGGAGGAAAGGGTTTATTTGGCTTACAGGTTACAGTCCATCATGGAGGGAAGTCAAGGCAGAAACTCAAGGCAGGAACCTGGAGGTAGGGACTGAAGCACAGACCACAGAGGAAGGCTGCTTACTGGCTTGCTTCCTCTGGTTTGCTTTGCTATTTTTCTTACACAGCCCAGACCCACCTGCCCAGGGATGACACTGCCCACAGTGTGCTGAACCCTCCTATATCAATTAGCAATTAAGAAAATGTCCCTCAGACATGCCTACAAGTCAGTCTGATGGAAGAAATTCCTCACTTGAGATTTCCTCTTCCTAGTATGCCTAGGTTGTATCATGTTGACAGCTGAAGCTTTCATAAGGCCCTTATATAAAATGGTGTAGCAGGTGTATATAACCTTTGTGGATCTTTTCATAGACTTTCAATCACCTTTAGCTTATGTACAATGCGTAATACAATGTAAATGTTCTATAGACAGTTGCTATTCCATATTTTAAGGGACTAATGACAATGAAAAATGCCCACCATGCTCATTTCAGACATAATCATACCCCTACCCCATTTCCAACATTTCCAATCCAAGGTTGGTTGAACTCACAGGTGCAGAACTGGTGGGAACTACGGACTGGCTGTATTCTGACTTTTGAATTTTCAGAACGCAGTGTACAAAGAAGAGTGACTGTCATTCCCTGTACCCAGTTACAATTCTCAGCTTCTGGAAAGGAGCACCAGAACGGTTTCCCAGGGTTCTTCTAACTAGCAAGGGAGGAGTTCTGAATTGCTGTGACAAATCCCCTACACTGGATTGCAAGGTCTATGAAGGTGGAGTTACACCCAAGGGACCCATCTATGATTGCAAGCTCTGTTTCCCCATCCAGTGATAGAGCCTGGGTGGTTTTTTTTTAATGATCCTGTGACCCACCCATCCCTCTGCTATAATCAATGTTTCCATTCTTTTCCAGAATAAACATGTTGACAGTCATTTGTAATCAGGGAAATGAGGTTTTCCATCCCTAGATTCAGGCTCCGCATACATTTGAAAACAAAGAATTTAGCAAAGGAATTTAATCTCTAATTATTTTAGAATACATCAGTGGCACTAGACACTAAGAGATCAATTTTTTTTTCTTTTAGATTGGGTTAAATTCTTCCCTGCTTTGCCCCTGTCCCTTTCTGCTTTGTTCAGAATTATCACACAGAATGGCTGGAGGAGAGTAGGACCTCACTATATCCCATTTCAGGATTGAGCAATGAGGAAACAAGAGCCAAGCCTGGAAATGAAAACCTCCGGGTAAATGATCCAGCAAAGAAGGACCTAAAACACGCACCTGTCATTGTGCCAGGAAATTGTCTGCCCTCTTTGGACCAACTGGTGAGGGCTGCTCTGCATTTATAACAGCTTTAAAAGATAATAAATGTCATTCTCCCTGCTCAAATGAAATGTAATTTCACAGTTGCTCTGAAGATAGCCCTTCCTTCTTTGTATCCATGGATATGAACAACCTTTTACCCCCACACATCTCCAGCATCATACCTATTTAATGTAAACAGGGTTCGTTTGGTCTGAGTGATTAGTAATTTTATTTCAGAAAGAAATGACTGATTAGGAGTGGTGCAGATGTCATGATCAAAGCTTGCTCTTTGCACAGCACGCTGGGGTGTGAGAGGCAGCCAAGCTGTTTATGTATCCACTGGGCTAAATTAGTATCATTATCACTTCAGTAAAGCTTAGATATTACTGTGTTCCATGCTAAAGAAACCAATTATAGTATCTGCTGGACAGTGTATTAAATGACACCATTTAATTAAAGCCTAATCTCTCTCTGAATGAACAATATTTGAAATTATTGTACATTCTTTCATTCAATTACTGCAAACCTCTGTCCATTTTTAAGAGCAGAAAAAAACTCATCTGGCACCCTGATGGCCCAGGAGAATAATTGCTGTTTTGTGTTGTGTTTGGGGCTTGGTGCCTAGATACAGTCAATCCGGGACACATGTCAGTTCACGAGTGCTTCTAGTTTGAAAATATTTCAGATTTGCTTCTCAAACTCCAGGTAGTGAAGGGCTCTGTTCTGTGATTGCCAGCGGCTCTCTCCAAGGACTGCAGGATAACGGAGACCTCTAAAAAGAATATGTTTAGAAGAATAAAGCCATTAAAGAAATACAATTCCCATCCCAGGAGCTGAGTCCTGTAACTGACAGGATAGCAATTCATTTTGAATGAATATCTCATCCGGGAACGCAAGAATTAAAATGGACTCGACAGTGAGCTCCAGAGATAAACTGTAATAGAAAGAAAATTTTACCTGTTAGGAGAAATGAGTTAAGGAAATGTTGCTATGGTGGAGAGGCATGAGAGGATGCTCGTGTTCTGTGGTCATCTAAGGTAGCCATGGAGAAATGTGGGCACACAACAGCCAACAGTAACCGCTAGCCAAATATCAGTGGCACATTGCTTCTGTAGTATTGTCATGTCAAAGAACATACTACATGGGTTGAGGGTGTGTGCCAGTCTGTTGGACCACCCATAAGATTCCAGGGAGGAAAAAAGTAGGGATGCAGGAGGCATATCCAAAATCCAGGCCATGAGTGGGATGGTTGGTTTCAACCCTAGGGTCTAATACCATACCTTGCTCATAATCAATGCTCTACTAATTATTTCCTAAAACCTCGATGTGTAAAATCCCTGATGCAAACTCAAGCTGGCTTATTTCTTTCTTTCCCAGTCCTTGTTAATGGTGGTCTGCTTGGATCTAGGCTCAGATCTGAGAGAGGTGGTGAGCTGTGGTAGCTATGAAGATGACCAAAATGTAGCCTAGAAGTCCTGTGTACATCAATCTCATTGGTCTATGTGCACAGCCTTGTGGATTTGGTTCACCTGTGCTATACTTCTTGACGATGACTCTGAATTGTATATAATTTTTCAATGACTTGCAGCTAGGGAAGATATTCCATGTTCAAAGCTTGCAAAGGCTGTAAATTAGTCTGTTATGACATTGAGATCAATGGAATACGTTTTAGAGTCCCTCATTTATGCATTCATGTAGCAATTGTTTATGGATTTCTGATGACAGTCATGATAGAAAGAGACCTTTCCCAGGATAACTCAAATTCAAATTCTCAGTCTATTTTTATTAATTGTATAGCACTAAGCATATTATTTAACTATTTCTCCTATAATGTCAGATTAACAATACATATCTCATGGGGTCATGGTAAAAATTAAGAGTTATGACAGTGTCTTCCAAATAATTAAGAAATAGAAAATGATAAATATATTATGATTATTGACAGTTATCTTCCCTGGACTTAAGAGTTTGGCACAAAGGCTGAATATATATATGAAGATATGATTTATTAAAAACAATATCCAAATGAATTAGCAAAAGTTAATGCTGGCTTGTGTGCAGAACAGCACATTTTAACATCTATACCCACACACCTATGCATATACATAATCACAAATATGTTTTTTAACTTAAAGCATACTTATAACCAAGGATGCTTTCTATTTGGAAATTGCAATAAATTTGCTCTCTGTGTGGGCAGATTCTCCAGGATCAGGCTGAAATGTCTGGTTGTAATCATCATCTTTGAGTTACTTACATAAAGTCAGTTACTTGCCATCTGCCAACTGGAGATGTGCCCTTATGCCCTGCTTGGATGGCAGCCCATTGCTATGCAGCAGGCAGAAATGTTTCTGTCCAGATAAGTTACCTCTCCATCTCAAATTCTAACATGAGAAGGGATTGTGGCTAGATGGCCTGTCTTAATGATAAAGGAGACAATGGGCATTCATTGTCCTACTTCTGGGCAGAAACAATCTCTAGGACATACACTTTGAGGATTTTAATATACAGCTCTGAAAATAAAATACTTATAAAAGTTGAACCACATTCAAAGATAAATTTGGTACAACTTCATCCAGGTAGAAGGAAGAAGTCTTAGTTCTCTAGCCCTCTGCTAAGGTTGTGAGGCTATGGGAAGTGTGAGGAGGTTAAAAGTTACCAAGCACTCTTAAGATGATGAATGGGGTATGTGATACGTAAGTGGTATTTGTCATATTTTATTTCTGACTGAAATAAAAATGGGTGTCACTAGGGAGAAACCTGGGAAGAACCCCTTGGAGAGACTGAGGCACATTTGAGGTTAGATTGCTAATGACACAAAGACATTTCCAGGCAGTGACTGAACCCAGAGTGAAAAATGAGATAGCCCCATCTTGTTACAGAAGATCCAAGGGATGGGAGCCTACCGTGTAGATTCTGAGCTCACAACCATTGCTGCTTTTATTGTTATTAATACCAGCCTAATAACGAGAAGCCTGAGGCCAACGTCACTCAGCCAGAACAGGAAGGTACCAAGGGCTGGGTTTCTAATGCTCTCTTGTTTCCTAGGTAAATGGTATGCATCTTGCCTGTTCTTGCCTCTAGAAGTTGATACCTAATATCTGTCTTCTGTTGAACTTCTCTTCTGTGACCCTGGACCATCCTCGGTTTGGAGATTTCTACCTGCCCTTGATTATCAAGAATATAGTGTGTCTAAAACAGAGTTTATTTCCTCATTCTCTCCATTCCTCTGACTGACTTCCCCATCAGCAGTTCCTCTAGCCTTTTCATTATTTTTGTTTGTTTCTTGAGACAGTCTTACTATGCTTCCTAGGGTGACTTCAAACTCCTGGTCCTCCTGCCTCAGCCTCCCAAGTGCTGGGATCACAGGCATGTGGCACCATGCCTGACTGCCTTTTTGCTTCTATGACACCATTCCCCAGTCTTTAAACTGAGAATCTTTAGAAGCACCATTGACAACCTCCTCTTATTAAATCTATCCTGCCCTATCTCCTCCAACCTGCTCATTTCTGATACCATCTTTGCATTTTCACTAATATCCTAGGCCTCAACCTTTTGACCTCATGCCTACACTATTGTAATGGACCCTAAGCTAGCACCCAACATTCCCATCTTTGGATGGTTTTGACTCAACCATCCATGTTGCTAAATAACTAGTCCTAAAGCTGTTTTGAACATCTCCCCTGGTTAAAACCTTCAGTTGACAAATCAGCACATTTCATGTCCTATACCAATGACTGAGTCAAGCAGGAACACCAGTCACCCTCTCTTAGCTCAGTAAGAGTCAGACCCAGGGCTAAATTACTCTAACAGGAAACTTCTCCACTGCTCCGGGTCAGAGGTAGAGGGCCGCTGGTAGTCTTCTTGCCATCATGAGGTCAGAGCCCGTGTTCATGCAACACAGAGTGGCTTGGAGCTGTAGGGGGCAGAGAAGTGTGGCCCCTAGATCCAGCCATGAGGGAAGCCAATCTGACTGAGGGATTTTTTGTTTTGTTTTTCTGTTCACATGTCACTCACTGAATCTCCCTTTTCTGCTTAGGTTTTATCTTCGTAGGTCAGATACATGATTTTGGTGACTCCTAGAGGCGTTAAAGGCATACTCCCTACTATCTGGAAATGTCAACATCCCATTTTATATAATTTGATTTCATCTAAAGTCTTCTTTAATTAAAAGTGATAGATAGCATGCACTTGTTTCTGAGATAAATATATTGAGATTAATTTGCTTAGATGTTTAAATTACCTATGTCTCTTAGAGAACACTGAGATTGAATTCTCCATCCCTCTGGGCATCATAATTCAGTTGCATCCAGAGTCTAGAATCCAGAGAAAAACCTTTGCCTAGCTCACTTGGAGTTCTAGGCAAAGGGTATCAGGTGAATGAAGGGTGTGTTCAAGGTGAATCACGTTTTAGACTCTCTTCTGCTGTATTAAATATAAATATGTTAAATATAAATAGCACCAAATCCAGAAACCATCAAATGGCTTGCCCAGTAGATTCCATGTGGATGATCCTTGTCAGATACTTAGTTAATTTTTCTTAAAAGAAATATATAATATATCAGGAACAATTTACAAGCAATGTCAAGAGCAACCAAAAGATGGTGAATGAGCCAGGTGTGGTGGCACCTTTAATCCCAGCACTCAGGAGGCAGAGGCAGGCAGATCTCTCTGAGCTCAAGGCCAGCCTGGTCTACATAGTGAGTTCTAGGCCAACTGGGGCTACAGGGAGACCCTGTCTCAAAAAAAAAAAAAAAAAAAAAAGGAAAATGACCATGATGGTTTGAATGAGAATATCCCCCTCATGCTCCAAGTATTTGAACATTTTGTCCCAGTTGGTGATGCTGTTTTGGGAGGTCTTAGAAGGTGTGGCCATGCTGGAGGAAGCACGTCACTGGGGATGGGCTTAGAGAGTTCTTAAGCCTTGCCGGATCTCCAGTCACTCTCTGGCTCCTGTGTCTGCTTAAAGATGTGAGAGCTTAGCTTTTGCTCCTACTCCAGACACCTCTGCCTCCATGCCTCCCCACTATGATGGACTCTTGCCCCTTTAGAACCACAAGCTAAATAAACTCTTCCTTTTATAAGTTCCCTTGTTCGTGGTGTTTCTATCACAGCAACAGAGAAGTAACTAATACAATGACATAAAGGAGACAGCCCTGTCTCTTCCACTGGAATTTGGTGCTTGAGCAAATGTGCATGCGTGTGGTGGCCTGTGCATGTGTATGACTCAGTTCCCAGTGAGTGAGTCTCATATCAGCTTAGATTGATGCACGCTTTGAACAATCCAGTTCCCTAGTTTCTAATATCAAGTTAATGCCCTCAACATCAGGGTTTGAGTTTTCTAGGACTGGGTCCAAATACTCATTTGCCTTGGCAGTTATAGTATCTAGGACAAATTGCTTTGCTTCCCTGAAACTGAATTTTTTTAAGATGTGAAGTCAAGATAGTACAATTTCTCAGCCTTAGTCTAGGAAGCAGAGCGAGCCAAGGCAAGGAATAAAGCACTGAGGCTGCATTTGAGAAATACAAACCCAGAGCTTTCAACTGGCCATAGTCAAAAGGAAAGTGAGGCAGGGAAAATGGGAGGTATGATGTCATGAGGTTGTTCAACAGGGCAAGTCCTTCCCAGATTCCCAGGCTCTTAATTTTTTTCTTTTAGTGTGTTGGAATTAAACTGAATTAAGGGGTTGGAGAGATGGCTCAGTGGTTAAGAATCCTGGCTGCTCTTGCACAAGACTGGGGTTTGATTCCCAGCACACACATGTTGACTAACAACTGTCCATAACTCTACTTCTAGGGGAATTTGACCTCTGAGGGAATTGCACACGGGTGCACTTAACATACATGCAGGCAATACAGTCATACACATAAAATAAAAATAAATAAAATGTTTTAAAATTGAATTAAACTAAGCAGAACCAACATGTTTATTGTACTGAGGCTTTTCTAGCCAAGAACTTGGCCTCCCTGCTGTTGAGTCTTTTTTGTTTTTATTTTCTGAGACAAGGTTTCAGATATCCCAGGTTAGTCTTAAACTTACTATGTACTGAAGAATAACCTTGAACTTCTGATCCCCCTGCCTCTATCACCCCTGTGTTGGGATTATAGGTACATGCCACCATATCCAGTTTTATATTTTAGTCACATATATATATATATATATATAAATTTAGGTCTGTGTATCAGGGCAAACAATGTCTGTCTTTCAATATGGCTTCTTTTAATTGTCTTCAAAAAAGGACTTGCATGCCCTACCTTACATTTATTCTTATTTACCTTGTTCTATATTTCTCTGATAAATTATACTTTCTCTAATACCAAATTTTCTAATTCCTTCTACTATTAAAATACAGTTAATTTTTTATATTAAACAACCTGTCAAAAGTCTTATAAGCAATTCTTTAATATTAATTGTATATGATGGTGTATGAGAAAATCATTTCTCTGCTGCTTTCAAGTTTGTTTTCTCTTGCATTTTTGTCATAGTTGAGTTATATTAAACTTGATTTCAATCTCTCTTAAAACCTTGGTTGCTGGAAATTTACCCAGTGGCTGAACACAATAGCAGAAACTATTGTATAAGAATATCACTACACAGACTATCAGACAGCAAGATCTTATAATAAATCTTGAGCCTGGTCTGAAGTTTAATGACTTTGAAGGCAGCCGGAGTTGGCCAGTCAACCAAAAGCATCAGCTTTATTAACAGCATAGTGTGGCACCTTATCTATTTATGCATCAGTGGGTACCCCAGCAACAGAACTCATCTCCATGCGGCCCATACACATTTTTGGCTTCTGGTCTCTGCAATACTTTCAGAGTAGAGATGAATTTATGCCGTTAGAACTAGAGGCAGGCTAAGATGCTCATCCCTCTATACTGAAGTATCTTTATGAAAAAAAATTACTTTTTAAATACACGTGGCTTCAGACACTTGTGTGTTTTCTCAGGAGAAACTGGGAGACACATGATTTTTAAAAACCTGAATTTATAGCTTAAATTCATCATCATTGTAGGAAAATCCCAGCACTCCAGGTATCGGCACTCCCATGAAAGTAAAGCCTATCTAGGTGCTGGGGTGGAGAAGGTACAGGGGCCAGGGGACTTCTGGTGAGGACTTACATGAGGCCGCTCCCCCAGCCTGTCTCCATCCCTCCCCTCTCCATACACACACACTTCAGCCTGGTGCCCTGATTCAAACCCAGAAATAGATAAATATAGATCTTGGAATTGCTTCTAAAAACTCACTTATCTACCTGGACCAAGGAGTGTAATTCTTTATTGAAGGGAATAGTTTTCTCAGCGGGCTTATGCAGCTACCTCCTGAGAAGGTTCTAGAGACTCGTTAAAACCATGGATTTAGACTTAGATATGTGTTTGAATCCCACTCACACCTACCATTCAAAACCCTGGGCAGGCTACTGAGTCTCTCTCTGTCTACTCCTCAGTGTGTTTGTTTCTAAAGTAGGGTCAATGATGAGAAAGAAGATGGTAGTCATCCTTTTTGAAGCACTTAAGACTCGCCCCAAACCATGCTAGGTGCTCCCTCTTCATTCTTTTACCCATCTTCTCAACACTTGAATGTATATGCTTTCTCCACAGATATCTCTCTGTCCCCAGTGGTGGCTGCCCTGCCTGCTGCTGATCACCACTGCTGTCACTGCAGGAAGTGACCCTCTCATTCCTGGCTCTCATTCCTGTCCATGAATGTTTTTGTTTTCTGGCTCCAGCAATATTGCTAGGCAGCATCTGATATGTTCACCTGCTTTCCGGAGGCAAGAAAGCCTTCTCCTTTTTGTTATGGTGTTAGCCATATCTGAGACAGGCTGATGGAAAGGATGCTTGGTCCCATTTTTCTAGGGTGATGTAGCACATGTCATTTTTCCTTGCATTATTTAGGGATCTTGATTTGCTCAAGTTCAGGTTTACTGAATGAAAAGATTCAGATCAAGAACTACCCTCTAGAATCAGGCTGCTGTAAACTGAACTGAATTTTAAAAGGCATAAACAAAACATAAACGCTACTATATCCCAGGTAACCCTGTGAAAAATTTTTCTGATTTGGGCTTTGGGTTTTCTTTGACATTCTTGGGAGATATTGCAATAAGAGCTTTTCTTTATATATCAATCACAAACTCATGCTACCCGTGATCTGTGCTGTTGATGTAGGGGCCCAAGGAGCAGGAGCCTTGATTAACATAGGTATCAGCCTCCAAAATGGGAAACCTGCTGCCAAAGACAATGTAATATTCATTTCTACCCTTAGCTGTGATTTATTAGTAGTGTTTGGAAAGCAATTTAATTTAACCCATAATGCACTGCTTTCCAAATTACAGCATGCTGAACATCTAGTAAGCTATTTTACACAATTAAACAGACCTAAGCAACCCTGGAGTGCTGGTTACTGACATGAAGAGTAGTTTATCATAGGCAGCAGCATGCATCGAATCACACTCTCAAATTGTGAGTGTGGTACAGACAAGATCAGGCAGCTTTCCCAAAGGAGCACACTTGTTTTAGTTAACAATGGTAGTTCCTGCAATCTGTTAGTTGAGGCTTTTGCTTTTGTGTTTGATCAGGTACAGCAGTCTGTGAGATGTGCGATGTCAAGCTCTTGTAATTTCCATGGAGAGTGAGCACAGATGTCAGTACTACACTGTTTTGGGGGTCTAGCATGCCTGGGCTCACATCGAAGAACTGGGTGGGGAGGGGACTCATTTGCTTTCAGATCCCATTTGAAAGTGGTCCCTGCTGAGTCTGCACATTAACGTCACTCCAGAGCTCTCATCATGGAGACTCTGCGATCCTCTTCCATGAGCAGGAAGATCAGGCAGAATCCAGAGAACAAGTTTGAGACTGGGATGACAGAACAGTGGGGGATTGGCCCATGTGACCTTACCAGGTTCCATCAAGTTTAATGATGTCTTTTTTGAGAGACTGTGACATCACCACTCCTCTCTGAAAGCAAAGGCTGGTGAAGGGAGATCTAAAGGGAGCAATGAACTCATTTTTTTTCAGCCAGTTCTTCAAAATAGCAATGAGGCGTTTGGGCCTGGGAGACATACTGAGGCCTGGGCCTGATCACAGAGATTGCCAGTCAGGAATTTTGTCTTGAGGACCTGGATCATTTATTTACATTTGTTGACTCGATTGTGGCATAATTTACAGACGCATTTGGTATGTCCATACCAGTAGGGACTCAGTTTCTCTACAAATTTTGAGCAGTTTGGACAAAAGTATACATTCCTAAAACATTTTTATAGTCAAATTATAGTTACAACTCTCAAAAAAGTTCCCCAGGCTCAGCAGTTAAGAGCACTAGCTGCTCTTGCAGAAGACCTGGGTTCAATCAGCACCCACATGGTAGCTAACAACCATCTTTAATTCCAGTTCCTGGGGATATGACGCCTTCTTCTGACCTCCATGGGCATTGCACACACAGTTGCACTTACACACATGCAGGCAATACACTCAGGCACATAAAGTAAAATAAAAATAATAAAATATTTCTAAAAGTTCCTCATGTTCTTTGCACTCAATGTTTACCATCCTCTCCCCACACTCCTGGCCATAAGCATCTGCTGATCTGCCATCTGTCACTATAATTAGTGTCTTTAAATATTTTCATAAAAATGGAATCATACAGTATACACATGTGTGTGTCTGTCTGTTTCTGTCTTATTTTTCTCAGTATGAAGATTTAGGATTCGTCTATTCTGTCACTTGTCTCATTGGTCTATTCTTTCCATAAATAAGTAGGATTCATTTGCATGGCTATATCACGATCTGCTTAGTCGTTCACTTTCTTTTTCTGAGAGACAGGGTCTCACTATGTAGCCCTGGCTGGCCTGTACTCACTATGTACACCTAGCTGGCCTGGAACTTGCTGGGTAGATCAGGCTGGCCTTGAATGCATAGAGATCTACCTGCCTCTCTTTCCCAAGTGCTGGCATTAAAGGCATGTGTCACCACACCTGGACTTAGTCATTTTTTTGGTGGCTATTGTGATTGTTACAGATTTTTAACTATTAAGAGTAAAGCTGGGGGAATGACAAAATATTTCATTTGAAAAAGTGCTTGCTGCATAAGGATGAGGACCTGAGTTCAGATCTCCAGCACCATGTAAAAGTTGGGTATGGTAGCTCTATAACCCTAGCATCGAGTAGGGTAGAGACAGGCAGATCCCTGAGCTTACTGGCCAGCCAGTTGAGCTGAATTAATGAGCTCCAAGTTCAGTGAGAGACCCCATCTCAAAAATTAAGGTGGAGGAAGACTAAGGAAGATCTAACGTCAACCTCTGACCTCATACACATGAACACGTATACACACATTGGAGATGATAGACGATAGATGATAGATAGATAGATGATAGATAGATAGATAGATAGCTAGATAGATAGATAGATGATAGTTAGGTAGATAGGTAGATAGATGATAGGTAGGTAGATAGATAGAAAGAAGATAGATAAATGATAGATGATAGATGATAGGTAGATAGATAGATAGATAGATAGATAGATAGATAGATAGATAGATAGATAGATAGATAGATAGATAGATAGATAGATAGATGCTAGATAGGAAAATATAAAACTGCTACAATCTTGTAAAATGTCTGTGTGGAACTGCTGTCAGGTAAACGTAAACTTTACAAGCAACTGATAGACTCTAATTACCAGATGATTAGATTCTCACCAGCACTCTTGGGAGTTCCACTTACTCTGCACTATCACCAATACTTGGTACTGTCAATCCTTTCTGTTTTAACCATTCTGTTCAGATGACTCCTGACTTACAGAATAAAATTGCTATGAAAGTAACATACATTTGACAGAAACCATACCCTAATTTTAAAGTGTGATCTTTTCTTGAGCTAGCCATGTACAATATGATCATTTTGTGATGCTGAGAAGGGACAGAGTCACTGTGTCCAGGCAGCCATGCAACAAACTCAGCCTAGACTGTAGTGTACCCTGTTGCTAAGTACAGCATTCAAGAGGATGGGCATAGTCAATACATTTCCCACTTAAGGTATTTCAATATACAATGGGTTTGTGGGGCATAATTAGAATGGAAGATGAAGAGTGTGCAGATTTTTCATAAGGTCCTGAGAGACTTGGATGTACACAAAAGATTTAGGAGTCCCAGGTCTATGAAATCATTAGTTTCTGTGAGACTGAAAGTAGCTGAGGCCTAGAATTCCACCCCAGCTCTGGCCCTGCTATGTCAGTCTGTACTCACCCCTTACAAGCTGGACCCTCCAGACTATCTCTGATGTCTACACAGGCAGCCTTCTCACTTCCCTGCCACTATTGTCCACAGCCTCTGTGGGAGCATTTGACCCACCACCCTCACACCAGCCGACGCCATTCCTGGTCACCCTGAAGTTGAGCTGCATGAGTAAATGGATGTTGGAGAAGTAGGCAGCGAGAGCAAAGGCTCACAGGTGCAAAATAGCCCTGGACATTTGGGAAACTGAAAGTAGCTAAGTGTCTTTAAGACTGGGGGGCTGATTCTAAGATACCTACCAAGGCTTTATGGTAAGACCCTACTGCTGAAGACTCTACCTACATGAGCTGTAGAGCAAACAAGGAGAATTCAAGCTGGCACTGACTTCAGAGCCTCATTTCTACTGGATAGCATTAATAGTGCTTGAAGGTGCTATGCATGCTACCTGAAAAGAAAATTAATCATCAACTTTACCCATCTGTGAATCCTGTGAGCTACAACAACCGGCCTGGCAAGATATGCCCACTGGTACAATAGTTGCACAAATATTGTGGAAGTAACCAACCATTTTCTAATTAGATTTAGGGTCTGCTTCATAAGGATAGAGACCATACCTGACATTGATATCAGGCCTAGGAGCCTGGGGCTACACAGGTCACAGGAAACAGGGGAGACCCTAATACTAGTTCATGCTAAATAGATACAGTATTAAACTGATGCCTAATGACTTATTGTTATATCCATACATTAATGCATCTCTCAACTCTTAGCAGAAAAATTTCCTTATGCAACAGATGGTGATTAGCACAAAAAACACAGAAATCCACAAGTGGCCAGCCTGAAGAGAATAAGAGGCTGCAGAGTGCTTATCCCTGAATAGGACACCTGTACCAAACTTCTGCCTGCCAAGGCTCAGGGGTCATTGCAGAAGAGGGCACAGAAGTATTGTAAGAACCAGAGGAGGTATATGGCCACAAGGAAGTGGAGTTTTCCAGACAGCTGATCATATGAACTTACACCAGTGCTGGCAGCATACACAAGACCCACCTAAGCTCAAGCCAGACAAAATCCCAGCATGGACATGCGGAAGTGGGTAAGAAACCCCAACCCTACCTGAGGAAGTACTGACAATGGATAGCTGCTGGGAGGGGGAGAGGCAGTCTTGTTTACGGTGAGACTCGGTTAGTTGACCAGATTCCAGTGGATGACAAATATGACTATATAGGCGTATATTAGAGTGTACAACATTGAGTAGGAGGAGTAAGGAGGTTTGCAGATGGGGAGAGGCTCTAAATACAATAAAACTATATTGTATGAAATTTGTAAAAAGTCAATAGAAAGTTATTAAAATGAAGCATTTATAAAATAAAAGAAAAATGAAGCTAAAAGGGGAATTTGACAAGAGATGATTGAAACCCAGACTACACAAGGGCTTTGGGCATTTTTTCTGGGGGACGCAGAGATGTGAGGGGTGGATTGCTCTCTTCTGTTTCAGAGAAGTTTCCCTAGTCTCTGTGGGAAGGGGGAAAGACAATTAGAAGACCAAAACTGGCCTTCAGATGTGTTCCCAACACCTAGCCCCATTCTTCCTCAATGTGGGCGTCTCATAATTATTTTCAAATAAAAGAATGGCAAAGAGGGGGAAAGGTATAGTGCCATAAACCTGCAATCCCATCAGACGAGGAGAACAGCTCATCCTCGGCTACATACCTGGTTTGAGGTCAGTCTGGGATAGATGAGACCCTATCTCGATACAAAACAAGAAAGAGAAAGAGTGAGTCTTTGTGTCACTGGCTTCTTGCTTTTCTGTATCTTTCCCCCCTTTCCTCTTGTCTCACCATCATCAGTAAAGTATCTTCAGTTCTGAAGAACTACTTCGTCAGTCTCTGGGCTGCCTTGTCATCATTCTGTTTCGTGACCTTTCCAAACTGGTCCTTACTCTGCGGTCCTGCGCTCATCAGTCTTTTGTTTGTTTCAATCATTTAAACATGCAAAAATGACTGCTAGCTCTGGATTTATGAAAACCAGGTAAAGACTGGATTTGGTCACTGAAGTTACTACCTTAGCCTTCTCCTTTGAGCCCTGATTATGATTCCCACCACTGGGAAACATTCTCCTACCTGCACCTCTGTTTTACCTCCCACCTCCAGCACTGATTCCCATCTTTACAGAGTAAGCATGATCCATTGGATCAACCCCTGTAAATATATTGCTCCAAATGCCCCCAGCTGTACTGTGGGATAAGTCCCACTTTCTAGGCCTCACTGCCTCTGCTCCTAGCCAACCCCCTTTATTCTCCCATCCATCCTCCTCTACTGATTCCTTTCCCCAAAACCCTATTCTCCAGGCATCCTAACCTTTGCATACTAGTCTCTGTAGCCCGTGTTCCTAGGTCCTTTGGGTTTTTCAGCTTAAGATTCTTTCTTAAGCATGTTCTGTTTTGCTCTGCTGTTTATTTTAAAACAAGGACTCACTATGTAGTCCAGGCTGACCTGGAATTCTTATTCCTTTTGCCTTAGCCCCCAAAGTGCTGGGACTATAGGCATGTGCTACTATTCCCAGCTAAGACTTAGATTCATAGCTTTTCTTCTCCTTTTCATTTTAAGCACTTTGCTTAATTAGTTATTTGTTGACTTTTTCCATTTTTGTTGTATTTTTGAGACAAAGTCTGCCAAGTAGGCCTGTGTGGTAACAATTTTTACCACAGTATGGACAGTACTCTAAACAAATGACTTTTACCTAACCTTCAATCAAAAAGTTAATCCTATGACTTGTTTCTAATATAAACAAGCTCACTGAGCCATGTCCTCCTCTTAAGACCTAGGCATCCCTCAGGATACCTCCTCGCCCTCCATCTAAGATAATGTATAAATGTGTGAATTATGTTTTACATATCAAAGCATGGAAGTGTTGCACATAGTGCTCTTCTCATTGCTAACAATGAGAGAAATTGAGACCCTTCAGTTTGTAGTTGTGTGTGTGGTATTCTAGGTCTAGAGATCAAAGAGGAAAATTCTTCTCTGATAAAATAAAAGTGGGTATGACTTTTACTTCCCCACTTCATGCTGGAGGTACTGTTTCAATAAAGAATGAGCAAAGCCCTTTCTTGAGTGAACAGTTCCAAGAGACATCTGAAGGAACAGGTTCTTAGCAGTTTGCTCTTGGTCTTAAAATAGATGTAAAGAGTCCAGCTGTTCTTTATTAAGACATAGTTGTATTGTGCCATTGAATAGTAAACATGGCAGCCCAGGCTACCTTTAAACTTGCAGTCCTCCTATCTGCCCTCCAGAATGCTGGGATTACAGCTCTACTTACTTGGGGTTAGTTTGTTTCCAAGACACGGTCCCACACTGTAGTTCAGACTATCCTGGCCTCTAATTTATGACAATCTTCCTGCCTCAGCTTTCTGAGTGCCAAGATTACAGGCATGAGCCACCATACTTGGATACTTCAATTTTATTGTTCTTCTTTCAAGTACTTATTTTTTATTCATGCATTTGTATGTGTGCCTGTGTGAATTTGTATATACTACACATGTGCAGGTGCCCACAGAGGCCAGAGAGCATGGGATCCCCTGGAACTGGAGTCACAGATGGTTGTGAGCCATCTGACATGCAAGAGCAGTAAGTGCTCTTAACTGCTGAGCCATCTCTCCATCCCTGTTGTTTTGTTTTTTAATTTCTACCTTTTCTTTTCTCCTTCTTTTTTTTTTTTTTTTTTGAGACAAAGTTCATATGACATGACTTTCATACATATACACATACACATGTGTTGTTGGGGGTGGAGGAGTTGAACCAGGGCCTTGTGCATGATAGGTAAGCACTCTATCACTGAGCTATAGTTCTAGACTGTAATTTACAGATCGATTTTTCTCTCTCTCTCCTTTTTTTTTTTTTTTTTTTTTTTTTTGAGACAAAGTTCATTTGTATATCTCAGGCTGGCCCTGAACTTGCTACACGGCTGATGATGGCCTTGAATTTCTGATCCTCCTGCCTCTACCTCCCAAGTGCTGGAACTGCAGGCATGTGCCACCACTCTCCATTTATGTGGTGTGGGGGATGGAACCCAGGGCTTCATGAATGCTAAGCAAGTTATTATGCTATTTTAATCTATACATACATTGAGGAAAGTTTAAGTTAATTAGCATATATATTATCTTGTGAACTTGTATGTGTGTGTGCCTTGTGCAAGATAAAGATGTTAAAAACCTCTTCATTCAAACAATGTTGAAACATACAGTTCATCACTATTCATTGGCCACCATGCAGTGTCACAGATCACTAAAACTTATTCCTCCTGTCTGAAACATCACATCCTTTTCCATCACAGCTCCCTTTTCCCCACTCCCTCTATCTCCCCTGCTCCTAGGAATTACCTTTCCTCTATTTCTGTAAGATCGACTTTGAGTTCTCATATGAGTGAGATTAGACAGTATTTGCCTTTTTGTGCCTGGCTCATTTCAATGAACAGAATGTCCCCCAGTTCCAGCCAAATTACAGTAAATGCCAGAATGTTCTTCTTTAAAGCATATCAGTGTTATTCACAATTGTCAAAACATGGCATCACCCTAAGTGTCCATACAGATGGATAGAAAGGGGTATGGCATCTGTACATAACAGAACAGTATTCAGTCGTCACCTCCTTCCTACCTAATCACCTCCCACTTTGCTTTGAAGGCTGTATCTTCTTCCAGGCCATCTTCCTTGACCTTCACCCCAGACACGATTAGTCATGCCTCCTTTGCCAGTACTCCATGATCCCTAGGAGACTTCAAACCCCCTGAGGTACTTTCAAGCACCAAGTTGTATCCTGTCCTTTTTGAATTACCCTGTTCTATATTGGGCACATAATAGATGTTCTGCAGATATTTCAATGAACTCTCAAATATCAAGACTCATTTTTATAGACTATATAAAAAGTAAGTATTGTGCATATATTTCTTTGTTGTTTTCTGGTTCCTAGTTTTATGTGCTATTGCTCCTGTTAAGATTTAAGTTTTAGCACTGGAGAAATGGCTCAGAAGTTAAGAACACTGACTGCTATTGCAGAGGACCTGGGTTCGTTTCCTAGCACCCACATGATGGCTAACAACCGTCTGTAACTCCAGTTCCAGGGGATGTAACGTCCTCTTCTGACCTCCATGGGCATTGCACAACACAGGTGCACTTAAATACATGCAGGCAATACATTCATACACAAAACTTAAAATTATAAATAAAATCTTTTTAAATAAATTTTTTAAATTTAAGGTTTATGTGTAGATACAGGGTCTATATTTTAATACCTGCCCCCCTTGCCTGCTTCCAAAATACAAACAACAGTTCATGGGTTCTCTGGGGTCCTCTGGGTGATCATGGTGGGCTTTTCTGTTTGCCTAGGAGAGATCATAGAATGTCACCAGGGCCTTGTTGGTTCTGTTGACAGATGAGGAGCCCACAGCCTCAGAAGGATGGGTCAAGAAGGATACTTGGCTATTAATAGTAAGTCCAAGAGAGGAGCTGGCCCCCAGGCCTTGGTGTTAGCAGCAGTCTAAGTTTTGAGACTGTGCAAGTGAAAGGGTTGTGCTCTGAGAGTGGACTTGCAAGTTTATGAGCTCGTAGGTGGGAGTAGGTGGGGGCTGGGGCATGCCTGCAAAGCTGGGCAATGGTGACCTTTTGTGCTTCATGTTCTCTGAATAAGATTCCTTGTTGGCTGGTGCTCACAGCCTTTTCTTACTCCTTCAGTCTATCAGTCATTTCCTTAAAACAGTGACACTCATTATAGCCAGCAAACAAATGGTCGGGCGCTAGGCAACTCCAATTATTTCCCTCAGCATGTGAAATCATTTAATCAGAGCTTACAGGACTGAGGGACAGTATGAAAAAGACATGGGCATCCTGTCTGGCCCCCAGAATGAACTCTTTTCAGGGGAGAAGAGAGCTTATATTATTTATTGTGTCTAGGAAGAGATATACGATGGTATGTAAATGAGAAAGGACTAGAAGACAGGAGTATGGAAACCAGGGCTCCTCCTGAGTTCCAGTCCTGGTTTCTTTCTCCTTATTTTCACTTTAATTACGGAACAGTTATCTAATTATCTTGTAACTCATTTTCTCACCACAAGATAGAATTGCTGTTACCGCATATCCTTGAAGATCTTTTAAAATCCTGCCAAGGAATCTGACCTGGAACTGTCTTCATCCTGCTATCTGTCTGGGCAGTTGTAAATACAGAAATGCCAGAAGGGCCTCATGAAAAGATGATTTCTGGGTTTGGGCATGTAGCTCAGTGGTACAGAACTTGCTTAGTATGCTATAGGCCTGAATACAATCCCTAAGGTCAAAAAGAAGGTGGCCTCAGCTACAGGATGTATGCCATGGTGATGATTCTGTTTTGTATACACATATGCTTTTAAATACTTAGAAGTTGGGGCTGGAGAGATGGCTCAGTGATTAAGAGCACTGACTGCTCTTGTAGAAGACCCGGGTTCGCATTCCCAGGACCCACATGGCAGCTACAAACTGTCCTTAAGTCCAGTTCCAGGGGAATCCGAAGCCCTCTTCTGACTTCCTCGGCATTGCACGACATGGGTGCACCCACATACATGCAGGCAATACACTCATACACATAAAATAAAAATAATAAATAAAATAATTTAAAAATTTAAATACTTAGAAGTAATAAACACAATTTTTAAAGGCGATTTTGCATTTACCATGAATTGCCTTTTAAAATTTTAACAACACAGGCAGGCTTTTGTCAGATATGAGTTCATAGGGGGTGGAGCATTGCCTGGGAGATGCACTAATTGGAAAACACATTGAAGACTGAGTCAGAGAGATGCTGCAGATGGCCGTCATCCCTCCTCCCATCCTTCCCAGTCTAAGAAGAAGCCTTCCAGGGCTAAATGTGTGCAGCAGCAGGAGGATGCTGCTGAGAGACAGGCGATTTTCTCACCAGCCTGTGAAGGTTTGAAGCAAGCAAGCACATGGATACCAGGCTCCCGGCTGCCTCTCCCAAGGTGCTGTGACTTGGATAGTGCTTGCTCTGCTTGTCCTCAAGAATTCTTGATACTCCTTTCTGAGAAAAAAAAAATTAACAACCTCCCCCTAACTGGTGGAATTTCAAGAAATAAATGTGCAATGATGGGAAAAAGGATACCACTTGTAAATGATGACAGAGACAATATGGTTTTCTGAAAACAGAACCATGGGCTAAAGTCTAGCATTTCCATTCGATAAAATTAATTTCACTTAAATGTTATTGTACTAGTGACTTTTCTCATTGCTGTGACAAAAAAAAACTGATGAAAGTAACTTAAGGAAGGAAGGAAGGGTTGATTTGGGGCTCATAGGTCAAAGGTACAACCCATCAGGGTGGGGAGGTCATGGCAGCAAGAATGTGAGGCACTGGGTCACTTTGCATCTAGTCAGTAAACAGGTAGCAATGAATGCTGGTGCTCAGCTCCTTTTCTCCTTTGTATTTAGTCCAGGACCTCAGTCCATAAAACAGCACCACCCATATATAGGGTAGCTTCTCCCATTAACCTAGATAATCCCTCACAGATAGGCCCAGAGATTTGTTTCCATGGTAATTTTAAATTACATTAAGTTGACAATACTACAGTTACCCAGAAAGGCTGTGGCAATTGGGCAGGGAGATAGGGACAGGGAGACAGTTTTCTCTTTCAGCCCAAATTGTCCCTTGGGAATTTGGGGAGGGAGCATTTTTTTCCTTTCATCTCTGTCTTTTGGCTTTGAAGGCGGCATATTGCCTAGACAGCTGAAGTAGGTGGAGTTCAGTTTGGATGATGTAGCCTGAGTGGTGCAGGAGTCTCTGGGAATTGGGCAAGTTTCTGGCTCCTGCATCTTCATGAAGCCTGGGCCCTGTACTGGGTCTTGTAAGTGGGCACTGATTCTCCTGTTTCCCTGCAATAGAACTCCCCGAGGTTCAAGTCAGTGCAGGGGAATCAATCACCCTGGATAAAGTGTCATGTTCTCTAGACAGTGGAGGGCCAGACCTGGAGGGTGGACTGATGGAAGCCTTGGGTAAGTGACACACAGGCCAGTGTCAATCACAGTCATTGATTCATCAAACAGGGTCATGGGATCATAGTGGCACATTTTTTTTCTTTCTGCCAGTTTCATCTTATTATTAAATCTCAAATCCTTTTTATTCTTCATTTGTTTCCCAGAACCAAAACTACATCCTCAAAAGAGGTCTTGAGAACCCTAACCACGAAAATTCATTCCTGGTAGAAGACATACTGAATCACAACTTGACTTTGGGCTTGACAAAGCCAAGAAATAACTTTTAAACACATTTGGAATAGGAACACAGGAAACGAAAATGTAAAATTTCAGCTCTACAAAGTGTGATGGATTCTGGGTTGATGCAGTGGCTCTAGTAATTTTAGGCTTTCTAATTGACACTTTAAAAATAGCAGTCATAGCCTCTGCGCAGTTAGTCCTTTTGTTCTGCCCAAGACTGTGCATTGTGTTTAAGGAGTCTGCGCAGTTCCAGTCCAGCCTGGTAACCAGGAGTCTTAATGCGTGTCTCCCAGGGATGCCTAACTCTGTCTTGAAACACCAGGGGGTGATAAACCTTTGCATTCTTAGGAATACTCCCAGCCTCCAGCTCACAGACCTAGCCCCTCCCTTCTCTAATAACTAGGTGCTCAGGATGTGCTCCTCCCATCATGCTTCCTTCAAGCCATTTCCGGGCACCTTAAACTTCTGACTGAAACAGCAGAATTTTCTTGCCACGTAATACATAGTTTAGGTTGGCACCTCGCAAAGACAAACACTGATTTCAGACAACCAAGTATTTACCAATCCCTTTTTGTATCTGTGTGAGGCTAGGTTCATAGGCAAAAGCAAATGTTGATCTCTTTGCTACTGTTTCAATTGGCAACAAAATAACAATCAGCAGAGATGCTGGCAGCAGAGCTAATTATGTTTGCCCTTTCTGCACTTCCCAGGAGCCCTGAGGGGCCCACTGGGTCAAGTATGAAGACTCCAATTTGAACTCTGAGTGTTCCTTCTGCAGTTCCCTTGGAATTTCACCAAGGAGAAGTCAGGGCCCCAGAATGGCTAGCAGCATGGAGCTGTCCCTAGCAACCCAAGTGCTACAGTCTCAAGCACTGTTAGGGACCCTGCTAGGAGAGTCTCAGTTTTCTCCCACAGTCCCTGCATGAAGCATTATTTACATGGAATCTTGCCCTTACTAACCAGTGAGGCTGCCAACACTCATGTATCTTAAGCCCATCCATCCCAAACTGCTCTAGCCTTGACCTAGCAACCACGAAAGTTGCCACTCTCTAACCTGTGAGAAATGAATGCCCTGATGATGCTATCAGAGATAGTGAACCCTGCTATCTCCAGGACAGCCCATTCTGCCTGTGTGCCTGCCCACAGGACCTTTCAATCATTGCTCCTGTGTATCTTAAATCCTCTTAGCATGCAACATTTATAAAAGCAGAAAAACAGTCATTTTGTCTTGTGTGTTGGTGATAGAGGGTAGAGTCCACTAACAGGATTTATGTCGTTCCCTTCAGGCCCTTAGAAACACATTGGACATATTAATGGAGGCATGTGTCCCTCTCCTCCACTCCTATGTCTTCTCCAACTCCCCCTCCTGCAGAACCAGTGAGGAGAGAAGTATCACAGAAAAATAGACTAGGCTTGTCTCCTTCCCTGGGGAGTGACCGTGAGAAGGGGCCGCAGTTCCAGGAAGGATGAAGGGACAGCCCTGGCTCACCAGGGTCTGTAGGCCAGACCTTGAGCATTTCAGTCGTTTTCCATCATCAGTGGAACTTGACAAATACCCCTCAGAAATGAGGGGAGAATGAATCAGAAGCACCTGTTAATAAATGAGTCAGAAGGGTCAGCTAAGACCATCCTCCAGTGACACTCAGTAGGATAAGGCTGAGTGTGGCAGAGAGGACACAGAATCACTGTCAGGTCCCCTGCGGGGATTGTGGTCCATGTTCCTTTTCTGATATGCCCAGGCTAAGGACTTGGACAGCAGAGGCCCTGCACCCTGGCGGTTCAAAGTGCAGCAATATCCACCTTTCCTGGCCTCGTATAACTAAGCCCTGCACCTGGTTTCCTTATGTCATTGCACAGCCTGGGCTGCACTATGAATGCTCTCCTCACCCATCTCCCCTTCACAACTTGCCAACAAGACCTTCTGCAGGCTCGAAGGGGAGAAGTGGAACGTTGTCTTCCAACATTGGGTCTGTCAACATTCTATCAAGGAGTGGGGTGAATCATGAGGCTCCACCCTCCCTGAGAAGCTATGAGTGATTAATGACTGCTTGGGGGAGGGAAAAGAGACATTTTCTTCAGTGGTATAGCCACTGGTGAGTTTTCCATGCTCTGGTAAATAACTCTTCATCCATGCTCCGGTAAGCAATCCTAATGAAACTCATTGAGTCACCAAAAAGGTAAATGAAAAATGACATGAACGTAAAGGTCAAAGGGACACTGGTTGGGAAGCAGAAGGGGATCAGTGCTAATAATAAAATGCAGAATCTAAAAAACCATAGATTACACATTTGTGAGCAGTTTTAGGTTGACAGAGAAATGAGTGGCAAGTCTCAGGTTCCTGCATGACTCCTCGCCCTTCCCAGTCTCCCTTACTATTAGCACCTATTACTTGTTATTAACAGGACGAAAGCCAGTCAAGAGCTGTGACAACAAAGCACTTTCATCTCCATTTTCTCATTTAAGAGACTGTTCAGGAAATAGACTTAAAGGCTCACAAGCACACAGGCTGCTAATGGTAGAGGTCCGAGGTGCCCCACCTCCACTCCATTTCTCAGGGATTTAGTCTGTGCTCAGGGTAAAGCCGTCTAAAGAGTGGGGCTTCCCTGGGCTCCCCAGTACCCAGGATGGGGGAAGTAGGACTGTTGCCTGTAGCATTTTCAAAGGCCATTATCCTGCCAAGTCTACGGGTGTTGTCAAACAGAAGTAGAGCCCGGGGTCAAGGTTACCAATGAAGCACAGTCATATCTTCCCTAGCCTCCTCGTTCCGTTCAAACGTCACCTCCTCCACAAGGTATTTACTGACTCATACAGAACCCACTAGACACGTGGCTCCTGAACTCTGGAAATGTGACTGGTCTCAGTAGAATTTATCCCAAATCCCACAGGCTCAGTATGAATGTAAAAATTACATTAAAGATTTCTAAAATATTTACATGTTGAAATGAGAGCATTTGGGTATATTGGGTTAAATAAAGTATATTATGAAATTATGAAACTTTTTTAACGTGGCTCCTCGAAACTCTGAAAATGTGCATGTGGCCTGTAGTTGCTTTGATTTAACCAGTTCTGCCTCACAGTACTCCAGGCTGAGCCCAAAGTGTCCTCCATCTGTTCCCATAGTCCTCTATTCCTACCTCAAATACTTCACTACATCATTAAGCTTATCTACTTTCCTTACCAGGTAGTGAGAGGGCTTCTGTTTTGTTTTATTTTGTTTTGTTTTTTAGGCAGGGTCTCATATAGCCTAAGCTGGCCTCGAACTCACTAAGTAGCCGAGGGGGAACTTGAGCTACTGATGCTCCTGTCTCCACCCTTGATTACAAATGTGAGTCACCACCCTTGGCACAAGGTGAGCTCTTAAGGGGAAGAGGCCTTTAACCATTATGTCTCTACTGGAAGCAGCTCGTTTACTGAGCCTAGAAAGGAAATCAAGGGTAGACAGGGGCGATGCAGACATGTCCTAGGTGCTTTGCATATTACCCACCAAAAGGCTATACAAAAATTGAGGTCAGGATTTAGTGGTAAGAAAGACTGGACTAGTCACCTTCCCCCAAACATGGCAGCTTTCTACTTTAGTCCCCATGGCTCAGACAGAGGCAGTTAGGCCAAAGTGTATAAGTTAAAAAATCATGATTCAAAAAGATAAAAACTCATTAGTTCATGATTCCAAAGCAAAGAAGTCAATACGGTTTACTCAAGAAATTTCTCAGTTCACTTCTTAGCATATGGTGCTGGGATCTACTCACTTGGATTGTCTTGAATACATGCCAAGCCTGGTTCACCTATACATCTAATCTCTCTGGTTGTACCTCAGACTGTGAAAAAGTTCAGGTCACTGTGCAAGGCACGGTCTGTAAATTTCCACTTCCCAGTCTATACGTGCACAAAGTGACATGTGTGTGTCACCAGCCAGACTTCGCTGCCGTGGAAGATGATGAATTAAAGGCAAGGATCGGGCTTTGAAAGGCCCAGAGAAATTTATGGCTCAATTTAAAACCACTTGCAGTTTATCAAAGCAAAGGAAATGGAATGGCTAGCTCCAGGACAGGAGTGAAAAAGAAGCCTGTGTTCTGTCCAGTCCTGCACGGCAGCAGAGTCTTCCTTCCAACACCCCCCACCCTCCCACCTTCCTCACCACACCCCAGCCCTGAGTTCCCAGATCTTGCAACAATGAAAAGCTTAATTAGAGTTCATGGGAGTCCAGACTGCCTTTCTTAGCCTTGACTGGTTGGAGAGAGTCCATGACCTAGATATGACTCAAGGTTAGCACAGAACAGGAAAAATACAGAAGGTGGGGGAACCCAAGGGTTAAGACTTAGTCTCAAACCTTCCCTGACCCATACAACTTTGGGAGGCAACCAGTTTTCGTAATTAGTGCTGGACATTAAATAGAAGATTCCCCCATCAGATGGTATTTGGTGCTTTGACAGTGCATAGGGGTCAAGTCAGGTGAACCAGTTTATTGTTTCTTTTATGTATGATCCAGGCTCCAGGAGATGGAGGTCCCTGGCAAGGATTGCACAGTTTTGGTGCAGTGGTGTTTATAGCTTCAAGGAACAAGGACCTGACTACAATGACTTGAGCACACACGATATATTTCTCTTGCGTATCAGAAGTCTGGAAGTAAATGCACAGCACAAAGATGTCAGAGCAGAGTTTCTGATTTACCTAGGCTTTCCCACCTTGTCTCAAGCTGGTTGCTAAAGCTCCAGCCATTACAATCTGAACTTCAGGTAGCAGGAAGAGAAGACGGGGAGGGGCGCCTTACTGGAAGTCTCAAACAGTTGCATCTTCTGGGTATACCACAGATACCACATATAAGCATAAAGGCTGCTGAAAATGTTGATTTTTTCTCTCTCTTTGTGTTCCCCTCAGGTGCATTATCCCCAAAAGCATAGGAGAAGAGAGAGGAAGGTAAAGGCTGGGTGGATAAGAAGTTTCTTTTTAAATGCACAAGTACGGAAGCCTGTCTTGAAGTTCGTGAAACTGAATTTATGTGTGGTCTCATCACACTTTTCTCCATCTGCTTGTCTAACTTACTCTTCCTTTCTTTATCATTGGATTACTTATTTTAAAAGCTATTTGAGGGGTTTGGGGACATGGCATATTTGAGATGGTTTGGGGAGAGTGATATGAAAGGGGAAAGGGAAACTCTAGACTAAGAAGGGTTCAACAGGGTGGGGAATGGGAGGGCAGGGCAGAGGAGGGAGTATGGGGAGAGATAAGTAATATTAAAGACCTTTAGAAAAAGTCATATGGAAACCTACCACTATAGAAATTTCTCAAAGTATATACATATACATCATTTTAAAAGATTAAAAGGAGTTGTCCTATAACAGGGGGATATTGCCATTTCTAGACATCCTAGGCTAATGAAAAAAAATCTTCAATGCCTATGAATGAACCCTCTATCTAGAAGCTGTTGACCAGGGGTCCCATAGACTCTCAAACAATACTGGCCATTGCCCATGCTCTAGGTTACTCACTAGAACTGGATGGTAAGACCCTATTGCTGAAGACACTGCATATATGAGCTATAGAACCAACAAGGAGAAATCAAGCTGGTGCTGACTTCAGAGCCTCATCTCTGCTGGCTAGTGTTCATAGTGCTGGAAGGTTCTATGTATGCTACCAGAAGGAAAAAAACAGTCATCAACCTTACCCAGCTGTGCTTCCCTTTCCCCTTCATGTCACTGCTTTCCACCACTCCTCTCAGGAAGCCTCCCTCCCCCACCCCACCATGCCATTTATTAGTTACTTGCCCTCTTTGAATTTTCAGATTGAAACGTGCGTACCTAAGATTTTAAGTTTAGCATCCAGCTATGAGAAAGAACATGTGCTGTATGTCTTTCTAAGTCTGTTACCTCAGTTTGTTTTCAGTTCCATCCAGTTACCTGCAAATTTCATAATTTGGGTTTTTTTTTAAGAACTGAATAATGTTCCATATGCCCACCAGTGCACTAGTGGCACAAATATTATGGGAGTAACCAACCACTCTTTTTTAAAATTGTTTTGATTTTTAGTCTTTTTTAAGACAGGATCTCCCTGTAGCCCCAGCTGGCCTGGAACTTGCTAAGTAGACCAGGCTGGTCTGGAGCTCATAAAGACCCACCTGCCTCTGCCTCTCAAGTGCTGGGATTAAGGATGTGCACCACCACACCCAACTCCAACCACTTTTTTTTTTAACTTTTAAAAAAAGTTTATTGAGAATTTCATACATGCATATAAGGTGTTTTGATCAAATCCATGCCCACTCCCTCCCCTCCAA
>NW_008343385.1:5711959-5725959 GCF_000622305.1 Nannospalax galili | reverse complement strand
CTATTCTTATCACACCATCCTCTGAAGGGGTTACCCAAATTGCCGATAAGGAATTGGGATGCAGACCACTCTGGCATGGTGAGGCAATTGGGATACCCCTTCAGTGGGTCTATCTAAAAGACACCCAAATTGCATAACTCTTACCTGTAGGGAGAAAAGAAAGTCCTTGACTGGTGAATAGGGGATGTGAAGGAGAAGTAAAGGCAAGAAAATGAGAATGTAAAAGATGTTAAAAGGATATGGGAATGGAAATATTTTCCAAAATAGAAAAAATGAGAAAGCCTAAGCAAGAGATGAAGGTCTGTATAGGTTTGTTATGATATTTAAAGGACGAGACAAAAATAATATACACGTAATCTTAAATTTTCTAAGGTCATACTTTAGTCAACTAGTTTAAGGAACAAAATATATTCCTAATCAAGGTTTATCTGAGAATGTTTGGCTTTTACCCAAGTTTTATCTACATAGCACATGGTAATTAAAAGTAACAGACTGGTGGAACTAACCTTCTTGGATATTTAACAGCCATACTTTGATGCCTATAGTAATCTGGTCAGAGGGACTCAAAGAACAGTTTTTGTTCTTTGCCCACCAAGGTCTACTAAATTCCAGGGAACTATGGAGCATCTCTCAAAATGTCCTGTGACTGTGGTGATTCACCTGTCCTCCTACTCAGGGAGGCCATGGAAACCACACCAGATGGACTTGAACCAGTATCCAGTCTACAAAGAGGAGGGTTAACCTAGAGGAAACATTTCCTCCATGCTTTAAAGTGAAGCTAGCCACAGTTGAGCAGGTCCTTTGACTGATCTTCACATAGATGCAACTGGTAAAAGAAAGGAGCCAGGAGCTCCTCCCAAGCCCATGTGACCCTGTGGTAGAGAGGCTTGAGCCTAGGATGAAAGTTTTAATGACAACCCTACAGGAGGCCCAAGGCAATGGCCTGACCACTGGAGCCACAAGGAACGCCTTCTGACATTTGCTCCCATTGGCAGATCATGAGACTGATGCCTAGAGCTCCCCACTCCCTAATCACCACCCTTGAGATTCCAAATTGCAACACTTAGATATTGTAACAGCCTGGGTCCGTGGTTCCCAGGAATCCAGGCCCTGTACAGGAAACCGGAACCTAAGTAACCTGAAACCTATCATGCTAATAAGGTGTCTGACTACCATGGTATGATAGGATACAGCCCTGCCAAAGATCTGAGTTGTAACTTCTTGATTGGACCCCCTACCCCTATATAAGCTTGTACCCTTCTGCAATAAAGTGGAGCTGCGTCACCGAACCGGGTCTCCTGTGTCTGAATGCGGCTCCACTGATACAGTCTCCTCACCAGCCCTGGGGTCGGGGACCAGGCAGAAGCAGCTATGATCAGAGACAGCTGCCACATGAGGGGCCTCAGCGCCGATTGAGCAGAAGAGCGGCCACAGCTTGTGGCGCCTGTGCAATGGGAGTCAGCACCGCGTCAACGGAGAGCAGCTGCAGGCGGCGCCTGAGCGATCGGAGGAGTTGGCACCAGTGCAATCACAGGAGGTGCTCGTGCGATCAGAGGCAGCACCGGGTGAATGGAGAGCGGCTGCAGGCAGCACCCCTACAAGTGGAGGAGTGGCGCCTGGAAACAGCACCACAGCACTAGCGCCCAGGGCAAATGGAGGAGCAGCCGCATGACCCCTTAGGAACAGATCCTCCAAGGGCCTGAAGAGTAAAAACAAATTGGTTTATTTAGGCCAATTGTATGGTCTTAAAAACCCAAAAGGAAAGTATAAGCAAAGATTAAAGTGATCAGTATATTTCTTTAAGAGTTCAAGGGGTTACACTTCCCAGACATTAGGCTTAAATCCATATAAAGTGTTATTTAGACAATTATTTCTCATTGATGATTTTATTTCTAATAAGAATGTGCTGCTCAGATGTAAGACTTCAGATCTTGGTCTGCAATACTGTAGTGCCCACCTGAAGGGAGACAACCAGCTATTGTTCTAAAATGATGGCTAAATTTGTTTTCTCCCCCATCTAGAAGCCTTTGGGAGAGAACTGACACTGATTCTAGCCACTCCAACTACTATCAAAGTGACTGAAAACAAATCCTGAGTCCATCACTCTCGAGTCCAGCCTTGGCAGACAAAAGAAAAATGAGGAGGAACCCACTAGAGGGATGCTTTTGGAAGCTCTCATCAAGAAATCCCAATGGGCTCTGATATGAACAGTTGAAATTCTCCATTCTGACTTTTTTCCTGGCTCCCTGTCTAGAACTTGTAATGCTAACTACTCCAACCACTTTTTAATTGGTTTTAAGGTCTGCTTAATAGAATGGAGTCCACACCTGACATTGATATCAGGCTTAGGAACTTGAGGCTAGACAGATCACAGACATGGGGGGAGATTAATACTAGTTTTCTATAAGTAGTTATCATATTAAATTGACTCTTAATAACTTATTGTTATATTCCTAGATTAAAGCATCTCACTTCTTTCACCAGAGACATTTCCTTATGCAGCAGATGATGATTAATACAGAAACCCACAACTGGGCAAGGTGCAGAGAACAAGAGGATGCACAGTGCTTATCCCTGAGTAGGATACCTGTATCAAGTGTCTGCTTCCCAAGGCTCAGGAATCATTGCGGAAGAGGGGGATGGAAAGATTGTAAGAGTCACAGGTGGTGGATGACCACAAGGAAACAGTTTTCCAGACAGCTGCTCAGTTACTCATATGAACTCACAGCAAAGATGATAGCATGCACAAGTCCCATGCAAGCTCAAACAAACAAACAAACAAACAAACAAGCAACAAACATCCCAGCATAGATATGAGGAAGGGAGTAAGAAGCTCTAACTTCACCTAAGGAAATTATGGCAACAGATGGCTGCTGGGAGGGGCAGAAAGAGTCTCTTTCAAGCATGGGACTCTTGGTTGACCATGCTCTAATGGATAGATTCACACTGAAGGACATTTAGATACACAAATTGGACTCTATAGGCATTATTATGTATATAATAGAGTACATTAGATTGGGTGGTGGGGGATAATAAGAAGAGGTGGAGATATGGGAGGGGATCGAAATACCATCAAATTATATTGTATGAAAATTACAAAAATTCAATTAATACATTTTTAAAGTTAGGTGTGGCAGCACAAGATTGTAATCCCAGTGCTGGGGAGATAGAGACAAGTGGATCTCTGGGGCTTGCTGTACTTGGTGAGTTCTAGGCCACTAAGAGACCTTGTTTCAAAAAGAAAAAAAAAATAGGTGAGTGATACCTGAGGAATGAAACTTGAGGTCGTTCTCTGGCCTTCACATGCAACTGCGTGCACATGCACACACACACGCACACACACGCACACACACGCGCACACACACAAGAAATAAATATATCAAGCTCTTTATCAGGTGGCACCATTCCTCAAGATGGCTCCTAAAGCCTGTTTCACCAGCTTTGTTGGTCTGAGGTCCTTCAACTACTGCCTTGATTGCCTCTGTCCAAAGTGACTTCTCTTCCCTGTACACTGGCCAGCCTGGATGGCAGTGATCCAACTGTCCTAACTATGATGATGATTGTGAACTGGAGCCTGAACAGTCTGGCCCTGCTGGAGGGGCTCTGCTGAGCTGTGGCCATTTTCTGTTGCCAATAAGGGGGACTTTTTGCCCCTCAAGCCGTGACCATGCCCATTCACAGCCCTCTCTTCTGCCAACGAAAGAGAAGCCATGTGGCTGTCTCTCTTGGTTGCCACATGGTAAGCCTCAGTGCACAATGGCACTTGGTCTAGAGATGTTCTAGACATTTGAAAGTGACATTGTGATTTCCAACAGGCTAAGATCACTCTCAGCCAAAGGTAAAAATTTACATTTCAATGATCAGCAAGTTTTCGTACACTTAAGAAACTGGCCAGGGATGCTCAGCCCCTATGCACAGGTTTTGTTAATGAATCTGGCAGGAGGAGGTCCATTCCTAGGCTAAGTCTGAGAACAAAAAGGACCTGTTTTCCTGTGTAATGAATTGCTGAGAAATTATTCAAAATGTGACTTAAAAAGCCTCCAGCCAGCGAGCTCAATTCCCTGGGCCATGAATTAGATAAAGGGCTTTTATGAACCCACAGAGGGAGACCTCTGAGGATTTATGTGGGTGAGGAGAGAATGTCTGTGCAGTGCCACCACCTCCTCCCAAGGGCCTGTGCATGATGCAGAGGCGCAGGGACCTTACATACCAATGCCAAGGCCAAGTGGAGCTCAGCAGTGCATGCCATTGCTTGTCTAGAGTAGAGGCTGCATCTCACTGTGGAGCCCAGCAGGGCCCTGATCCTGTCCTACGTTGAGAGCCAGAGTGGCTGGGAGGACAGTGAAGGCCTCCTCTCTACCCATTACCATCCTAAAGACATGTCTCTTTCCAACATTAATTCAAGTAAAAGACCTGAGCCTCCCATGTCACTGGGACTCAGGGTATATATGGATGAATGTTTGAAGATGCTTCCATAGAAACGAAGCCCCCCAACAAGAACAGAATGGCATTCATCTAAGAACGATGAGTGACAGGCCAAGAAGGCAGCAGTCTGTGACAGTCCTTAAACCAAGCTTTCCTAAGGATAAGGGCATTCACAGGCACACAAAACTCTTCAGTGCACTGATCTTTCCCATCTTCCTAAGTTTTTTTCTGGTACAAGAGACACAAACTATTTCTATTATGGGTAAGTTTGATATCTTTAACTTTGATTACCTACCAGGCTACAAGCCTGCCTTGGTCCACAAATGCCTCTGATTGACTGTGCTTCTTGCCTGCTGCCCACATGGTTGTGTGTGCCCTTGGACTGCCAGCTTGGAGCCCTGGCCTGTCTCCCACCAACCAGTTGGGCATGAGAACAACCTGGATAAGACATCTGCCAGCTCAAAGATGGCCAAGATAGTCTGGCAACTCCTATTTTGTCTGATTCCCAAAATGTTCCAAAAACTATCTAGCAACCTCATGTGACTAATGGCCATGAAAAACAAACTATTTTCCCTATAACCTAAGCTTACCTACTATTTGAGGAGGAAATACCCAAATAACAAGAGTTTTGATTATTTTTTTAATTGGGATCCAAAAAACATAATGGCCAAGACTGTCCTTAGTATTGTATCAGGTCACCCCAGTATAAAAACTAAAATGATAAAAATTCTCTTCCTAGATAGTACCTGTGTGGAAGATGTATTAGGAGGTGAAAGTCTCCATTTTTTCACTTCTAAAGCCTGTCTTGCAAAAGGTCAAGAAAGCATAGACTTAAGAAACTGTGGTACTTCCTAAGAGTCAGAAGAGTAGATTGATACCGACAGGAGTTCTGGTGGATGGATCCTGGAGGTGTGGCCCAGAGGCTTGGGGGACTCGGTTAGAACCCTGCAGTGAACTCATCACATTTGAACAGCCAGATGGCCCAGCCAGCCTCTTCCCATCCACGCCTTGCCACCCCTAGTTTTATGTTTGGTCACATTGGGACATATGAGTGCGTGCTTATGTCATCCTGCCTTTAATATAAAACATCTGAAGGAAGTGCAGTGTTCAGCATCATAGGAGAGACTTCGAGATAGAAAATAACTAATGTAAGTTTATAAACTGCTTGAGGAATGCCTGAGTTTGATCAGTTTCCTTTTTCCTGTTCATTTGAAGGTTTCCTTTCTCTCACATCTGATGACTGTAACTAGAGAAGTCCACCATTGCAATCTAAGCCAGTAGTGGGTTTGCAGCTACTCATCCTTCCCTGGAATATGGGATTCATGTGGCATCTCCTTGCCCTAGAATAAAGCTCTGATGAACAGCCTAGTCATCATGCACTCCTACAATTACCACCCTTGTTTCTTGATATGTGTCCCAAGATCTCCCTTGGGTGTGAAAATTTTCTATGTTAAGTCATTTCTTTGAGGTCAAGAGTTCACTTAGCTTAGCTTTTACCAGGACCTGTTCTTCAGGGGTGAACACTGCACTCACTAGGGCCATCACTAAAGAGTGGATCCCTATCCTACATGAGAATCCAACACAGTAGCCTCTTAGAGATTGCCTGCTGCCTACAGCCACTTCCTGCGTCAAGAACACTTGGGCACTGGTGGTGTTTGGCCAAGGCTAAAAGCCCCACTTACTGTGGGGTGATGGACCACCTGTCCTTCTTGGCCTGATTTTTCTCAAGCCATGTCCTGGTCCCCTCTCTCTGCGTGACTCACACTGACATTGTTTGGCCAAGGCTAAAAGCCCCACTTACTGTGGGGTGATGGACCACCTGTTCTTCTTGGCCTGATTTTTCTCAAGCCATGTCCTGGTCCCCTCTCTGCGTGACTCACACTGACACCCTATCTAAATTAGAGCTGAAACTTAGGAGACTTCAAATTTTGTGATAGACAGTTTCCCCCATCTTTTTCTACTGTGCTATGCTTCCTCTAAGTAGACAACACCAGAATTGTGACCTCCCAGGGCACTGCCCAAGTCAGAACTGTTCAGGTTCTGTTCTCCATCTCCCAGACTTTAAACTTACCCCTATCTATTTAAAGAAAAGAATTTTAACTTTATCCATTTCTACATAGCCCAGAAACTCACTTCTAGGTTGAAACATCAGAAGAAGTTTAGCAGAGAAGTAGAAAAGGGAGAAATATGTACAAGTGCAGATTATTAGCTGTTCTACAAGTTAATCAGCTGTCGAAGATAATTGTGTCATAGATAAAAGAATGTAACCTAGAAAGCATCAAAAGACGTTCAAGTAATGCATTATTTGTCTTTGTTTTTAGGGCTTTTAACTTCCCCACAACAGATATCTCTGTTTTCTTGCTAAGTATGTTCTTTTATGGTGGACAGAATCCCTTTTCTATTTATTTATCTATTTATTTACTATTGGCCTTTTTGAGACAGAGATTCCCTATAGCCCCATCAGGCCTGGAACTTACTATGTACATTAGGCTATCCTCAGTGTCACAGAGATCCACCTGCCTCTACCCCCCAAGTGTTGGCATTAAAGGCATGCTCCCCCACACCTGGCTTATTTATTTCTTTTAATTATATTCATCTATTCATTTGTGTGTATGTGTGTCCATTCATTTCGGCAGCCCATTTTGGCAACTTTAAAAGCAAGGGAGACTTAGTTTGCTGGGAACTACCTTGTTCACCATGTGTAGAAACCTTTTCACCAAAGAGGCGAGCAGAGCCTTAGGAAGCAACAGAATTTCAGATGATGCCACTGGACCTAGCCATGTCTGAACCATCGTGTCCCATGGACTATTCAGTCCACGAACAAATATAGTATGTCCTCATTAAGTTAGCTCGAGTCAAAGTCCTCTCCTTTTAAATCAAACATTCCTAATAAGTACCTACCTTATCTTTAGGATGATGAAGCCTGAGCCAGGGACACAATGAAACTGTGGTGGGGAGGACAAGTGGTAGGTGTTGATACACAAAGAGGACCCTTGTAGTGAGTAACACACAAGGCAAGCTCAGAGCAATCGGCAGAGTTGAGTGTGACATTTGAAAATGAAAGAGTCATTTTACTATATAGGCCCAGAGAGTTATGACATGAAACCCACAGTTTTCAAATGTGCTGACTAAAACCACTGCAAATCGCTGTGTGATCAAGCAAACTTGAAGGAAACCCAACTGTTCTTCAAGCATTAGAAACCAAAGTGGAGTGAATTAAATGACAGATCTCTCTACCCTTCTACTTTGTTATGAAAATTCATCGGACTCAGAGCCTTGTAGTAAAATGAACACATCAAGGTCCATGATTTATTTTAGGACAGGACTCATTTGCAGGCCCCACCCATTGGCAGCATTGAAGGGACAAAGTAAAAATGACAGTGGCTTGAGCAGGACAGGAACTTTGTCTATCTCCAAGGAGTCCCAGGTCCCTCCAGCTCTCTATCTTCCCTGGAGTTAGCTTCTTAAACTCCAGCGCTCCCAGCCCCCTCCAGTGATCTAGATGACTGTACTGGTCAAAGTACAGCCCTCCCAATACAGAGACTTCCCCAAAGTCACATTGAACTTGATGACCTAAACGGAATCATGAGGTCACCTTAACTATTTTATGAGCAAAAGTAGTATTTGGACTGGGTGACAGGAAACAGGTGGACTGTGTTTGGTGCAATGGGCACAAGCTCAGGAATCCCAAGCCTTTCAAGGCCCCAGAATATCAGTGCTTCCCAAACTAGACGTGTCTGAGCAGAAGCTGTTGAGTTGCTTATTACGGTGGTTACTGGGTCTCTTACTTCTTTGAAAATAGTTGTGTTCCAGCCTTCCCTGCTTTGTCTTTCATAAAAATCAGGTCCCCTCCTCCCCAATGCATGAACTAGACTATTCCATTACCCACTGCTGTTTATTCAATGGATCAGAATGGCTATTCCTGTTTGCTAATCACGGCTGTAAGTCCAGATTTTAATGATAAAAATGAAACTTGAATACAACATTTTTCCTCTCTTCATATACATCTTTTCAAGATTATCCTTTTCTGAAAAACGTAAACATTTTCAGATGAGCAAAATAATCATAGCTCTTAGACTAGATAAAATTGCACTGGGTTTAAGTATTTGGTTGACAACAAGAAGAGAACTGGTCCAATATGGAGGACGTAGACTCACACAAACCTCTTTCTCAACCACTCATCACCAGTCAGCCCCTCACCTCCATCTCCCATTTTCTTGCTGCCTTCCAGCATCTGAAAGGCATGTATGGGTGGGAGCATGCTCCCAAGCATAGGGGACTATGTATGGATTTAGTATGTAGTTGTGTGACAGTTTGGATGATTGGTGAGAAGGTGCGTTGTTTAAGGAGATAAGAAGGATTAGAGGTCATGGAGACCTGCAGTCAAGATGTCACAATGTGTTCATTCTTTGATGTGCCCAAGGGGAAAGCATGTAGCAAAAATGGATTTATGGACATAAATCACATAAAGTGGTCAAATAGTTGACAATTTTGCCAACAAACTGTGATTTCATGTGACTAAGTATAATGATGAAGAGAGAAAGAAACCAAAACCACAATAACAAATAAACAGACAAAAAACATCCAGAACCAAAAAATAAGATAAGCATAACTTAAGACTAGATTCAGAAAAGAGTCATAAAGGGCTTCAGTGGGCTCTCAGACTCAGGCAGCAGCAGGCAGGATTTGAGTCTTGTGAGATAATGAGACCCCACATGTTCCACGTAGGACACCCAAAGCTCAGTGACTGAATGAATGAAGTTCCCTGATCTTCAGAGGATTCTGAGAACATCCACTGTAGACTATTCCTTGTAGCAAAGCAGTCTTGACCAACTCCAAACCTGAGGAGGTGAAAAGTCCCAGACACAATTTTCCAACAGTAGCCAAACCAAGCCACTGATTGGCTAGGTAAATCCATATATTGCCAATATCACCAGAACAGAAAAACCATGCTGCCCTTGTGACCAAATCTGGGTGCTAAATCACGACATCCCCAAAGCCATCACTCAAGAAAGGCTGATAATCAAGGGAGAAAGAGAAAGAGCAGCAGCTGAAGTGGACCTGCAGAGCCCACGCCTCTGAAACTCACAAAGAAATCTACTGCTACAATGGCCAACTTTTGAATCCTTAACAAGGACTCTTTAAAGAGAACGTATTCTAAAGAGAAAGAACTTTTAATAAAATTATGACGAAAACTTTAAGTCATGAAATAAAAAGATAAACGAAATGAGAATAGGAAAAGGAATAATTAGAAAATTTTAAAATCTAAGAAGTCGTTGAAATAAAAATGCAATAACTACAAGTTAATCAAGATTGGAATGAAATAAGGAATAACAAATGAGTTGGTAATTCATCCAGAAAATACTGCAGGTATAGAAAGTGTTTAAAATTATGAATAAACAGTTAAAACAATCAAGACAAACTAAAAAAAAATATCTAACACATAGCTAATGGGAGCGCTGGAGAAGTGATGGACATAGTATAGTTAAAAATACTGGGGCTGGAGAGATGGCTCAGAGGTTAAGAGCACTGACTGCTCTTGCAGAGGACCCAGGTTCAATTCCCAGCACCCACATGGCCGATAACAATTGCCCATAACTCCAGTTCCAGGAGATTCGATGCCCTCTTCTGACCTCCAGGGGCACTGCATGACCTGGGTGCATCTACCTCCTTGTAGGCAACACGCTTATGAAATAAGAATATATATGTATTCACTGCTATTGCTTGCCAGGATTTTACTAAATGACAGGAAGAGAATTAAAAAGGCATCGCTATACGAAGTCATAAATAAGGAAAGAAAATAGACATAAAACTTCAGAATCTGGAAAGAAGATAAAAATAACAGCTTTTATAGATGAGAGCATAAATTTAATCCTAATAATAAACCTGACCTACACCTCAGGACACAGGAATGGCTCAGGAATTGCAGGTCTGGATGTCTCCTCCAGGAAAACTGGTCAAGTCTTCACAGATGAACACAGCTAGAATCTCTCTCACCAGGTACACCCAGTGGGGGTGGACTAAAGTTCTGTTCTGTGAAAAAGTGTTTCTAGGGACTCTGGGGTCAGGTGTGATTGACTAAGATGAACTAATGAAAGTACAATTTCAAATGCTAAAGCAAGTGCATTTGAGGCTTGCAAAGACCCACCAAGGACCCAAATACAAAGGCCCATCCTAACATATGTCATTTCAAGTCTCCCAATTCTCAGAGATTAAGAAGAGATCCTAACATATTTCAAAGGCTATTTCTAAAAATTCAAGTACAATATGCCACGAATAGGAAATTTAAGGGGCTGGGGGAGTACCTCTGTGGTAGAGCACTTGCTTAGTATGTGAGAGGGACCTGGATTCCACACCAGGCCCTGAAAATAAGAGTTTAAACTGTTCAACAGCAAATTCTGGGAACATGTTTTCCAGTCCTGAGTTTTGCACCATACACTAGTTTTAATCCTCAATGTCCTCCAAAAGCCCATGTGTTAAAGGCATGATTGCTAGGGTGGTGATGGAGGTGAGGAGGTAAGGCCCCATAGACAGTTTGTGAATCATTGGGGGCCATGCCCTTATAGACTGTGAGATCCCTTGCTGGTCACCAGTCAGTTTGCTCCTCTGTGCATAGTGCACTGTGCACACTGAGGCCATTCCTGTCTAGAACAGTGGCCATAGCCCACCCAATCATGAACTCAAAGCCAAAACATTTTTTTTTCTTCATAAGTTAATTACCTCAGTTATGTTGTTACAGTGATAGAGAGCTGACTAACACACTACCCAAATTATTGCTATAGTGTCAACTCTGTGTTAGTCCTGATGCCAACATTTCAATGAATAAATTAAATGAACATCTGTTTGGAGTAGGAGAACTAAACTACACAAGAAATAGAGGGAAATGCTTTTAGATAATAGCAGTGTCCTTTAAGCATTTCTGCTCACATAATACTTGAAATAGTTTGAAAAACTATGAAACTTGATATCCATTTTCAGATTAATACTCCCAGAACTCTGTCATAAATTAAGTGGTTACAGAGAGTATGATTGACAACATATTATAACTAGTGATGTTTAAAGTAAAGTTTTTACATTGCGTTTTTCCCCAAGGGATCTAAATATCATAGTAATCTCATATAAATTATCCATTTAAAAGTGGATGTATTACAGCTAAGAAAAATCCTATTGTTTTGTAAACTATGTATTGATAGATAATACCAAAAAAAAGCTATATATGACAGCTTAAAAATTAAAAGATCTGGGCTGGAGAGATGGCTCAGTAGTTAAAAACACTTTCTGCTCTTGTAGAGGCTATGAATTCCATTCTCAGCATCCACTTCCAGCAGCTCATAACTGCCTGTAGCTCCATCTCCAGAGGATCCAATGCCCTCTTCTGGCACTGCACTCACACTCACAAACACATACACATAATTTAAAATAGTAATAAAATAATAATAGTAGTAATTTTAAATGCATCATTCCTTTTCCTCCCTCAACTTCCCTCCACAAAAATGTGCCATAATGTGATACTTTTACTTTGAAATATTATATTTATTTCTCTAGTATACATTGTAACCGAAAATACTTATACTGTATCTATATAGACAGATCAATTAATTCCCTTTCAAGTCTTGGAATGATAAAACTTCTGGGTAGGTTATTATTGTAAATCTTATAAATATTAAGTCAACAAAAATAAGAATATGTTACTCAGATTATTATTAAATACAAAAGGCAAAATTTTATTAAAAATTTATTTCCTAATGCATATAGGGTATTAAAACTTTTCAACTTATTCATCTATCAATAGATGGATATAGTTACTGCTAAAATAAAGTATGGTTCAACAACAACTGTATTGTTAATTCTTGTTTTATTAATACAAACTAAGAAGCCATATCCACACAGCCAGCCATTACTTGCACAGAGCTGAGGCTGGTCTGCCTGAACACAGATTCCACCAACTCTGCCACTTACTGTCTGTACTAGGCAGTTTTTCATTAGTGTAATGAAATACCTGAGGCAGGCTACATATGAAGAAAAGAGGTTTATGTAGTTCATAGTGTAGAATGTTCAAGTACACGGTGCTGGCACAGTCTCAGTTCTGGTGATGTAGTTCTAGCTACATCACATCATTATGGATGTAAAAGGAGGAAGCATGTGCAGAAGTGTAAGATCATGTCTCAATACAGGAAGCCAGGGAAAGACTGAATGACACCAGGCTGAGGCTTGTCCAGTGATCCTTTAGAAGAACTAACCAGGGTCCCTTGAGAAATAGCATAAGCCCTTTGAAATGTGTGCTTCCATCAACTAAGGCCTGCCCCCTATAGTCCCATTACCTTGCCACATCCAGAACCAAGCCTCTAACACATAAACCTGTCAGGGATAGAAGGGTGAAAACAAAACCTTACGAGATTTTGGACAAGTAATTAACCGCTTGTGGTTTCCTTTATCATCTATGAAATAGAGTGGATATGAAAATTTACCTGAAAAGAGACTAGTGAGTATTGAATGAATTAGACTATGTTAACTGCTTAAATCCGTCCTTGACACACAATTCTCATTAGGCATTTAAGCAAAATGCTATGTAAGTAGAAAGAATAAAGAGCTTTGTTCAGATAGAGTCTTTAATTATGTTCATTTCCCTGAGTTATTTGCAAAATATGTAAATATTACATGGTTACCTGTTGTTCAAAATTATCAGTTGGCAATTAGATTAGGCCCTACTTCATAACTGGAAGACACCCAACATGAGAAAGGGATTGTTACCTAGTCATTCACTTTCTGAGTCCTGCACTATCTTTACTGTTCTTTGCTTAGTGACCCAGAGGTTTGCAAACCCCTGGAGCCTCATAGTGAGCTTGTACACGGGGAAGCCATGGGGCCTTTCCTCGTTGGCAAAGGTAGATTGTGGAATGTGTTGTTGGTAGGTGTGGTCACGAGAGGCTATAAGGGAAGGTGTACCTGGAAGTCAAGTGTATTCAAATGTCCCCCGCCCCTGCCATGTGGAATTGCTCTTGACTTAGGAGAGTGTTAAGCTCTGGAGTTCATGCTGCCTTTGAGGTCTGCTGACCATCTTCCAGCTCTGGGAGCAGCAACAGCAGTCTAGAATCCATTTAGAATATCCCAGTGGAAGTAGGCAGAATAACCTACTTTATTGGTGGATTGGGATATATAAATCCCAACAATTTGGTACAAGTTGGTCTTTTGGTCTTACACAGAAGAGTCCAAGACATGAAGCCAATTTTTAGAGAATCAGAAAGATGGGCGTGCAAGGAACCCAGAGCAAGATGATGAGACAACTTCTACATATGTGCTGTGATCGGCTCTCAGAGCTACCTAGATGGGTTTGCACTCTTACCTGCATGAGCTTTTTTCATTTCCTCCATGCTTCCAAGAGAAGCCAACAATGGTCGAGCAGGACCTTTGACTTATCTTCACATAGATGGAACTGGTAAAAGAAAGGAGCCAGGGGCTCCTCCCAAGCCCATGGGACCCCTGAGGAACAGATCCTCAAACGACCTCAAGAGTAAAAACAAATCAGTTTATCTGGTCCAATTGTATGTCCTTAAACTCTCAAAAGGGAAGTATAA
>NW_008343385.1:5699253-5711630 GCF_000622305.1 Nannospalax galili | reverse complement strand
CAGTAATAGTCATATATATATGTGAAAACGTCTCAATGTCAATTGCCTTAAAATGAATTTTTCTGTATGAAACTGTGTATTTTAACAAGGAAGTGGAGATCTTTCTTAAACGTTAAAACCTCATTTAATTTTGTCTTATAGTTTATAATGAGTAAAAGATTGTATAAGCGTAATAATTCATCTGTAAACCTAAAAATGTACAGCCAATTTTTAAAGAGATGTACCCTAGCTCAGAAAAATGTTATTGAATAGGTTAATGCTGTTGTAATGAAATGGTTCTTCTAATTAAAAAAAAAAAAACAAAAAACAAAAAAGAAACAAAAAAGAAACTTATAGGCTACTTACTGATTAAAGATTTTCTGGGGCTGGAGAGATGGCTCAGTGGTTAAGAGCACTGACTGCTCTTGCAGAGGACCCAGGTTCGATTCCCAGCACCCACATGGCGGCTACTAACTGTCCTTAACTCCAGTTCCAGGTGAATCCGAAGCCCTCTTCTGACCTCAACAGCACTGCATGACACAGGTGCACTCACATACATGCAGGCAATACGCTCATACATATAAAATAATAAATAAAATATTTTAAAAAAACACTGAGATTCAGCTGCAGTTTGCTCTAGGGTTAGGGCAGGGGGAGCCATGGGTGGCCTAGTCCTGGGCTCACAGGATAGACCATCCTTGGCCTCTGTAATTGTGAGGAGAGCAGCAGGCAGAGCCAGCAGCGGACCACAGTGTCCTGGTAACTGTGCTACCAGGCTCACCTCCCAACACTGCATAAGGCCAGAGGGAAAGTACCCTTTGCAGCAGAGAACTGAAGCAGTGGGTTTAAACCAGGTTCTCTCACACACAAACCTTCCCGTTGTGTCATTTGGAAATGGGATTTTAAAAATCTATATTTCCACGCACAAGAGAATTCACTCAAATAACCAGTTATTTAAAAAATTCCAGATCTCAGCTGGTGAGAAAATATTTCTTTGCTTTCATGAGATGTGTGTGGGTGTGCTGCTGCCTCAGGTGCCCACTGGAGGCATTACTACCCCAACAACACATCTCACCTTCTCTCCTCAAACACAAAACCACCAAACGCCAAATAAATATTGCCTGATCAGGGTTGACCTCTGCTTATTAGTTATGTTTTGTTAATCTCCTTTGAGGAGGTGGCAAGGGAGGTGAGTGCAAAGAACCAAGAACTGAGTCGAAATTCCATGAGGCTGTAAGAGGATTTTTGTGCTACAAATGCTTTGTATATTTTGACAGTCACAATTACATCTTATGATCAAAAGCTCGAATTCAGGATGTGATTGGGGCATTCTTGCTAACAGCAAGAATGAGAAAGGGTAAAAGAAAGACAAAACATTAAATTCCAGAAGGTTTTAGAAAGTTATCTATAGAAACAGCACCAGAACACCACGAGAACTGACATAATTATTTTTCAATGTTAGATGGTCGGGTATCACCGAGGGAACTTTCCATCTGATTAAAAATAATTACCGTTGGCATTAAATCCAATTGGAATCGCCCCGCACAATTTATCTTCTGCTTCATGCTGCTACCATATGCCTGACGTTGTGGAGCAGAAGCATTGCCTTGCATTCTGATAAATAGTACTTGGTAAATATTTGGAGACGGGAGATCTGGATCGCTGAACATTCCTGACAGGGAACATGTGCAAATGAGCCTGTTATTCATGTTCCTGATAGAGACTCTTTGAGGTGTAGGACCCAAAAGCATTTGTGAAGCTGTGAATTTCCTTCCCAAAAGTCTTGTTCATAATTAGCAGCCATTGGAAGAGCCTGGCTGGGCTGTCTACCATGAGCAGTGCTTTCCAAAGACACATGCATTGGAGTGAGACATTTTGCTGTCTGGCTGGTGCTGTGTAAGCTGATAAACTGCTATATTTATTAAACTGGCTTTTCTTGGAACACTTGATTCAAGAAATAAACCATACCTAGGGAGACATTATTTGGAGATAAGGTCTTTATAGAAATGCTCAAGTTGGGACTGGAGAGATGGCTCAGCAGTTAAGAGCACTGACTGCTCTTGCAGAGGACCCGGGTTCAATTCCCAGCACCCACATGGCAGCTACGAACTGTCCTTAACTCCAGATCCAGGAGAATCCAAAGCCCTCTTCTGGCCTCCATGGCTTTGCATGACATGGGTGCACTGACATGCAGGCAGTACACATAAAATAATAAATAAAATAATTTTTTTTAAAAAAGAAATGCTCAGGTGAGAATGAGGTCATTAAGGCAGGCCCTAATCCATTGTGAGTGGTCTCTCCATTAAAGGACAGAGGCATGGATTGGTGGGGGAGACAGCAGGGAGAGATGAAGATGGGCATCTACAGGATAGGAGAAAGGCAGACCTTTCCGTCACACCCACAGAATGTCAATACCTTGCATTTAAACTTCGAGCCCCCAGCACTGGGAGACAATAAATTCATGCTGGGAAACTCACCCAGTTTGGGGTACTGTGTGACCACTGCCTTGGAAAATAAATGCAGAAAAAGACATCATGCCCAGTGTGCCTTGGGGATTTCTATATGGAGAAGGAGAGAGAGAGAGAGAGAGAGAGAGAGAGAGAGAGAGAGAGAGAGATCTTGGATCTTGACCCTCTTTCCCCTCAAGCAGGGAATTGGAGCAGTCAGATCACTGATACTGGAACATGGTCTTTGATTGTGGTGACCCAGCCTTGCCCTCTCTGTGTCAGCCTCACACTTAGCCTCTTCTTTTCTCCATTCCTGCTCCCTGTGGCAAGGTATCCATGCTATGCTCACTGCACTGGTGGAGACCATCCTTTGTGTTACTCATGATCCACTCAGGGGAAGTGGTGAGAAGTCCCAGGTCAGTCTCCCCTCAAGTGGGCTCTCCAGCCAACATATTCAGGAACAACATGAGCAACTTGATGTCTGTTCTTAAGTCCTTGGTGAGAATATTCTGTTGGCTGGAACTCAAGGAACCTGAATAATGTCCTGGAGTTGATTTCATTTAAACATTAGATTGTGGAGGTCCCCAAGTCTTCTGTGGATAGGAACATGGCTCTGATGCTCATCATGCTTGTTCATGAGTGGGTGAGCTCATCAAAACTGGAGCTTTTAGGGAAATATTTTAAAAAAAATAGTAGCTGCAGGCTGGAGAGTAGCTGCAGTTTAGTAGTTAAGAGCACATACTGTTCTTCCAGAGAACCTAAGTTTGGTTCCCAGCACCCATGTCAAGCAGCTCATAACCTCCTGTGACTCCAGCTCCAGAGAATCCAACACCTTCTGGCCTCTTCAGACACCCACACACATGTAGCATATACACACATACACATAAATAAAAATAAATTGAAGTAAGACTAATATGAATAGTAATTGCATCTGGGAAGGTTGATGTTCCTTTTATTTCCAGCATTCAGGAAGCTGAGGTAGGAGAATCAAGAGTTCAAGGCTTGCCTGGGCTACATAGTGACTTCAAGGGCAGCATAGGCTACGTAGAGAGCAAATAAAAATAGTAACATTCAGTTATAAAATGGGTTCAAATCTGATTCTTCTGCTCATATCATTTATGAACATCTGACATGCCAGACTGGGGAAACTTGCCTTATTAGTTCTTCCTCTGTGCTGACTGACCACATTTGTAAAAGCAAATACAAAAATCATTCTCTATTTCCAGACCATTTCCAATGGACTTTTTGAGAGGAACACCCCATCGTCTATGGTGGGGGATGCTGCCCCTTTCAGTAGCTCTAAACTTAAGCAGCTGCAAAAAAGCAAGACTGGGCATCTCAGGGAACCAACTTTATCCCTTACCTACTTATTGTTTAAAAATCACATGTCCACCCTAAATACATCTCCCTAAATATTTGCTGAGTTCAATTTTCAAGGTGAAAGAGTTTTCCACTCAGCAAGGTCAGGGACTGGCAGCACTTTGATATGGAGAATGAATTGTATAGAAAACAATGTTAATTGCCATTAGAAACAAAGAACAAGAGGAAGAAATAAAAATTTAAGGCCAGGCAGCAATTCTATTGTTTATTTCAGTGCTCAGAAAAGATGCTCTATGGAGTAAGAGAGCCCATTTTCCTTGTTCTTCTTAAACTGTGGACCAGAGCCCAGCTTCAGTGAGAAGGAGTTAGGGAGAGAAGGGAGATTCAAAGATGATTAGTAAACTTTTGAGACACAGAGGAAAAGAAATAGAGGAAATGATGTGTCTGCACATTTGTTCTCTTGATTAAACATGCACAGACAAACACCTGGGCTTTTCTAAATAGTCACCAATTTCTACACTAAACAGTAGAGTTAATGGTATTTTAAAATAGCATTTATATAGAAGACAGGTTCATTGTTCTTTATCTTCTGCCAAATTAAAAAATATTTTCCATGGAAAAATTCTACTTTTATAGGTTATGCACCCAGCTAAAATGAACTTAACGCCTTCTTTTAGGAAAAACATTTGGTTTGAAGACTTTAGTTTTTGTATTTTTTACTACTGGGGCAGGGTGGGTGGGGGGTGGAGAGGGAAAGTTGTTTAACCTAGAAGCAAGAAGACCTAGGCAGATGCTATGGTTAAAGAGAGCACACAATTTGTTTCTGGTATATGGGGGGGGGGCGCACATTATCTGGTGTTCATCATGGCAGACTATGAGAGAGACAAAGGAATGCATCTCGGAGAAGCCCAGGGTTACCCAGACCCAGATTATTCTAAAGAACTTTGGAACGTATGATGTGGTCTATGGGGGAGAAGAACCATCACTTAGCTCTGAAAGGAATACAGTGGGGGATGAAGAGCCGATGCCTGAGGAAAAAGCCTTACTTAAGCCAGCAGCTCAAATCAGGCTGGTAACAAGGATCAGAGACACTTTAGAAACAAATCTGGACAGTTCTTGCTTGGACCTTCAGAGGTGGCTCAAAGATACCATCAGCAACTTGTACCTTTAGTTCTTTTGGGAAGTTACTAGTACCCAAAGAATCCAGTCTACTAAGAATGGTGGGCCCATGTTGATGTTGCTCATGCCATTAGAATACTGTTCTTCCTTTCTTCCACCTTCTCAGCCTCATCCAGTCTTCAAGGGTTTTGTGAAATCTTATTTTTTCCCATGAAATTTCTTGACATACTCAGGCAAATGTTATTTCTATGGCGTCCTATAACAGTATTTCCGTTGTCTTTAACTGGCATTTTGCTCTGCTCTGCTACCCATATATCACTGTGTTTCTATCCCAAGACTAGATTGCCATTGCCTTATATTTTCCTCTAACAAATTAAACTTTATTTTACATTAGTTTATGTATTTATTTATTATTTATTTATTTAGTGTGCGGGGTAGGGGCACATGTGTGGAGGTCAGAGGACAACTTGCAGAAATTGATTCTCTCCTATTAAGTGGATTATGAGACTCAAATTCAAGTTATCAGTTTGGGCAGCAAGCATTTTACCTGCTCAGTCGATCTTGTTGGCCCCTGTATCAAATTTGAAGAGTCAGAATCCCCACTGGCCAGAATGATCACCAGTCTAATTCTTACTGGGATTCCGCACAACACCGTCATACAAAGACCTAGCAGTCAATCCAGCCGACTGACCCTGTATCCTCACTGTGTACGTACTACCTCCATCTTTGGTGAAGGTCAGTTCTGCCTTCCAACTGAGACCTAGGATCCTCAAGGACGTTAATGAGAGTCTATTTCGCTCTTCACAGGGTGGCTGGGATGTGGCTTATTTTGGGTTCTTCCTGTGAGAACAAACTTTGAGGTGGAGATTTATTTGCAGGAGGTTGGCTGGGAAGTGCGGAGGAAACCACCCCCCATCCCCCCACCCCCCGCCGGCAAGAGACAGAACAGCACAAGGGAGAAGCAGCTCAGGGGTGCCTCTTGATCTCTCAGGAGTACTCCAACATTGAGAGAGAGATCTGAGACATTGCATGGCTTCCGTCATCCCCACTAACTGGCCTGAGGAAGGCGGGGGCATCACACTGGGTGAGGGAGCCCCCATCAGCTGTTGGCCATACTTAAAGCACTCAGCCATGAGTTTCTAAATCCTGCATCTGTTACACCACACACAAGAGTCAGCCATTCACATGGCTTGCCTTTAACACTCTGATTAATGAAGCAGGTGATATAGACCTTAGTCGTGGATCCTAATTTCACTGTTCAACAAGTCCCTCATGGATGCTAATTACTCAGGGTTCTGTGGCAATTGGAGCTGCTATATAAGAAATAGCCAGTTTGAAATAAAATGGTCACATGGAGCTGTGTTGCCTTGAATATCCATAGACAGCCCCTTATCAGGGCTTGTATCACTTTAAGAAACAGGTTCCCAACCCTTGTGATTTTTTTTCTTATACTACCGAAGGTCAAAAGAATAACTCATCCATCCCTTGTCTGTTGAATTTATCTTGGTTCTCCATGGGCAAGTAAAAGTGTGGGGGGTGGCTATAATTTGGTAATTATGTGGACAATGAAACTCAAAGGATTTTCTTCCTTGCCATCAAATTTACACTGAAAATAAGAAAATGGAAGGGCTCTGCACATCTTTTGTACATCTGAACCCCTGGAGGCATCATCAGTCTGTGTGTTTGCTTGACATCTGATTAAAACCCGGGAGTAAACAATGCATATTAATTGATCCATGCATTTAGGTAAATAATCAATTTGAACCCCCTAGATTGATTTTTCTGAGCAAGACGATGAAGGGAGTAGCCCCTCATTGTTTATCACTGGCCGTTTAACTCAACGGAACCACCCTGCTTTCCGAGTCTCCTCCAGGAAAATAGTGGGCTGATTTGAAGAGACATTGGGTTTTTATACAGCATTTGATTTTCACTGCAAATCTCTCAAAGCTTCTCATAAGGAGCATCATAGTAGCTCTGTCTTCTCGCTTTCTTGCTCATCAGGTGAGTAGAAATACGTGTGAGAAAAGATAGTCCACCTGTAACCTTGGAAAGAAAACAGTAAGCCCAAATGAAACCAAGTGTATTTTTATCAGTCGTATGAGTCATTTTTCCTATGTGGCTAATTATCATTAATGGCTTTAATTAAGGAATCATATGAAGTGTTTATCTTGGAAAATGTGGACCCATGTGGGCTTGTGCTATTGGAATTTCTCCCTCTGCTGTGATAGCACTCTTTCAAATAACCCCGTGAATGCTCAGTCTCTTTTGAGCTGTACACTGATTGTGAAGACTGGGGGCATATTTCACAGTGATACTGGCTAGGTTTAGCCTGGCATTTAACTAATTGTGGAGCTAGAATTGTTTTTGTTCATTTGAGGCTTCCAATTTGGAATTTGTAAGATAAATGAGTCAGTTGCAGCTATTCTCTAGCAATTAACTGGTAATTGGGGCATTTAATCAGAAACTGACTAGAAGGACTTTAGCCTGATTAGGTGCTGTTGGCATGAAAAAAAAGAGATTCAACTCCTAGATTATTTCACTCATGCAGTATATTATCACCTTAAGCCAGACCAAACACAAGTCAAGCTTATGAATGAATATTTGTACAAAGAGTTGGGCTTATGAACATGTCATACAGAAAAAAATAAATAGATTTGGAAGCCATTATTAAACAAAACAGTAGAGTCAATAATATTCAGACTCTGGATGTGGCAGCACACGCCTATAATCCCAAACACTGGAGAGGCTAAGACAGGAGGATCCTGACTTCAAGGCTAGCCTGGGCTACATGGTGAGACTATGTCTCAAAAGCTGATAATAAAAACCAGCACTCTGTATTTTTTAAATTGTGTAGTTACTTGGTGCAGAGAACTTACTTGTGGGAATAATTTAGTTTTTGAACTCAAGAAACCTCAATGACTGCTTTACTGCTACCAGAATATAAATCAAGGTAAGTGACTCCAGTTTCCTATCTGAAAACCGGATAACCTCCTGACTTCATGATCCACACAATGAAGATGCAACAGACAACCAAGGTTCTATGGTTTGCATAAAATATAATCAATATCATATACGTATTAGTCCTGGCTATATATTAACATTACTGGGAATGTTCTAAAAAAAAGTGATTCCTGAACAAGGCTTGTTATGATCTGTATACGATTTAAGTATATCCCCAAGGATCCACGTGGTAACAGCTTGGTCCTCAGTGTGATGATGTTATGAGGCAGTGCAATTAAGGTGGAGCTTAATGTAAAGTAATTAGGTGATTTGAAGGGACTGCATCTGGGACAGGTTATAGTAGCTCTCACTGGACTCAAGTTAGTTCCTACAAAAAAGGGTTGATATAAAAGAATAAGCCTGACACCCCTTCCTCTCTGGATTCTTGTCTTGCCTGTGCTCAATTTTGCAGGCTAAGGTCTGGAAGCACTTCTCAATGGAAGCTGTGAAAGAGCTGAGCAGAAGATAAGGACAAAGTGTTTGCTCTCTAAATACATGGCCGTACAGTCTTTCTTGGTGTGTCATTCTTTGCATCAAGGCAGGTCCATAATTCTCTTAGAAGGGAGGTAGCTGAGAGACAGCAATGTTGGTCCATTCACTCAGTAGTGTATTAGTAAATGTTTATCTTGTCTGAAAAAGAACTCTGATTTGTGGCATTTGCCAGTTTTTCTGGTGTAAACACTCTCATTGTGGCTGATTTCAAGCTATCGACCTGAGGCCCGTGAGTGCAGAGTTGGAAAGTGATGCATACAGTTGGATCCTGTGAACCATTATAAACTGTTCAGCATGCCTCACTTAGGCTCCTAAACAGAATGTTAAGTAATGATCAGGCTGTGTCTATGATCGGGACACGTGAACAACCAGGAAGCTTCAGGCTGAGAAAGGAGCTGGGGTAAGCAGGGTGAAAGGAAAGAAAGAGGGCATGGTGTGGTTGCCAGTCATTCATAGGCATTTGGAAGTGGATAGTTTTGTGAACTTCTTGCACAAGTGTGGTTGGGGAAGGACGGCAGCCCATTGCAGATGGGAACAGATTATCATCCCTTTCTTCAATTTGTAATCGAGGTTTTCTAGGAATGGTGCTAAAAATGGAAGATGATTCTTACCTAGATTTGGGGACATTTGGGAGGTGGTTGGTATTGTTGTTGCTTAGCTGGTTGGTGTGTGTGTGTGTGTGTGCGTGTGTGTGATTGTTGTTTGTTCTGAAAACTGATCCCAGGGTCTTGGGCATGCTAGGTAAGCACTCTATCACTGAACTACATCCCCACCCCCAGGTTTTTAAATTACAAAAACACTAACTGGATGTTTTAGCTCAGTCAGGAGACCCGGTGGGCAGGGTGGCTGTGACAGTGACCATCTTGCTGTTATTTAAGGAAAACGACCAGCAATCATGGTTCCATTTTAAGAACAGGAGGAAAAGTCAAATGTCCCCAGTATTATCCAACCTGATCCATAGAAGCATTCTGTTACCACACTGCAACTGACCATTCTGTTCAGACTTCTTTGGGCCAATTATCTTTGTTTTGAAATTGAAAAATGAAACAATTTAAAAAACCCACTTCACATTAACTGCTAAAAATTATTTATGAAGAAGCTTGATTCAGAATTCTTGTCACATCACGGCAAAACGATGCTGCCTTGCAAAATCTCCTGCTTCCTACCACTGTGACATCACCTCCTGTGAGGTCCCTTGCCAGAGCTGATGCCAGTGCTTTGCCCTTGAACCTCCCAAACTAGGAGCTAAATAAACCTTTTTGCTTTTTACATTTTCCAGGTATTCTAGCTTTATTTCTGTCTTTGGACTAAAACAACTTCATCAAAAGCAACTTAGGGGAGGAAAGGGTTTATTTGGCTTACAGCTCCAAGTTACAGTCTATCATTGAGGGAAAGGTAAGGCAGGAACCCAAGCATCTGGTCACATCATGCCCACAGACAAGAGCAGAGACAAAAGCATGCACTCACACTCCTGTTTGCTAGGGTGCTCATGTTCAGACAGTTTCTTCACCTACATAGTCTAGGACCACCTGCCTAAGGAATGGTGCCACTCACAGTGGGTTGGGTCTTCCCGTATCAATGAATAATCAAGATAATCCCCCTGAGGACAACCTGATCTAGAAAATTCTTCAATAGAGGCTCTCTTTCCGGGTGATTGCAGGTTTTGACAAGTTGACATTTTAAACAAACTAGCACACCACTCTTAGATACTTCATTATAATAAAAGAAAATTGACAGCATAATATTTAGATCAATTAAATCAGAATATCTGGACATGAGACCATTGCATCCATTTTTAAAATAAGTTGGGTTATTTCAGTGTGTTAAGGAGTGTTAATATAAGCAAATAAAATTGTATTTGACTTTAAAGGATGGATACAGAGAAGATGGATACAGAAGATGGTGAAGCTTAAAAATCTGTGAGCCACGGGAAACACAGGTGTGGATATAGAAGGGTGGAATTGATGTTGGAGGCAGGAGAGGCCAGAAATCATCCTCTGGCCATCTGAGGTTGGCTCAGAATTGCTTCTCCACTGAGGAATGCCTGACCTTTCCTGTAAGCAGAGGCAGCTGAAGTGGCCTCTGCCTCGTATCTATCCTAATTCCAAGCTAGCATCATTTGAGCACCTCTTAGTACTGCAGAATAGGAAGACCCTGTGAAGAAGAGTGAAATGGAGGTAGGACTGGTCAAAGATTCCCCCACTGCTCCTCAGTACAGTGCCAAGGCAAGAGTTTCGTCTGTCAGTCAGGTTATTTGACTGGTTTTCATTTGTGGTCTCCTTCAAGGCCTCCACCAGATTCACACTGAGGATGGTGGGCCCAGGATTTATCCTAAGTGGGTGGCATTTCTTGCCCAGTACACTAAGAACCATTTCTAAGAGATCACATTTATTCTCTTGGCTTCAACTACTGTCTAAATGATACTATCGTGTGTGTGTATGTGTGTGTGTGTGTGTGTGTGTGTGTGTGTGTGTATTTTATTGCTGTGATTAAGTATCCTGACAAAAGCAACTCGGGGCAGAAAGGGTTAATTTGGCTTGCAGCTCCAGGTTACAGTCCATCATGGTGGGGGAGTGACAGTAGCATGGCATGGCCTGCATGGCATCTGTAGTCAAGAAGCCAAGTGAAACAAATGTATACCTCCCCTTCTCCATTTATACAGTCCAGTATTCCAGGAACTAGGGACCACTACAGTGGACAGATCTTCCCTCCTGAACTGACACAAGATAATCTCCCACAGGAATGCCCAGAGGTGGATCTCCTGGTGATTCTAGAGTCTGTCAAGTTGGCAAGTAACTCTAACCATCATAGGTGATATCACTCAAATCTATACCTGTAGTTATCTCTCTCTCTCTCTCTCTCTCTCTCTCTCTCTCTCTCTCTCTCTCTCTGAGCTTTACATTTATATATTTACCTGACTACCAGGCATACCTAACTAGAAAGTCTAGGTAATCTAAAGTCAATGATTGGCAAGAATACACTTGCCTCTCCTGATGCCTCCAGTTGCTAAGAATGTTACTTTCATCCACCCAAGCCCCCAGCTCCATTCTCAGACTATATGTCAAGCTTCTTCCTTCACTTCACCTGCATTATTTCTCTTTGGCAGCTGTCTGTTTTGTCTCCTCAAGCTCTCTTATTCATCCTGTCCTCTCTAGGCCTGCTCGCCTTGTCTTAGTTCAAGGCCATACCATTTCTCGGTTGGATTTCTGCAACAACTTCCTAGTTGATTTCCCTACCTCTAGTCTTCAACTCCCCAAAGTTGTCCTTCATGTAGTTGACAATGACTGTGTTAAGCAGGCACGATCACATCAGCTCCCTGCTTGAACCTCATCCTGAGTTCTTCCTTGACGATTGCAGTGGCCTTAAACAACAAAATCTACTGTTTACTGTAAGACATACCTTAGAGGACTAGAGAGATGATTTGTTTGTTGCTCTTGCAGAGGACCTAGATTCAGTTTCCAGCACCCACATGGTAGCTCACAACCATTTGTAACTCCAGTTCCAGGGGATCTGACACCCTGTTCTAGCCTCCTCAGCCACCAGGCATGCATAGGATGGACATGCATAAACATAAAATACTCATTCGCATAACAGAATTTAATTCAATAACAACTTAATAGTATAAAACAACCACCATTTTATTTTATTGTGTGGATTGTAAATCTTGCTCTACAGCAACTGAAGTCATTCACTGATATTCAGATAGCACAGGATCCAAAGTGGCTTTACTGACATCAGAAAGGCTGGGCTCCACCAGCAACACCAGACAGAGTGCTCACAGATGGCACTGTCTGTACAACCTTAGAACAACATGGTGAGCTAAGCAGTCCATAGATCAGGAGGATATGCATTACCACTACAAGTTTGTCATAAAATGCAAAATCTTTGCTCCCACCATATCCCATACTGTCTCAGCAAGTAATTCCTGTGTGCACTAAACCTGAGGAGCACCTATCCATGAGTCCAAATCTGATGTATTTAAAATATTTGAGGTCATCTTTTTCTTCCAGTTAATTACTT
>NW_008343385.1:5698203-5699019 GCF_000622305.1 Nannospalax galili | reverse complement strand
TTTGCATATGCATCTCTAACCTCTATATATCTGATTATTACTAGTCACAGTCAGTTACTTTCTGAGATCCTTGGCACCTGAGCATGGCTATAAAGTCATCAGGTAGATTTCAGTGGTAATGTATTTCACATCTACTAATAATTTTTTTAATCATTATTTTTTAAATTTTTAATAACTACTTGATTAGAAGAAGCATTTTACTACAGATTTAACATATTCAGTAACACACTCCAGAGCAAGAGTACATCTCTTTCACAAGTGGGTGCAAGTTTCTAGGTTCACAGTTGAATTAATACAGTTATACAATATTGAACTCAGTATAAGCCCTGTAAGACATAAAATTGAATGAATTTTTTAACCTTTAAAAAAGATCTCCATTTCATTTTAGAATATATTGTTCCTTGCAGAAAGACTCATTGTTTTTGCTACTAACACTGAGATGTTGGCACATGCATCTCTAATCTGTTTGCATTTGATTATTACTAGTCATAATCGGTTGCCCGTGGACCCTTGGCGCCTGTATATGTCTATGAAGTCATCGGGTGGATTTCAATGGTAATGTTTATCACCTCTACTAATTACCATGACATAAATTTCCATGCTTCCTCCTCAAATATAACATATTTTTAAAATTTTGATTTTGTGTGTGTGTGTGTATATCACACAGAACATCCCAAACAATCTTATTCAACTATACACCCACTTCCCAGTTAGCACCCTCCCATAGCCTCCCTCCCCCCACTAAAGCCCTTATACTCTGATATCCCTGCTACTGTCTGCTGTGTTGTTGGAACCCCAGCCAATCCTCACTACTTG
>NW_008343385.1:5696309-5698028 GCF_000622305.1 Nannospalax galili | reverse complement strand
GAAAGTATCTCCTATCTGGCATTGTTGCTTGTTATGTAGTCTTTAGCTATGCATATGGACTCTTAAGAAATTATATTGACCCCTTTAATCTTTGGGTATACTTTCCTTTTGGATGTTTAAGGCCATAGAGTTGGCCCTGATAAACCAATTTATTTTTACTCTTAAGGTCGTTTGAGGATCTGTTCCCCTGGCTCCTTTCTTTTACCAGTTCGGCCTATGTGACGATAAATCAAAGGTCCTGCTCGACCATGGTTGGCTTTTCTTGGAAGCATGGAGGAAGTGATTCCTCTGTGTTGACCTTCCTCTTTATAGACTGGACACTGGTTCAAGTCCATCTGGTGGGGTCTCCTCGGCCTCCTTGATCAAGAGGACAGGTAACCCACCCCCATTTATAGGACATTTTGACTCCTACAATCTATTGACAAATTATACATAGCAGATCAAGAAATATATGTCTAGGTAAGGTTTATCTGAGAACAACTGGTCTTTGCCCAAGAATTATTTACACAACACACAATAATTAAAAATACCAGACTGGTGGAACTAACCTTCTTGGGAGCTTAACAGACATACTTTGAGGTCTATAATAATTTGGTCAGAGGGGCATAAAGGACACTTTTTGCTCCCTGCCCTCCTAGGTCAACTAGTTCTAGGGGACTATGAATATATTTTAAGATGTGTCATAGCCATCTTTACTTCTTTTGAGAACTCTCTGTTCAACTTCTTAGCCCATCTTTTAATTGGGTTGCTTCTTGTCTTGATTCTCTCTTTTTTGAATTTGTTATATATTCTGGATATTAAGCCTCTATTGGATGTGTTGCTGGTGAAGATTTTCTGCCATTCTGTGGGTTTTCTGTTTGCTTCCCTGGTTGCCTCCTTTGATGTACAGAAGCTTTTTAGTTTAATGAGGTCCCATTTGTTAATTCTTGCCCTTGTTTCCTGAGCAATTGATGTCTAGTTTAGAAAATCCTTTCCTACACCTATATCTTGTAGGTTTTTTCCAATGTTTTCTTCTAATAGTTTCAGAGTTTCAGGCTTTACATTGAGGTCTTTGATCCATTTGGAACTGACTTTTGTGTAGGGTGAAAGACAGGGGTTTAGTTTCAGTCTTCTACAGGTGCAGATCCAGTTTTGCAAGCACCATTTGCTGAACATGCTGTCTTTCCTCCAGTGAATATTCTTGGCCCCTTTGTCAACTATCGGGTGGCTGAAATTGCATTTACTCATATTTGGGTCTTCAATTTTGTTCCATTGATCTATGGGTCTATTTCTGTGCCAGTACCATGTTGTTTTTATGACTATAGCTCTATAATACAGCTTAAAATATGGTATAGTAATCCCCTGGCATTGCTTTTAGTGCTCAGATTTGTTTTGTCTATCTGAGGTCTTTTGTGCTTCCACTTGAATCTTAGGATTTTTTTTCCAATTCTGTGAAAAAAGTCATGGGGATTTTGATTGGCATTGCATTGAATCTATAAATGACTTTTGGTAGGATGATCATATTCACAATATTAATTCTTCCAACCCATGAGCATGGGAGGTCCTTCCATCTTCTGATGTCTTCCTCAATCTCTTTCTTTAATGATTTAAAATTTTCATTGTAAAAGTCTTTAATGTCTGTGGTCAGGTTTAATTCTGAGAATTTTATTTATTTATTTATTTTTTGCAGCTATTGTGAAGGGGAGTGTTTCCATGTGCTCTTTCTCTGATTGCTTGTTA
>NW_008343385.1:5695378-5695914 GCF_000622305.1 Nannospalax galili | reverse complement strand
TCCAGTCCAATTCCCTCTAGGACTTTGAACATAAATGCATGTTGAATTTTGTCAAAGGCCTTCTCTGCATCTATTGAGATGACCATGTGGTTCTTATATTTGAGCCCATTTATATGGTTTTGACATTTATTGACTTACATATATTGAACCATCCCTCCATCTGTGGGATAAAGCTGACTTGATCATGGTGGATGATCGTTTTGATATGTGTCTGTATACAGTTTGCAAGTATTTTGTGGAGAATTTTTGCATCTGTGTTCATTAAGGATATGGGTCTATAGTTTTCTTTTTTGGTTGTATCTTTACCTGGCTTTGGTATGAGAGTGATGCTGGCTTCATAGAAGGAATTTGGAAGTTTTCCCTCCATTTCTATTTTTTTGAATAAATTAAGTAGTATTGAACATACAACTTCCTTAAATGACTGATAGAATTCTGCTGTAAATCCATGTGGTCCTGGGCTTTTTTCAGTTGGGAGGTTTTGTATTACTGTTTCAATTTCTTTTTGTGTTATGGGTCTGTTTAAGCTGTTAATCTCT
>NW_008343385.1:5694271-5694403 GCF_000622305.1 Nannospalax galili | reverse complement strand
GTTCATGATTGTAATATCTTCTTGATTTATTGTTCCTTTGATCAGAATGAAGTGGCCCTCTTTATCTTGTCTGATTAGTTTTAGTTTAAAGTCTATTTTGTCAAATAGAATTGCTACCCCTGCTTTTTTCTC
>NW_008343385.1:5693743-5694218 GCF_000622305.1 Nannospalax galili | reverse complement strand
GTTCTTACAGACAACAAAAAGATGGGCTTTGTTTCTTAATCCATTCACCTAGTCTATGTCTTTTGACTGGCGAGTTCAATCTGTTAATATTTAAAGTTATTAGTGAAAGATGAGTATTGAGTCCTGCCATTTTTATTTCTGTTTACATTCTTGATGTGGCTGTACTTTTCCACAGTTATACCTTCATTGGATTTCTTTCCACAACCTCTTGGGTATAGTCATTCCTTTCTTCAGCTCTTTATATTGCTTCCAGAATGCTTTGAAGGGCTGGTTTTGTGGACATGAATTCCTTCAACCTATTTATGTCATGGAAGATTTTTCTTTCCCCTTTGACTATAATAGACATTTTGGCTGGGTGTAGTAATCTGGGTTGGCATCTGTGTTCATTTACAACTAGGAATAACTTTGTCCAGTCTCTTCTGGCTTTCATAGTTTGCACTGAAAAGTCAGCTGTAATCCTTATAGGTTTTTCCTT
>NW_008343385.1:5647089-5693063 GCF_000622305.1 Nannospalax galili | reverse complement strand
TGTGAATTTCTTTTGTAGTTTCTGATTCTTGTGTGAGACTCAAGCCTTCAAGTTTAGGTCTGCTTCTTTTTATGAACTCTATGTTTCTTTGTGGTTTAATTTTTGGGCATGAAAGGGTGGTTCCTCTAAGCTTCCAGTTCTCTCTTTTGATTTTATATTGGAGTGGCCAGATTGCTTTTGTCTTCAGGAGTTCCCACAGAGGCCCAAATCAGATGCGGATCAAATCCTCTCAGGCTTTCTCCTAAGGTCTGGATCCCTCCAGGATAGATTTTGGCCTCAGGAACTTGGGGGTTGGACTGACCTGGGAGCCGGGCCCAGGAAAGATGTTGGTCTAGGGGAGCTGGCGGCCGTGTCACCCAGAGATGCAAAGGAAGATGGGGGCAGGAGGTGGCTCCAAGGGCCCCTGAGTACTGCACTGAGGAGCTGGGTTGGTCTGGATGCAAAGGACCAGGAAGAGCCCCGACGTCCAGGAAAGAGGCTGGCCTGTTGTGCAGACCCGGGGAGGCAGAAGGAGGTGAGGGCAGGGCCAGGCCCAGAGTGCTCCTGGGGACCTGGGAAGGAACTGAATTGCTCTGGATGCAGGGGAGATGGGAGGGTGAGTGAGGCTGGGGGAGTGTAATTGAGGAGGTGAGACCTGCCCACTGTGGGTAGCACCATTCCCTGGATGGAATCCTGGACTATACATTGAAGAAAGCTCCTGGAGCTGACCAGGAGCAAGCATTTGCTTGCTCTCTTCTTCTGGATGCTGACATAATGTGACCAGTTGCTTCAAGCTCCTGCTGCCTCAACTTCTCTACAATGATGAAGTGTACCTTCAACTGTGAGTTAAGACAACCCCCTTCTCCCTCAAGTTGCTTTTGTTGGAGTATTTTTAAAAATATTTAATTATTTTTTATTTTATGTGTTTGAGTGTATGGCCTGCATGTGTGTAAGTGCACCAATGTCCTGCAGTGCCCAAGGAGGTCAGAAGAAGGTGTCGGATCACCTTGAACTAGAGTTACAGATGGTTGTTAGCCACCATGTGGGTGCTGGGAATTGAACCCGGATTCTCTGCAAGAGCAGCCAGTGCTCTTAACTGCTGAGTCATCTCTCCAGCCCCTCATTGGAGTATTTTTATCATAGCAACAGGAAAAGAAACTATGGCAATAGGTAAACAAGGAGGTTACTCAGTGTTTTACAGGAATGAATTAATGATCTACATAATGACATGAATGAATGTAGAATTAGAATGTGGAGTAAAAGAAGGAATCCACAAAAGAGCACATACAACTTAACTTATGGAAGGTTCTAGGAAGTGAAAACCATGGTGCAGAAAGCAAGTCAGTGCATCAGGACAGTGTGTCCTAGAGCAGTGGGGGCAGGAAGAGAGAAGCATAAGAATTTTCAGAGGACAACACATACCTCATTATCCTAAGGTGACAGTTCCATAATGTATGAACATGTTGGAATATCAAGTTGTCTGCTGTCTGTGTAACATATTTTAAAAATGGAAAACAACGAGAATGTCTATCAAGAGAATAAAAGTATACACATATGGACATATATTGTAATGTCTTTGCATGTTATGTAGTTCAAGTAAATTCTAGTGTCATAAGTGAAAAGGAATGCAGCAGGGCTTGTTTTATTTTGTTTTTCTGACTTTAAAATGCAAAGATGTCACCAGAGTTTCTTCAGCCTGTGACATGGGCCTTGATGTCCTGCCTCTTTTTGTTATTACATTTATTTATTGTGTATGATATGTGTGTATGAATGTGCCTCTGTCACGGTGCATGTGTGCAGGTCAGGGAACATGTGCGAGTAGATTCTTTCCTTCCACCACGTGATTCTTCCAGGCGTGTCCCAGGAATTGAATGTAAGTTGTCAGCAAGTGCCTTTACCCACTGAGACATCTCACTAGTTCCCAAGACTCTGCCTCTTTAAGAATCTTTCTGGCTACACTCTTGCTGAGGGGCCGTGGATTGCTGTGCATGAATGAAGTAGATGGATGGATGTTAACATGGACAGATGCTATAGCCTGAATATGGTTTGTGTCTCACCTCACCAAAGCTCATAGGACAGTCTAATCCTCAGAGTCTCAAGTTAATTATAATGAAGGGTAGAAACTTAATCTGACTGTGGTGTTTAGAGGTAAGGGCTTCAGGAAATAATTGCATTAAATCAATGAGGTGGAATCTCCAAGTTCAATCCTGGTGTCTTTATGGAAAGAAGGAGAGAGGCTATCAACCTAAAGTAAGCACACACGCACACACACTCCTGCCATGCCGGGACACAGTCAATGTCACAGCCTATCAGTGTTCTTTGTACCTTAAATATCCAGAACCATTAATTAAAATAAACCTCTTTCCTTTATAAACTCAATTTATAAACTGCCTTCCTCAGTTACCTCCTGATAGTAACTAAAAGCTAGCATAGATTTTAAAAGTAGAGAGGAATAAAGCAGGTTGGCAAAAAGATTTATACTGAATAATAGCTTTGGCACAAAAACTTAAAAACACAAATCAATGTTATATTATACATTGTTCATAAATAGGAACATATACAGCAAGAAAGATCAGCGAAAAGGCTGATTGTAGAGGGCAAAGAAGGGGAAGAAGTGGTGCTGGGGAGAACAATAATAATTTACACTTTAGCCATAGCATTCGACCATATATATATGTATATATTTTTTTTTTAAAGCCTGAAATAAAAATCTGAAACGGTAACATGTACTCCTGCTGGCTGTAAATATAATTGTTTGAAAGATTTGTGTAAACATTGACATATTTTAAGCTTATAAAAACAATCACTAGTGCTAGAGAGATGACTCAGCAGTTAAGAGCACTGGCTACTCTTGCAGAGGACCCAAGTTAGAATCCCAGCACCCACATGGCAGCTAACTACCGTCCATAACTCCGGTTCCAGGGGATTCAACACCCCCTTCTGACCTTCATGGGCATTGCACAACACAGGTGCACTTGCATACATGCAGACAATACACTCATACACAATAAATAAATAATAAATAAACAAAATCTTTTAAAAAACAAAAATAACCACTAAAGGAAAGTATGCTCAGACCCAGCCTATTGTACCCCAACCTCCATAATAATAGTAGGTCTAGAAATATACACATTCAATCAAGGGTGAAATAGCTAGGTAGCCACAGGGCCTTAGTGAGAACCTGAGCAAAGTCTCATGGTGAGGAGGTAGCCTCTCCTGTTATTACACACCATGTCAGAGCTCCTTACATAGTCCCATTTTGTGGCCTTAGTCTTGGTCTTGGTTCCATTGGATGCTGCTGTAACCTAATACCTATGTCTGGGTAATTTATTTTAAAAAAAATGGAAATTTACTTTTTCCTGCTCTGTATGTCAAGAATCTAAAAGTACGGTAGTAGCACCAGATAAGAACATTTCTGTTCATCTTGTGGAAGAAGGCCATGAGAGCACGTAAGACAGAAAGAGTGAGGGAACAGAGGTCAAACATCCTTTCTATCAGTGTCTGTGTGGGTATTTTCTGTGTATGATGTGTGTATAGGTGTGTGTGTGTGCACGCACCTGTGTGTTTGTGTATCTATACAGAATATTCCAGTGTGTAAGGACAGGCACATTTGTGCCATGACACTCATGAGGTCAGAGGGCAACTTTCCCCCTTGGATCTTGATACATTTTTAATGTAGGCCTACATGGGATGGATACAAAAGTATGTGGTGGATGTAGATGCAACATTTTTTAAGTTATTGTAATCTGGTCACCTATGATATGACAAGACAACCCAGCCTTCATGACTGAAAGCTGTCTTTCAGAGATAGGTCACCATTAGCTGACTCTCTAAAAGGAAGAGGCCTAGAGAATCTAAGGAATTGAGACACCACTCTAAACTATGCTATGATTAGTGTAACTCACAAGATCTTTAAACAGTCAGGTTATCTCTTCCTCCAAATGAGCCAAAGAATGGCCAAATTCCCAGGAACTGAAAGGCCATCAGAACAAGTCCCTCTTCACTAGACCACTTTACCTCTACCTGAGTTCATGAGGAACACTGTTTTCTATGAATCCGCACTTTTCCCTCCCTGAGTCATGCAAGGGCAGCATTTAAAGCCAGTTTTTTTTTGTGGTGTATACTCTGAGTTTGTGCTTTTGTGTAGAGGAAAAAGATCACATTTCACTTCCAGAACTAGAAAGTGGCCTTAACCACATAGAAGAGAAGCCTAGAAGAGGGTGCAGGGTCCCCATGGTGATGACAAGTGAGCCTCAACCTGCACTTTGGCCTTCCACTCACAGAGCCACTGTACTTCAGGAAGCTGTGCTGGGAATTTGCAGCTCAGGGGCCTGGCAGGTGCACAGGGCTGCCCTGTGGAGGTGATTCTTGGCTCCTGGTCCTCTAGCCGCCTGCAGAGGCAGGAATCCATTGGTTCCATTGTTGGGAAGCTAGAAAGAGGCCACTGTACCTTGAGGCCAGAGATCTTGTCATCATTCTGGTAAAGAAAGAAGAATGCTTTTCTGTATTTCACCTAGGCAGGGAGATGGGGACAAAGAAAGAAGGTGGTCAGTAATGTTTATTGAGCCCCAAAGTGCTACAGGGCTTAATACACTGCGTGTTCTGTTTCATACAACTGCGCCTTTTTCCCCCACAATAACAAGTGCTGTCACCTGGGTTTATTCGGGAAGATTCTGGTCATCAGCTGTTGGACCATTTCTGGAATCACCTCTCCGTTCTGGCTCTCTGAGCCAGGCTCCTCATTGCCTGTGATTACTTGTCTTAAATAATATGGTTGTCTCTGTGGTTCCTTCTGTGGTTCCTTCTGAGGCCAACCCAGTCCATCCATTCATCTGACATGGCTATGAAGGTGTGATTCCCAACACTGGACAGGATTCAAGTCCCTTGTTTTTCCTTGGGCACTTCAGTCTCCATGTAAATGAGTGGAAACGAAAGAAAATATCAAAGGGAGGAATTCAGTCTACTTCTACTGGCTGGGGACTTCAGGGCTCAGTTCCTGCCCAAGCCTAGTGGGGACTCTCGTTGGCATGTTACCTTCATTTTCCCTCATCTGTTTCCGTTTGATTATCACATGAACTTGGTGAGCTGGATATTATCCAAATATTGTAGTTGTCAAGGCTAGGTGAATTATAGATGAAGAAGTAGTTTAGAGAACAGAGAAATTAGTGGGGGAAGGCAAACGAAAAAGGAGAATGTAGTAACTGAAAAGTGGCATTATAAGCTCTGAGTCTTTGGGAAGGCTAATAGTCCAGGTAAAGAATTTTGGGGCCAAATGAGCTTGGTACCTGTGGGCAGGGAGTGGAGAAATTGGCTTCAGGGAAGACTTGCACTGGAAAACTGTCCTGGTCCTTAGGACAAGGGAGCTTGTCTACATGGGTATTAAAGGCAGCCAGGGAAGGCAGGTTACCGAACAAGGACCCCACAGATAAGAAGAGAACAAATTTCTGGGATTTCTAGGGCTTTGGGTATTATTTTAGTCTAAGACAGGACTTAGTTAACATCTAAACTTTGATGGGAAGCTTGAGCCAGATATGTAAGTTGATTCAATAATGTAAAGAGGAAAATCATTATTCTAATCACAGCTAATTTCTGGAAAACGCTTTTGACTGGCTGGGCATCTTTTAAGTTTTAGTCATGCAAGGACTTTGGCTTGGAGTGTTAGAATTTGAATGGAGAGAGGAACATCTTTTCAGGTACTACTTTGACATTCATACAGTCTCTTTTTGTGAGGCATCTGTTCCAATCTCTAACTGACTTATTTGTGTTGCCTCCCTGCTATTGAATTATAAGAGCTCTTTATATATTAAAGATTAAATCCTCCATCAAATATATATTTTTAATCTTCTCTCTTACTTTTCAGTAGGTCTATTCATTTCTTTGATACCCTTTAAATTTTATTTATTTATTCATTCATTAATTTATATACTTGGAGAGTAGGCTTTGGAGTGGGGGATGCCCTGGCCCATATGGGAGGAATGATCAGGGCTGAAATGCACCAAAGGATCTCTGCAGGGAATGGCCAGTGTGAGACCCTTGTGGAAAGGCTAACCTGGAAAGCTAATGTTCAGAATCACTGAAACTTCATGCTAGAATCACCTCCTCTTCAGACTAGACATATTTCTTAAGATACAGCTAAAAATGTATAAACTATAAAAGAAATTAAACTATAAAAGAAAAAATCTATAAACTATAAAAGAAAAAAGTTTGGTAAGTTTGGCTTCATAGACATTAAAATTTTTTGCTCATCAAAAGACAGCATTGGGGCTAGCAAGATGGCTGAACAATGCAAGTGTGAGGACATGAGTTCAAATCCCCAGAACCCATGTAAAGGTGGAAGGAGAGTATCAACTCCACAAGGTTGTCCTCTGATTTCCACACAAACATTGTAGCACATGCCCCCACATATCTCTCTCTCTTGCACACACAATAATAAATAAATTATAAATAATAAATAAATAATACTTAAAAGGGCATTGAATAAATGAATAGACAAAAGAGAGAAGGTTCAAAAAAATCTCATGTATCTGTTAGAGGATTTTATCTGTAATATAAAGAGCTCTTATAATTCAATATCAGGGAGACAACACAAAAAAAGTCAGTTGAGATTGAAACAGGCACCTCACCAAAAGGGGCTGTCTGAATGTCAAATAAGTACCTGAAAAGCTGTACAGCATAATTCATCCTAAGGGATGTACCTGTTACAACCACAGTGAGACATCAACATACATCTACTAGAATAGCTATTATTAAAAAGACTGTCAGCACAAAGTGTTGGTGAAGAATAAGGGAACTGAACTAGCTTCTTATGCACTGCTGGTGCACAATGATTTTGAAAAATAGTGTGACAGTATGAAATAATCATACCTACTGTAAGGTCCAACAATACCCAGTGCTGGGTATTTTTCCAAGAGAAAAAAAGATCTATATAATCACACACAAACTTCAGGGATATGTTCTGAGAAATGTACCCTTAGGTGATTTAACCATTGAACCAATATCATAAAATGTAGTTACACAAATAAAGATGTCTATTTATCACTAGGCTATATAATCTTATGGGCAGGGAACTGTGACATGTATGTTCCATTACTGACCAAAACATGGCTTTGCAGTATATAACTATGCATACAACACAGATGTGTCTCAAAAATATGTTGAGCAAAAGAAGCCAGACACAAGAGAATACATACTATATGATTTGATTAATTTGACATTCAAAAATAGACAAAACTAAAATCAGACAATGATTGGCTAGGACTGTGGGGCCAGTGGGGTAGGGGATAAATCAGAACAGTGATTGTCTAGGACTGTGTGGGTGGTGGGGTGGCACTTTGCGCACTGAAAGGTGTGTACAGCTTAATTTTCATGGTAGTTACAACATAATGACATTTGTAAACCTCACGGAACCACTGAACTCTTTGAGGTGATGTTTTTGATTTGTTTTTTTTAAAGAAAGCTTATCTTACCTTAAATATTCAATAGACTATTTCCTACATATGCAGCCTGGTGGAAATGTTTTGGAAATTAAAATAGTTCATATCAGGTTAATGTAGTGTGGAATAAAATAACACTTTCAAGTTAGTAAGAGGAGCCATAAATTGAATTATTTAAGCAAGGACAGGTTCTTTGAGCCTGCAGTAAAAGCAGGAATGTAAAGTGAGGTTCCTCTACATCCCTCCTCACCATACTTCCTGTAATATCCCAGAGATCTCAGCACAGGGATCTGCAGAAGACACAGTGTAAGGGTGGCAAGCCAGTTTGTCCAGGTCTCGAGGGGACAAAGCTACCATGTGGGCTGAGTTAAGAACCTTCACCCAGGCCATTATGATATGGCTCAATGGATTGGGATAAGCATTTGAAAACTTTGTATCTGAGGAGCTTGAAAGATTTTTAAATCATCTCTCAGTGACTGCATTCAAATGTTGCCAGTGATGATGTTAAGCCCAACTCAGTGTGTTAAAAGCTCTTTTGTTTCTATTCCTTTGTGATGGCTAGCAAAACCAATCTCCTCTTCCACTCTCCCTTCTTTCTTCCCTTCCTCCCTTTCTCTTCTGTCTCCCCCGTGCCCCTACCTCTTATTTACTGATTCTCTATACCTTTTCTACTTTTATTGACCTAAATATTATTTTAAGCAATGGCCCTGGTAAAAGGGTCACCAATTTTTTAAGAATAAAAACTAACCCTGGGTTTGATCCCCACGACACACACACACACACACACACACACACACACACACTCTTACTGTATGGGCAGTGCAATGGCTCAGGGGGGTAGGATGCCTATCACCACCTGATGACCTGAATTCGATCCTCAGGACCTATATGGTGGAAAGAAAGAACTGACTCCCACAAGTTGTCCTCTGATCTCCACAGGTGTGCTATAGTGTGAGCACACACACACATACACAATAGTTAGATAGATGATAGATGGATAGATGATAGATAGATGATAGATAGATAGATAGATAGATGATAGATAGGTGGATAGATGATAGATAGATAGATCGATGATAGATGGATAGATGATAGATAGATGAAATGACTATGGAGGTTGAAATGACACATAGATAGATAGATGGTACATAGATAGATAGATAGATAGATAGATAGATAGATAGATAGATGGATGATGGATGGATGGATGCATGGATTAATGGATGGATAGATAGAGAGATAGATAATAGATAGATAGATGATAGGTAGATGATGATAGATAGGTAGACAGATAGATGATAGATAGATAGATGATAGATGATAGAGAGATGATAGATAGATGATAGATAGATAGATAGATGATAGATGATAGATAGATGATAGACAGATAGATGATAGATGATAGAGAGATGATAGACAGATAGATGATAGATGATGCATACATACGTTCATTGTAAGGCTGGGGTGTAGTTCAGCGGTGCAACAAAAATAAGGCCATGTTTGAAAAAATTAAAATAAAACCTAAACAGCTAGGCATGGTGGTGCATGCCTGTTATGACAACAATTGCTAGTTGGAGATAAGATGATTGTGAATTTGAGACCAGCCTAGGCTACAAAGGACTCTACTATCTAAAATGATGATGATGATAAGATAAGAACAATTCATTACAATATTAGGCATTATTTTATTTAAGTCCCATTTTCATGCATACGAAAAAGTAAAAGCTGGACCTCAGACAGTTTGTTGAAATGGTAGAGTTCATGAAGATGGCTTGCATGCAGGCATTGCTGAATTATCACCTAAAGTAAATAAATACTGACCAAAAGGTCTAGTTGATTTATGAATGAGAGCCTTGAATCAGTTCACACAAAGAGCACAGCCGTCCTCATATTGTCCTCCCGTTGCTGCTTCAAGTTTGTAGCGTTTCATAGTAAACACCAGTGAGGAACGTTCCGCCAAGCAGGCAGAGTGCTGAGCAAATTCACCAGCAAGAGTGCCAGTAGATGATAAAGTGGTGTTTCTGTGTTTTCTTTTGTTGAGATTGTTTTTAAGTTGGAACTTGGTAAGACTAAAAATACATAATCAATTTTGAGACAGACATAAAAATCTGTCTGCAGTTCTTCAGAGAGAACGAAAATAGCCCATTTCCAATGCAAGAAGTAGCTGTGGTTTCAGAGAAAGCTTTGACTCTGTTTCCATCCATCTGAGGGCTCCCAGAGCAGCTTACAATTAGGGAGAGAAAAACCTTTGAGAACTCGTTCTAAAGGGGGTTATTTTGGGGAAAGTGTAATTGAAAGAAACCATGGCCAGTTGGTTTAGAATTTGCTCATGTAAAATGCATGCTTTCCACAAGGCACAAAGGATTCCTGTTATAAACCTCCCTCTTACCAGCCAAGGGAATTGGTCTACTGGCAAATTTATCGAGGGATTTCTCAGCTTAAGTACTGTTTGTCTGTGAAATCTTTTGCAGATGGTAAAATTATTTTAGTTCACTATGATGTCCTCTACATTTGTAAAAATGGAAAGATAAAACTAGACCTATGAATTGGTGATGCAGGAACTAATTAGACACACTATCAAGATATTTTGCAAGAAACCATACTGTCCAGTTGATGCTAACAACCCTTATTTAAAAATAAAACTAAATATGTCCCCCCAAAATCTAATGCTTTGGGGCAGCAAGCAGGCAAAGAAAAGAAAGAAAAAAAGGAAGGAAGAAAGGAAGGAAGGAAAGGAGGGAGGGAGGAGGAAGTAGGGAAGGGAGAGAGGTGAACAGGGAGGAAGGAACAGGGGAGGGGGAAGGAACGAAGTGGGAAAGGAAGGAGGATGGAGCTTCCTCTTACTTCAAAAAGAGAAAAATTGCAGGAGAATAAGAACCATTCATCTGCCACCCAAAGCATCAATTTTCAGCACATGGATCACTGCTTCTGAAAAGAATGCCAGCTGTGGGCCATACATGCTGTTGTGTTGACAGGAAAAGGATTCCGCTTAAAAACCTCAGGTCGGTGTCATATCACCAGGAAATCACAGGGACCTGGAGAGCCAAGGATGTGATTTGTCTGAAGAGACCCAATGAGCCATGGAGGGAGAGGTGAAATCCCAGCTCACAGTGCTGAATCATGAAAGGCAAGCAGGGACACTTCCTCGCCCCAGGGACTGTGACACCCACAGCACCTGTGGTAGTGTGGGGCTAGAGTGAGAATGACAGAACATATGACCTGAGGGCCCTTTCATTTCAGAGACAGCTCCTAAAGGTCAGGACACATACCTTTATCCCTGCAGGGAATAACAGTGGTAGTAGGTGTCAAAGGGCGCTTCACTGTGAGAGGTTAAGTAATATGTCAGGGTCAGATAAGAGGGGGCAGAGCAGGATTTCACCCATCATCGGACTACAAGTTCCTACCCTGCGATTCTGGGCTGTGTGTAGGGGAAGGTAGCAGAGCACTGTCTATTGCTGCTTCCAATTTCCATAGCCTTTTTCCATTACCCTTAGTCCATTTCTCATAATCACTTCTCTTATTCTATCCCTACCCCTAAATGGCAGTGTTGAAAAGGCGATCATCTCTCTGTGAATTATACAGAGAAATAAACAAATAAATGCCTATCCCCACCCTCCCCCAATACCATCAGCTTTTCACTGCAGCAGAAGCCCACAGCTCTGAAAAGCCATGTGTAGATGGGATGGGAGGAGCAGGTAGAAGAAGGAAAACGAGCCTATCAGCCTGCAAGACACAGGATGCATTCTTCTATTTACCAAGGAATTTCTGCAGCAGCCTTATCTTGGCAGCTCTTCAGGGTCCCTTTTAATGTTGAAAGAAAGTTAGGAAGCAGAGTGCTGAAGAGGACACTGAAGTTATTAGACATAGCTGAGAGGCTAAGACATTGCAGCCAATAGGAGAAAGAGGAACAGTACCGTCATTTATGCTGTCTCAAGCTCAGGGTGGGAAGAAGAATCTGGTCAATGCGTCTGTTTCCATATGGCTAGTACCCTAGCCCTAAGGATAGATGAATCTGACAACAGTGTGTTGGAAGATGGACCACTATGTAGCTAACTCAAGGAAATCTCTTTCCATTCTTACCTGAGTATATAGTTACAAGTCCAGTAGAATAGATCTACTGTCCATTAGATAGTCACAAAGGTAAACAGACTGTAGCAGCAGTGAGGTGCAAAAGCTATCAGCCATCAAACATAAGGACTAAATGCATTGATATCAGAAACCTCCTGGAAGGAGGTAGTGGACTGTAAAGAATGACAGCTGGTAAGAACTGTCCTGAGGTCCCCAGGGCAGGAGCTCAGATGCTCCACTAGCAGGCCTGAGCTGCTTAGACTTTTGTCCATCTTTCCACACTGCTTCTAGACCCCAATTCCAGGCCCTGCTCTATCTCTAGTCCCCAAAATGACCTTCTGACTTCAATGAAGAGCTATGTGCTACTTAAACAACTCACCGAGCCCTCCAGTCTACCCTTGTAACTTGACTTCTCACTAATCATTTTAGTCTCATTATTTTAACAGTCCGGGTCTGCTTCCTTTGTTTGATAACCATCAGCATTTACAAAAGTTTTTGGGTAAAGTTTCTGCATAACAGCATCCTAGGTCAAACCAGGGTAGTCAGTGCCTTAATCCTTAACCCAAAGCAAGAAACTAATAGACTGGGGAGATAAGTCTGAAGATGAGAGTACATACTGCTCTTGCAGAAGACCTGGGTTCAGTTCCCAGCACTCACATCAGGCAGCTCATAACTGCTGGTAACTCCAGCTCCAGGGGATCCAATGCCCTCTTCTGGCCTCCACAGGCACTGCACTCATGTGCATAAGCTCACCCACCCACCCCCACATATACATAATTAAAAATAAAATCTTTTTCTTTTTAAAAAGAAACCAACTAGATTTTTTTTAAATCCTTGAGAATGTGGGGTCAAACATGATCTTTCCAGTAATATGGAAAAATCAAATAAAATTTTAGGAATTTTTTTCTAATTGATTTAATTATGTATTCAAAGATTATCCAATAGTCTGAACATGGTGTTTCTCACAGGCCTTCTTTGTTGTAATTTTTCTGCAAAGTTTGTGTAAATAAAAGAAACTTTAATAAGAAAAGCAGGATTAGCTGCAGATTATGAGTTAATTCCTTTACGTACTTCTTACCCATCTCTTAAACTGGTAACACAGTGAGTAGCCTAAAACCACAGTATAGGCTAAGCCTATTTTTTTCAAATCAATTTGGTGAGTATGTACTGGCATTCTGAACACAAAATACCAGTGTTTATCATTACAGGAAAAGTATTTTTTCATTAAGTGCTTGCATTTATGTGTGCATTAGTTCTTTTGATATTTCTATGACCGTCATAATTTTTTGAAAGTGACTGATTAGAGAGAAACAGAAAGTCAAGAAAATGGGCTCGACTTCATACAGAGTCTGTTGTCCCTTCTTCAGTAGAAAAAAAATCCATTGGTGTGATGAAGGTAGTCAGGTTTTAAAAGTTTGACCATGTAAGGGAGATAGTTTGTTGGGCTGGATACAGAAACAGAGCCTTGTTGAAGGTTCTTGGAACAGAAACTGATTCAGCATGAAAGGAATTTTCAAATAAATTACTGCATCATTCACAGACATAATGAGGAGTTTAGTGAACCATCTTCAGGAAATGAACAGAAAAGGCAGGGATTCCCTCACCAGAGCCATGTGGAAATGACTCTCATGAAGTTAGCCTGGTGAGGACAACCAGAGCTCAGCTTCTGAGCACAGTACAGCTGTCCTCCTGTACTAGAATCTTTTGTTGACCCTGAAGATATCCCCTGCCTCTGCCAGCATGACTGCTACAACAAGAGAATTCTTCTTGTTTTCTGCCTGTATGTACCACTAGCCCCAGACCTAGCATCCAGAATGGGTACCTCTGGTTAGCCAAGCCCAGATGCAGGCCCATGCTTGTAGCTGCAAGAGAGGCAGGAAAAAAAAAACATCTGTTCACTTTGGCTAGTTCTATGGTAGGAAGAGGTCTTTAGCTTCCATTCAGACTCATGCAATGAAGACTTCACTAAACACACGAAGAACAGAAAATTAATCATGGCCTAGCCAGTCTATTGTAGTATGATAGATGAGGTGATGGGGCCTTGGAGAAGGAAGGCAACAAAGAAAAAGAAGCTGAAAGGACTAATCTGAGAGATTAGGAGAGGAAGAAATAGATATGGTGAGAGACCAATCATACATAGACAATTAGCAACATTAGAGAGAGATAACTCAGAGCTTCTGTCCTGCAGTTAATAAGAGAAGTTGGTACTGCTGACTGTTATAAGATCTGAGAGAAGAAGAAACTGAAAAAAGATCATGGAGCCATATTAATGGGGGCAAGCAGCTCAATTACGTTTAGAGTTAGTGGCTGTTGATGAACATATTTCTTTCAGATAGCCTCAATCTTTGAGATCATCTGTAATGACTAATTGCTTATCATTGCCCTGAGTGGCTCTTCCATGTAGTATCATTGGTATACTGAGAGCTAGAGGGTTCAGCACTTACCGAGTCAGTATTCCCATGCAGCTTTGTAGCCTAAACCATAAATCTTTGTGTATTAGTCACTTTTCTGTTGCTGTCATAGAAACGCTGACCAAAGCAATTTATAGAAGGAAAGTTTATTTGAGCTTATGGTTCCAGGGGAATTACAGTCCGTCATGGCAGGGAGGCATGGTGGCTGGAGGTGGCTGGAGCAAGAACAACAGAAGCTAAGCTCTCACATCATCACACAGGCACAGGAAGCAAGAGAGCAACTGGAGATCCAGCACAGCTTAAGAATTCTCTAAGCCCATCCCCAGTAACATGCTTCCTCCAGGATAGCCACACCTTCTAAAACCTCCCAAAACAGTGCCATCATCCGGGCACAAAATGTCCAAATACTTAGAGCCTATGAGGGACAGTTTCATTCACACCACCACACTTTGTGATATTTAGCTTTACATGGATTTTGAAGAATCAAACTAAAAATAATTTTAAATAATCCTTATTTCTCTTAAAACTGTAACAATCAGCATCCATAAGAATAAAAATTCTTCCTAGTATGTGCAAGCTCCTGGGTTAGATCCCCAGAACACTTACACAGAGTGGAAGGAGGAGGCAGAAGGAAAAGGGGAAGGAGAGAGGATCACAATTCTCATTGAAATTCAGCAAATTCAAAGTCACAAGAGCATATGTCTGATCCACACTGAAGCACAGGTATGCAGCAGATGATATATCTGTGGTCACTCACTCCTGCATCATCCTTCTCATGATGGGTGGTGTTCTTTCTCTGCCATTGCTCCATCACTCTCGGCTCTCCCCAATTAGGACCGAGGCTAGAACCTCATCCCCAGTGATTGACAAAGCTGATATGTGAACTTCCTTGCTTGCATCTTACACCTCACTTAGAGCTTCTCACTACTCCACACTTTGCTGTTAACAGAGTGGAGTGGGTTCTAGCAAGACAGCTCAGCGGGTCAATGTGTCTACTGCCAAGTCTAACAATCTGAGTTTGATACCCAGAACCCACGTAGTAGAAAGAAAGAACCAACTCTTGCAAGTTGTCCTCTAACCTCCACACAGGTTCCTGTGGCATATGCAGGCAAACACACACACACACACACACACACACACACACACTAAATTAAATAAATAAATAATAAAATGTAACTTAAAAATTATAAATAATTAAATAAATATAAATAAATAGAAAGTATAGTAGGTTGACTATTAAGAGTAGTTGAAAAGGTTAGACCAGAGAAAGTTTCAAATCTGTTCACATCCAGAAGAATGATTCAAATCCACCAAACATCAGGCAGAGTGCTTTCCTGATATCCTCTCTCCCTTACTCTTGCCCAGCTCCTTCCACATACAGGCATATTGCCAGTGTTTCAAATTTCCTCTGCTTTTAGGATGAAAGCAGGACACTGAAGTCGCCCTAATAACCCTAAGTCCTTGGTTCCCATGTGCTCTCGTGATGGCTATGCTTCCCAACTTCCATTCTTTCCCTTACATTTCAGAAAAAAAAAGCAGGAAAGTGCAAATAAGGGATAGAGTTTTAGTAGGAATTAGGTTACTATCAAGAAACTGTTGGTAAAGGGACTATTTTGTAGTTCTAGAATGATATAAAAGAAGATCACAAACCAAATGCTTTGATGGGTTTAAAATGAGTTCAAGTAAATCATTTTTGTAATTTAAAAACTCATACCAAACAAGTCACTTTAACTCTAGTTTTACCCTCCTCCTAAGTACAGTCAGATAGTGCTTACTGATTCTTGTTGTCAACAGGCATTAGTAATTGGACATCACATTCTTGAACTGCACCTACCAAAATCAAAGGGAAAATAAAAGCAGAGTGGCAGAAAAATCCCAGCTGTGTTTTGTTTGATTCAAAAGTCAGGAAGGGTGTAACTGAACCGGAGAACTCTCAGCGTGGTTGTACCTGGAGTCCCTTCTCCTGAAACCATCTCCTGCCTGCTGAGTAATAGCCTTTCATCTCATTAAGTCCTATTCACTCATTAGTAGCCTTTACCTCGGGTGAACAATGACAGGGGCGGTTGACACAGTCCCTCTTACCTTTTTATAACACTCAAAGCCGCACTTGGAAACCTGCTTTCACACCACCCATCAGGGCAGGAACAACTTTTGGGTTTGTTTGTGTGTTCTAGAACCTTGCACAGTGCTTTACATAAAGGAATTACTCAATAGCTATTTCCTTCATTAATCAATTCACTCTCAATCAGAGGTTCTGAGTTCAAATTCTAGCCTTGCTTCTAACTAGCCCCGTGACCTCAAAAGATTCATCTTATTGATTTTGATTCCTTTATCGATAACAGGATTTGAGACCAGCTAAAACTTTAGGACATCCACTCTAGTTTTCATGGTCCTGAAATATTAGGCACAAAACTGGTTTTTGTAAGCAAAGCAAAATTAATATTAAAGCTTGCCTTTAAGAACTATTGTGAGGCTGGAGAGATGGCTCAGAGGTTAAGAACACTGACTGTTCATGCAGAAGACCCAGGTTCGAATCCCAGCACCCACATGGCAGCTAAAAACTGTAACTCCAGTTCCAGGGGATCTGACAGTCTTTTCTGTCCTCCTTGGGTATTGCACGACACGGGTGCACTTACTTACACGCAGGCAATACATGCATACATATAAAATAAAAATAATTTTTTTTTAAAAAAAGAATAACTATTGTAGGGAGCTGGACAGGTGGCAGCTAATAGCACTGGCTGTTCTTGCAGAGGACCCGATTTTGATTCCCAGCACCCACATGGCAGCTAACAACCATCTGTAGCTCCAGTTCCAGAGGATCCAACTGCCTCTTCTGACCTCCGTGGGCATTGCACAACATGGGTCCATTTACATATATTCAGGCAATACACTTGTACACATTAAAAAAAAATAAAAATAACAAATCATTTTTTAAAAAAGAATAGCTATTGTAAAGTCTTAATGGTAAGATACGTCCTTATCAGTTCAAACACGGTATCAAGATAAGGAAACCCAATTATTTCCAGTTGGAGGAAGATGCTAATTTTGAGATATTGAGAGTTTTCCTCCATTTTGGACAAATTGTGAAAACAGGAATGGGATGGGGTTGAGTGTCTAGTAAAAAGAGCCAAAAAGCCGTTAACAGGGCCAACTAGTGGGAAAATTCAATCAGAAAATGTTGCTGTATACACCTGTAACTGACAGGAGACTCTGCTCTGCCTGGATTGATAGAAGGCAAACAGATGTATGCTGAGCCATTTTGTAAATTTAGGTTTTCATCTAACAAGATTCTGAAAACCATGACCAATCCCCTTTTGATCTCTACATACAGTACAGCTTTGTATCAAAAGCTGCGTTTTGCAGCTTTAAGGCCAGGTTTTGGAAAAATGCCCTTGTTGAAGGAGGAAATTGAACTCCTCTGGGTAGGAACACATTTCTACCTCAGCAGTGACCATGAGGAAATACCTTGTGCTGATATTTGAAACCCAGGCGGAAAGCTTTTGACACTTTTGCCAATATCTTTTGTAAATGTTCATCTAAGAGAGCAACTGCACCTCGACCGTCTCTGAGCTGCATCTGATTTTGCTGTAGGACCCTCATCATTCTAGTCCTTTCTCGGCTCTGCTTTACTTTCATGGGGATTTTCATTAAAAGCTGATCTGAGACGCAGAAGCCATGCCAGAGTTATGAATGGGGACAGGCTTTTGATTGCATCTCCTATCAGGCTGAGAGGGAGCTGCTTGCTGAACTGGCATGCTGGGGAAAAACAAAGGAGCTGAGAACCAGCCCTGAGGGGTGTAGGAGGAAGAAATCGACTGCTGAGAGCTGGCGGGAGTCAAACCACTTCTTGGGTTCAACAGTCAGTGCCCATTTGGAGGGATGAGAGAACAGCAGGCTTATGGTGGCTGCTGCCCTCAAAAACAATGCCATTCACCAACAGAAGGATAGGGCCAGCCCCGAATGGACTGCTTCGAGCCTTTCCCAGCATGCAGTACTGCGTCTTCTTAGCCCACAGTAACCCTCAAACTAAGGCAGAGATCCTAGCTCAAGATGCCCAAAGGCTGCCACTTGTAAGTCTCTTGTGACTCTGAATGGCTCTTTTCCTCTCCCAGCAGGATGTGAGTAAAGAGGAGAGAGACTAAGCCAGCAAAAACAGTTACTGATATTTGTTGAGTAGCTTTGGGCCAGGTAATGTGCCAAGTACTCTGTATACATTACCCCTTTAATTCATATGGCAACTTTATGGTGTAGAAACTTTCTTCTAGTTTAGGAAGCGGAAGCACAGAATAAATCATTCGTGGCCTTGGGCTGGTGAATAATGGGGCCAGGAGCTGAACCCAGGACGTAAGACTTTACAGTCCACACCTTAGCTACAGGATCAAATGACTCCCAACCTGTAGCCAAGGCGCCTAACACATCAAATATTTACACATGGATTACTGAGCATGTGGCCTTGACCAGGGTCAGAGGCCGACATAATAAAGATTAGTCAGTCACGATAGTCCCTACCTTTGTGTATTTGTTTCTTTCCTTATTTTCCTTTCTCTTCCTCTCTCCCTCCCTACCTCCCTTTTATTTGTTTGTTTATTTACCCCCCCCCCCAGTCACAATTTCACTACATAGCCCAGGCTAACTTAGAACTTACGATATAGTCTAGGCTGGCCTAGAACATGCAAGTCTCCTGCCTTGGTCTCCCAAGTGTTAGTATTACAGATGTGTACCACCATACTTGGGTCTCCGTTTAATTTTAGAGATAACTGAAATACAGAATAAAATAAGGACAGCATTTGCACGGGATCAAGAACCAGCAGTAGAATGAAATTTGGTCCAGTTAGGTTTCTGAAATAGGAAAAACCTTTGCTATTTTCATGACTGGTCGGGGGGGGGGGCGTATCAAATAGGAACATGGAAATCCCGAGGGATGAATATAATTTGGTAGATCTGCAGTCTGGGAGTCAAAGAAATCTGAGTCTTAGCCTAGCTGTGCCCCCTGAGACTGAACAAAGCTCTCAGAACCAGGGTTTGGGTTTCTCACTGGAAAACACAGGGTGATTAGATCAGGGTGCTCCCTTTCCTCACCCTAACACTGCTAAGAATAGAAATAGCCTCTGCCCGGCCCAGAAGATTTGGATTGAATCTGTCTAGGGTGGGACCTGAAATTTGTTCAGTTTCCCAGGTGATGCACAGGTGTAGCCAGGTTAAGGACACCCTATCTGAAGATCGATTGTTTTTCAGATAAACCTAAGAATCTATACTGTAGAGTCACTCGGTCAAGAGAGAGGTAATTTCATATAACTTTTAGTGTGGTTCAGGTCCAGAATGCAGAAGTACAGAAAACTAAATGTGAAAAAAATCTTGTATCTTTATTTAGGCGTGTATACACATGCACACCTTATATGTATATGTTTGAGGAAGACGTCCATGTTAAACACTATGTCTGTGTGAGTATGGGCTGGCAGATATCTGCATAAGGAGCCTTTCAGTCCCCATTCTGCTGTTTTCTGAACCTAGGAACACTGTGCTTTTTATTTCTCTCTAAACTGATATAAGAAAGTTAACTAAAAATCCCTAAGATGTTCTAATTTGATTTTAGTCTATTGTGGAAACTATGAAGAGCATTCATTGTTCAGAACAGGGCTAAGGTCTGAAAGCACTTGTGGATGGAAGCTGTGAAAGAGCTGAGCAGGAAATGAGAGCAAAGTATGTTTTTAAATACATGGCCGTACAGTCTTTCTTGGTGTGTCATTCTTTGCATCAAGGCAGGTCCATAATTCTCTTAGAAGGGAGGTAGCCGAGAGACAACAATGTTGGTCCATCCACTCAGTAGTGTATTAGTAAATGTTTATCTTGTCTGAAAAAGAAGTCTGATTTGTGGCGTTTGCCAGTTTTTCTGGTGTAAACACTCTCACTGTGGCTGATTTCAAGCTATCGACCTGAGGCCCGTGAGTGCAGAGCTAGAAAGAGATACATACAGTTGGATCCTGTGAACCTATAAACTGTTCAGGACACCTCACTTAGGCTCCTAAACAGAATAATGTTAAGTAATGGATCAGGCTGTGTCTGTGATCGGGACACGTGAACAACCAGGAAGCTTCAGGCTGAGAAAGGAGCTGGGGTAAGCAGGGTGAAAGGAAAGAAAGAGGGCATGGTGTGCAAGTAGTTGTCAGTCGTTCCATAGGCATTTGGAAGTGCATAGTTTCGTGAACTTCTTGGACAAGTGTGGTTGGGGAAGGATGGCAGCCCATTGCAGATGGGAACAGATTATCATCCCTTTCTTCAATTTATAATCAAATTTTGCCTGGGATGGTACTAATGGAAAATGATCTTTACTAGGTTTTTTTGTTGTTGTTGTTATTGCTTTTGGTTTTGGTTTTTGTTTGGTTGTTGGTGTTGGTGGTGGTGGTGGTGGTGGTGTGTGTGTGTGTGTGTGTGTGTGTGTGTGTGTGTGTGTGCTGAGAATTGATCCCTGGATCTTGAGCATGCTAGGCAAGCACTCTACCACTGAGCTACATTCCCAGCCCCCTGTTTGAAATTAAGAAAACACTAGCTGGATCTTTTAGATCAGTCAGGAGACCCAGGTAGAGTGATGTGACAGTGACCATCTTGCTGTTATTTAAGGGAAAGGATCAGCAAACACAATGTCGTTTTAAGAGAGAAGGAAAAGCCAAATGTCCCCCGATACTGTCCAACCCGGTACACAGAAGCATTCTTTCACCACACTGCCACTAATCGTTCTGTTCAGACTTCTTTGGGCCAATTACCTTTGTTTTGAAATAAAAAACAAAGCAAGACCAAAAAAACAAAAACAAAAAAAAAAAAAAAAAACAAAAAACCCACCCCTCTCCATAGTATTTGTGAACAAGCTTAATTCAGAGTTAAAAATTATTTGTGAAGAGGCTTAGAGTTCCTGTTTCACACCACTGTAAAATGATGCTGCCTTGCAATATCTCCTGCTTGAAACAGACACAGTGGTCTTATTTTTGGTGCCGGTTCATTTATGGTTCCTTCCATTCACTCAGTTGGCTGAAAGTGGGGAGAAATTGCCAATGGGTCAGGACTTGGGGAGGGTAATACAGTTAATCATGGCAGTGGCCACAGCACTCTATCACCATACTAAAGACCATTAATTTGCTCATTATATGTTTATAGGGGTTCTTCCAAGAGCCAAACCTTGCAACTGGTCCTAGGGATACAAGGGAGATGTAGGTACTCTTCTTGTTAGGTTTCAGATCAGCTAGAGGGATTCAGAGAGAAAAGGTGGGCAAACAGTGGTGACCAGCGTGGGATGCACGGATTCTGCCCTCAAACCCAAAATCTCAAATCTGAAAATGGACTGAAGTACAAACTTTCTGAGCCCTTGCGTGATAACCAAAAATTTCATATTCCCAAGCATTTCAGACTTTGGATTTGGGGATTAGTGCTGTTCACCCAGTGAACAGATATCAGCAACACTTCTAGCCCTAAGCATTTTGGATGAAAGATACCCAACCTGTACTAGAAAGAAAGCAACAAAGGAATTATGATAAAGAATAACATTGGAACTCTAATCTTCAGGTACTTAGAAAGCCCAAAATAGAGTACATGAGGGATGAGGAATCAGCTAGGCAAGATGTGGGAGAAGGGAGTGGGGGGCCCTGGAGGGCAGGGGAAGAGCCTTGGATCACGGAAAATAGCACTTGCAAGAACCTAATGCAGGAAAGAACTTGGTGTTTTAGGAGCCAAAAGAAGACCAGACAAATCTATGAAGACAGAAAGAAGATTAATGGTTGCCTTGAGCCAGTTGGGGGGAATTGCTAATGGGTACAGGATGGGAGAGTGATAAAATGTTCTAAACTGATTATGATGATGGTGATGGTGAATACTAAAATTCACTTAATTATATACTTTAAATGGGTGCTCCATATGATATGTGAATTATAACTCAATAAAGTTGTTTTTGAAGCACCTTAATATTTAGAGCTTAATGGAGGGTGGAAGAGAGAGGATGAAATGAAGTTGGAAATTCTTAAGCAGGCCTGTGAGCCCTTGTGACAGGGTTGAATTTGAGGAGTCATCCACAAACAGTGGCACTGTGTGGACTTGGGAAGACAAGAAGGAAGGAGAGATAACAATGAAGGAAATACTGCAATAATCTAGGTGAGACCCGATGGACAAGCCCAAGTGTGGTGGTGGGTATAGAGAAGAACAGTATCCTGGCTTATTCCCCATAGCCATGTAGAATACTCTGACAAAAGCAGCTCAAGGCGGAAAGGGTTAATTTGGCTCAGTTCCAGGTCCCAGTCCATCACAGTAGGGAAGTCAAGGCATCAGGAGCCTGAAGTAACTGGTCACATTCTGTCCTCAGAAGAAGAGAGTAATGATTGCTTGTATGCCAGTGCTGAACTGGCTCTCTCCAGTCTTCTATAGGCCTGAATCTGCTGCCCCGGGAAGTGATGTCCCTCAGAGTGGTTGAGTCTCCCCACATCAAATAACTTAATCATGATAATCCCCTAGAGACATCTTCAGAGGCCCTTCTCCCAGATGATTCTCAAGCTCATCAAGTTGAAGTAACAATAACCAGCCCAAGCAGGAGTTGAAACTACATTTTGAAGAGTATCACTTGTAGAAACGGGTAGAGATTCCATGCACAGGATGAGGGGAAGTGGCACAGCAAAATGTCTTGCAACTTGCATTCTTTCCCAATCCAGTTTCAGCTTCTAGATTCTTCCTGTTGTTATTGTTGTTGCTGTTTTGAGACAGTCTCACTCTGTAGCCAAGGCTAGCCTAGAACTCATTATCATTCCAGTTTACCCTCAACATCATGATGACCCTCCTGTCTCAGTTTCCTGAGTGCTGGAATTATAGGCTTGGGCCACCATGCCCAGTTGATAGCATCTAGATTCTGAAGAAGGAAATACAAAAAATCAGAGCCTATGGCCATTTTGACCCAGAGATTCCCTTAAATACCATGTTCATGGGCAGAGGCTGAAATGGTGGGGTGACCTGCTCATCTCTAAATCCCCTTCCCCTACTCAAGTGTGCCCACCTCCTCCTACTGGATTTGTTGAAATGCCCACAAATCCTAACAGTCTTTGCTGTCTTACAATCTGTTGAAACTGCCAAGGGCCCCTTCACCTTACTAAATTTGTGTTAAAAAAAAACCCAGTGGCTGGATAAGGAGAAGCAGGGGGAGAGTAAATAGATGGCTGCGTTTTTCTCCCTTCCCTGCAAGTCCGTCTGCTTGGCCATCGTCTGTAGTGCTATCACACTGAGCACCAGGTAGAATGGCTGGCTTGGAGCAGCAACTGTATTTTTCTCCCAAGCATCCTGAAATGCTAAACTGTGGACCTTTACAAAAATTCTCTCACATACTGACTGTGGCCACTTGGACACCTCAGTGACAAAGAACTCACAGGATAGCCCGTCTGCAAAAGCAGCCCCCAGTGCCCACTGCCAAGCTGACATTGCCTGTCTCAGGCTGCCTCCTCTGTTATCCATATGGCTCTTACGCCAAAAGTATGTCTTTCCTCTTCCCTGGTCACATGTCCATCCCTGTTTCTTGATGCAGTGGGGGAGCATTGAGATGGGGTTTTGGAGGCAGGCCTTAGAAATAGATGGAAGATTCCCACTCCCTCTTCTTCTAACTGCTGAGGTCTTTTGACCATGGCTCTTAACTTCGCTGAGCTTTAGTTTCACAAAAAGCCACTTAACACAGAGCCATGTGTGAACATGAATAAAGGAGGAAACAAACCACACTTTCTTCACTTATTCATTCAGTAAATGTTTACTGAAATCTCTAGGTGATGGGGTACTGTGATGGATAGAATGCACCAAACTTTGCCTTATGGAGCTCTCAGTCTTTCCTCAAATTTTTAAAAATATATGATACAGGGGATGATGGGAGTAAAAGTACTTGTCCTGCAAGCCTGATAATCCAAGTTCCATCTCTAAAACCCACATAAAGGTGGAAGGAGAGAGCCAAACTTGCCTTCCGACTGCCCCCTGAGCATTCATACTCAGTCATATATATCATCCATAGTACAACTTTAAAAAGTTAGAAAATATAGTAACAAGTGCACAGATACAAAGTATACAGTGATGAGTATTTGTGTCTGTATACCTATGTAACCACCACTCAGACAAAGAAACATTTCCAAAAGCTCAGGGTGTTTGTCAGGTTTCTACACAGTTGACACCACCCCCACCTCACACCTGCCTCTACTAGAAGTACCCCCTCTTCTGACTTCAGTTCCGATAGATTAGTTTGGCTTCTTGAATTTGTGTAAATGAAATAATGTAGTATACACCCTGTGAGTTACTTTTTTGTGTTTAACTTCTTTTACTAAAGATAAAAGTTTGTGAAAGTCATGCGTACTGCATGTATTCTTGGTCTCTTTAAAAATTGCTATATAATTTTTCCCTTTTTTATGGTATTGGGGGGGGTTAAAACCAGGGCCTTACACATGAGCTGTACCCCCAGACCATTTCTTGTATATTTCATTGGAAGAATATATTGGTACTTAAATATTCATTCTGTTATTGACAGATGAGGGTTTGTTTCCAATTTAGCTTTTATAAATAAAACTGATACGGTCATTTTAATGTACATGTTTCTCCTATATATTTAAGAGTGGCATTCTTAGCAATATGTAAGCTTTGATAACCTTGGCACACACTGACTTTTCCAAAGCAGCTGTAACATTTTACGGATCCATCAGTAACATATCAGATTCCAGTTGCCAGTGGGAAGTGGGACAGAATTAAAATGTTATGGTAGTGTTAGAAGGCTATGCAGAAACAAAACAAGGAAAGAAAGGACTAACTTTAAACAGTGAGCTCATACATGTGTCTCTGTTTATCTTTTTCAAACCATGTTGTGTTTAACCTATTCAGAGGTGATTTGGAAAATTCTTGATTGAATATTTGCTGTGTACTCATCACTACATTGGTGGGATATAGAATAAGGCCCAGAGCTGGAGAGATGGCCTAGTGATTAAGAGCACTGACTGCTCTTACAGAGGACCAAGTTTCAGCATGGCAGCTAACAACCATCCATAACTCCAGTTCCAGAGGATCTGATGCCCTCTTCTGACCTCCTCAGATACCAAGCATGCATGAGGTACACATACATACATGCAGGCAAACACTCATATACATAAAGTAAAAAAAAAAGTCTTTAAAAATAAATAAATGAAGAAGGCCAGGCCCACAACATGGGTATGGCTAGAAGTCACCATGAATACAAAGATCTAATTCATGGGGGAGTGGAGCTTCTGTGGAACAGGCTGCTGGGTAATGAGAGTTTAAGGACAGATCAATACCAATGCTAGCGATGGAAGGGATCTCCAAAGACAGAAACATATACCAGAACATGGCTTTGCTGCTTATCATTTCTCTCCTGTTTAAATCATCTCCCCCCCCCACTTTTTTTGTATTTAGAAAGACTCCACGATATCTTTGTGCAGCTGGAACCTGGCCTTTGGGGGAGGGGGGCATGGTTCGAGGCTCATATGCTCCTTTGGTCCAAGTCACATTTCATATATTCATTCTCTCAATAGACACATACTATTATGCCAAACACTTTTCTCTTTCCTTCTTTTCTTTTCATGTTTGAGACAGGGCTTCATTCTCTAGCTCAGTTGGCCTTGAACTCTTGACAATCCTCCTGCCTCAGCCTCCAGAGTGCTAGGATTATAGGCATGAGTACTGTGCCTAAAGTCAGATACTGTATTAGTTACTTTTCTGTTGCTGTGGTAAGATACCATGACCAAGGTAACCTATGGAAAGAAGAGCTTACTTGGTTTACGGTTCGAGAGGGAGAGTTCATAATGGTGGGAGAGGTGTGGCAGCAAGAAGTGGCTAGAGCAGACAGCCCAGAGCTCACATCTTCGGGCAAGCACAGGAAATGAAGCAAACCAGACCGGATATGGGCATGGCTATGAATTCTCAAAGCCTGCCCCCAGTGACATGCTTTTTCCAACATGGCCACACCACTTAAATGTTCCATGACCCTACCCAAACAGCACCACAAACTGGGGACCAAGTGTCCAAATACTTGGAGCCTATGGGGGACATTCTCATCCAACCCATCTTAGGTATTAGATATTAAATATTGGTAGATCTTCGATATTAAAAGATGAGAGATGCATCAAAATAGTCTTAACCCTCAAGAATTTTATTGTCTAATGGGAAAAGATAGATGTACAACTAACAACATCAAAAGAGAAAGAAAATGTTACAACAGGTGTGAGCAAACTGTTTCAGGGGTTTAGATGAGAGAGAGAGAAGTGGAAAAATCAAGAAGCCAAAGGCATATAAGCAGGATACGGCTTGTCCTCCCTCCTTTTCCCTCTCCATCTCCCTCCAGAATTAGCTGTTCTGCAGCCGTGGAACCAGAACCCATATTTGGCTGAATGTGCCTTGTATTTGTCTGTGTCACAACCTGAGAACTCTATTGTCTAGAAAACAGTGCCCCAAGCTCTAGGGAGGATCCACCAATCCCAAAGCAACCTACAGGTAGCTGCTTCATGCTCTGAATGGTGCTCTTGGCTGAAGGAGAAGGGAGAACGAGGAAAGGGAATGAGAGGGGAAGACAGAATGTGGAGTAAAAGAACAGAGAGAGAGACAGCCTCAAGAAGAGGGTGGCAGAGTTGCTGCAGCGGAGAGCTCAGGGTTTGTGTGGATGCTACGCTTACACTATAGAGGCCAGGGAAGGAGGAAAGGCCATGTGGATGATGGGTCTGGTTCTACCTGACCTTGTCCTTCCTCTGCTCTGCTTCTGAGAACAGGAGTGAGACAGCCCCAGCTCCAGGCCTTGCCTGGGGCCGTGAAGAGAAGAGACAGACTTACTGGAGCTGGAGGAAATGGAGACTGAACTGGAAGAAACCAGCAGGCAAGCAGGGCTGTCAAATCAGCCCCACATCACCTTCTCCAAGAAAGTGCAGGTAGCACTTCTGCAAGACAGTTATTAGGGTCTCTGTTAGTCCTAGTTAAACCTTGTCTTAACAGATACAGAATTGTTTTGATTTAGAATGGTTTTCCTGACAAATTAAAGTTTACAAACCAATTACCAGGTGATTATCATCATACATGCTAAGAGCTGCTATGTTCATTCTTCCAATTACATTTTAAATCACAAAAGTAATTCCATACTTTTAAACAATATGAAGATATGATAGTAAAGACTGATAGTTTCTCTTTGGAATTCTTGTCCTGCCTCCATTCTATTCCACTCCCAGCTTCCAAAATATGCACTGTTAAGTGTACATGTCATCTCACAGGTCCTTATCCAGACATTCATAAGCACCCTGAGACCCTCACACAGTTCTACTTAAAGCATTTTGTCCTAATATGCACATTATTCTACAACTTTCTTTGATGAATTTAACGATGTAGAATGAATTCTGTTTGGACACGTGCATTTTTATCTAACATTTTGAAGCTCTTCATCAGAATGAATACAATATAGCTGTTTAACCAGGTGCTGCCCCTTTTGAGATGAGTCTTGCTATGTAGCTCAGACTGGCTTCCAATTCACAGCCCTCCAGCTTCAACTTCCCAAATCCTAGGATTACAATCACGGGCCACTACACCTCTTTCGGTTGTCTCTTGAGCCACTCTTTGGTTGTTTCCAGTTTTCAAATCATAAATAATGCTTCCAGCAGCAACCTTGTGGTCATAATTGAGACCTTAATAAGGATCGACTTCCAGAAGTGAATTTGCAGAGTTTAGACTTTCTGAAGTGGACTTTTAGTTTTTTTTTTAAGGATTAAAATTCCCATAGCAATTGTTTATTTCACCTCCAAAGTACAGCTACAAGATGGCAGAACTAAAGGACACAAGCTGGTGGGAAAGACTAGTGCCCATTTCATCCCTTAGCCCTAGGAGGCTGGAAAGGACATTTTCTGCCAACTGAGAGATATCTCATGAGTCTAGGAAGGGGCAGTGCCTGTGGTCAAATCTGACCTTGTGTCCACCGGAGCAGAATATCCCCTGCCTCCAAGTGTTTCCTGCACTCAACTTCCTGTGCTGTTCTTTGTGGCTAATTTATCACTAGGGTGGATTCCAGAAATTATTCCAAGGACCATTATGCAATTCTACCATTTGCTTTACAATTCCCTGAATCATACCTGGCATTTTTAAAAACAGGATCTTGTTGTGGAGCCCAAGCTGACTTTGAGCTCAAGATCTTCCTGTCTCAGCCTCCCAAGTCCTGGGATTACAAGCATGCCCCACTACGTCTGGTTTATCATATCTGATGTTAACTAAAAGTTCAAACGCTGTTGAGTTGTTCATTTTAAGAGTGCCCTAATGCACAACCACCAGCACATTGTCTCCAGATTTCCCAAGAGCAATAAATAAAAGCAGCCCACAGCCCAGGGCCTGTTTTGAACAGGAGACTGGATCTATAAAAGCCAATTGTTTTGGGAAGGAAGCCAGAGCTTCCTAACCAAGCAAGCCCAAGCTTCGTTTTCATTTGCAGTCAACCATTTCCTTTCATTCCCCATCTATTTCTGGAGCCCTTGGAATAGGTCACATCCTTCTCAGCATATCATTGCTTAGCAGACAGCAGAGTTATTGACTAGGCTCGCCGCCTTCAAAGCCTTCAAACTCGAACCAGAAGTTCCTGACCTTTCTTTGGTCCATGGATACATCTGGCAGCTTGCTGAAGCCCATAAACTCCTTCTCGGAATAATGTTTTGAAATACTTGTCATAAAATATGTGGCATTACAAATGAAGCAATATCCAAATACAGTTATTAAAATATTAAAAATAAATGTGTGATATCTATGCTTTCTTATCCACATTAAATAACAACATTTAGCAGCGGATCTAATAGCTAGAATTATTTTGAAGAAGTGCTCGGTGGAAGCAATATTTCCAGATATCTGCCATGACTGAAGCGTGATCTGAATGTGTCTGGCGTTTCTACCAGCAGCACAGCCAAGGTTGCGGGTCACACTGCTGGGCCCGGTTCCCCACTCTCAAAGCTCAAAGTTGGAGTGTGAATACAACAAAGAAAAAGATGTGCTTTTTTCCATTTAAGTTTACAGACCTTGATCTCTAGTTTAAGAATCCCTGTATGAAGACCAAGAAAGCTGGGCATGGTGGCGTTTGGGAGGCGGGGGCCGCAAGTTAGGCATTCAGCCTGGGCTGTGTGAGATCCCGTTTCAAAACAACAAAAAGACCAACAACCAGACGCTTCACACTTCTCAGAAGCAACCTGGGAAGTGATAAGAGAGAAAGACAATATCTAGAATCATTGTATAAAAGTTATTTTCAACCTGGAATTTTGTGACCAAAAGTTGTATAGCAATCAAACTGTGGTTTACTACATGGGTGACTTGCAAATAGTTTTTACATAGTCATAACATTATATACAGCACTGAAAACTGAGCAAGCAAAACTTACAACAGAACCATTTGATGACCATAAAATCAGGAAATAAATATTATAGTATCATTTATATTAATGCAATGCTAATAGCAATTATTTAAGCCTCTATACCGTCTTGTCCATCTGCTGAAATTCTCACCCTGTTGCCCCACTGTTCATAGTAACACGAATTCTTCATCGTCTACTCCTCTGCTCTCTATGTCCCGAGAGGTACCACCCATTGCTCAGTTCATAACAATTAACTGAATCATTTCTGGTATTTTAAAAACAGGATCTTGCTGTGTAGCCCAGGCTGATTTCGAACTCAGGATCTTCCTGTCTCATACTGAGAAAGCCAGGTTTCATACTGCTCTCTCCCACCGTTCTGCAGTCGCTCTCCTCCTCAGCATCCCTCTCGAGGCCCCTCCTCCCCACACTTCTGTGGTATGCCTGTCTCAGCCTTCCTGCCTTCACCCGGGGCCTCTGTACCATTGTGGGAGTGATGGTTCCAAAACTGCAAAGGTGTTTACATCTTCCATGTTTGAACTCTTCCAAGTCACAGTCATCCTAGCAGAATGTGGAAGGCCTTCTGAAATCCAGCCCCTGCCACATTTATGCCTTGTCACCAGCACGTCAGGACCCAACCGTAAGGAGAGGTCCACTTCTCCACTTCAGAAGCCTGACTCACTCCACTCTCTCTCCCCAGTTGGTTCCCACTTGTCTTGACTCACCTTGCAAGCCTGTTGAAGGACCATCTTTTCCAGAAACAATTTCTTATCAATCTGCATTCCCAACCCTTTCTTACACACACACACATACACACACACACACACACACACACACACACACACACAGAGCTGTTCATCGTCGCCTACCACATTAATTTACAAGTAGCCACTACTAGCCAGGACTTACATAGTTATTTACTAGTGGGATAGAACTTACACCCAAATGGTGTGCAGTAGGGTTGGGGTGGGGACGCTGAAGTTTTCTAGAATTTTTTCTAAATAAGCAAATTTGACTTTTTTTTTCTTTGATCAATTCCATGATTAGTACAGCATCATTTCATGGGCAGACAGAGATGCTTATAAGATTGTGATTATTGTGATCCTATTTGAAGATTGCTCTGTTTGGAAGCATTACTGCATTAATATCCTATCACCCTGTCCCTCTGGCCAGAGAGGCTCTATCATTTGATTGTTAACTGTGTGTGAAGCAGGTGAGCAGAAGCAATGGTCTCTGTTAACTCACTAGAGCATTTGGCTTCCTTGTTAGGAAGACACTCACTATCACAGACTTGAGAATTGCTGCCAGGTACGAGACAAATGTGATGGTACCACAGTCATTCATCAAATGAAGGGAGCGAGTGACCTTTGCCATCCATTAGGATGAGATGGAAAGCTCTGGCGTTAGCTCAGTTGGAATGGTTTATCCATCCATGCCTGTCCTTTCAAATGGAGTCAGGGCATTGCTAGAGGGGTGTTTTATACAACCTAGTCTCTATTTCCAAAAGTCCAAAGCCTTTTGCTGGTGCCCTGTCTCATGAGCCTCCCCACTGAGTCCCTTCTACGCTTTCAAGGATGGAAGGCGTCTTTTGCTAAATGTTGTTTTTCAGCAGCTGCTTAAAGAAAGAAAATTTCCCACTAGAGTTAGCTATCTTTAGTGAGGTCTCCCTTTTCTTCTTCTTTTTTTTTAAACACGAAGCACACATTTCTTTGGCTAATTAGTATTTCAAAAGTAAGCTCAGAGACAAGGCAAGGAATCCAGCAAGTTTTTACTTTGTAGAAATGTTTTGGTTTTGATGTAGCCAAGGCAGTTTAAGCACATACTTTATAAGCAGCAAGGAAGAAGCAGAAAGTAGCTGTGAGGTCTCAAGAATTGTTGGGTGGAATAAAAAGATCATAAAAGTAGAAGGGGAACTTTTAAGGGAAAAAAAGAAGAGGACCAGAGGGACAAGTAAGAGTATGGGGGGCATGATCAAAGTACCTTATATGAATGCATGAAAATGTCATCACGAAACCCATTTTTTTTTTGCCTTTTTGAAGCAGGGTCTCCCTGTAGCCCCAGCTGTCCTGGAACTCACTATGTAGACCAGGCTGGCCTTGAACTCACAGAGATCCACCTGCCTCTGCCTCCCAAGTGCTGGGACTACAGGCGTGCGCCACCACGCCCATGAAATCCATTTTTTAAAGGTCTAATTTATTAATTGTGTGTGTGTGTGTCTGTGTGTCTGTGTGTGTGTGTCTGTGTGCAGATGCCCACAGACATCAGAGGTGAGAGGTATTCATTAATTAGATCCCCTGGAGCTGAAGTTACAGGCAGTTATGAGCCACCTTATGTGGGTGCTGGGTACCAAACTCCAGTCCTCTGTAAGAGCAGTACACATTCTTAAATGCTGAGCCATCTCATAAAAAGAATTCTGGTGGGCAGCCTTTAAAGGGTCTAGTCTCTGTACGGGGTACAGGATAAGGATGTCTACTCAGCAGGAAACTTTCCAGGAATGAACCTGGTCAACTCCTGTAACCTTCACCTTTACAGCTGTTTACTTTCGTCTCCTCCTGCCAACTTCTCCCCTATGCTCACCCCATTATAAGAGCTGGTTGCCTTAGGGACAAAACTAGGGCAAGAGAAAGTGTTTCCACTGGCCAGATTGCTGGATACTCCAAGGAAGTAAGAAGGGTGCTAAGCTGTAGGCTAAGCTCAGGGGCAAAGTTACTGCCAGAATCCTGTGCCAGAGGGAATGTCAAGGATTACCAGGTTCCAGGAGTCAGAGAACTCACTAACAGCTATGCCCAGAGCTGTCAGGCCAAAGGGGCAGGGGAGGGGAACTCTTAGATCTCTAATCCCAAAGCTCAGGGATATAGTCTGCCCTGGGAAAGGCTTGGAGCCTGCATCATGGCTTTGATGGGGCTGGAGGAGCATGCGATTCTCCAACTGTGCCCACATGGCATATGTAGATGAAGGGCATTCAAGACTCAACACCAGTCCTCTCTCCTGTCTCCTGTACTGATCCAGGTGTGCTTACTTTTTAGTCTCACTAAATATATACATTATGTGGCATTTTCTGTAAGTGGTTCACATTTTTTAAAGTTTAGAATGGGGGGGTATTTTTGTCTTTTTGTTTTTGTTTTGAGACAGGGTCTCAATGTGTAGCCCTGACTGAACTGGAACTCACTATGTAGTCCAGGCTGGCCTTTAACTCACAGAGATCCACCTACCTCTGCCTCCTGAGTGCTGGGATTAAAGACATTGCTACTATACCTGGCTTAGGAATTATTATTTTTTTTTTTTTGGTCTTTTTTTGAGACAGGGTCTCCCTGTAGCCCCAACTGTTCTGGAACTCACTATGTAGACCAGGTTGGCCTCGAACTCGCAGAGATCCACCTGCCTCTGCCTCCCGAGGGAGGCATGTGCCACCATGCTCAGCAGGAAGTTTTTAAATACTGAAAATCAGCAGACCAACAACTAATCCTGTGCCTGGAGTTCTGGGTCCTCTCTGTCTCTCATCAATCCCCCTGTCTGTGGACTCTTTCACAGTCAGACTGTGTTTGCAACAAGAAAGTCTGCCATGGGCATGCCTCACAGTATGCAACCTAAGTGGAAAAGGGCAGGCCTTTCTCTAGATCTACAGATCACACCTCCAAGAACACATTAGTTGCTCCGTGTGGATTTTTCTCCACTCTCAGTAGTGTGCTGATAAATAGTTCCTTTTCTTGGTGGGAAGGGAAGGAGCTGATTTTTCAGTGTTCTCCCTTGTCTGTGGTGTAAACACCTTCATTGCGGCTAATCCCAGGTTCCAGCCAATGCTGCTTGTGAGCTAGAAGCAGCTGGGGCTAGCACATTAAGCCCTATTGGTTTGCTCCTCTATAGTTATCTGGTGGATATAACCCCTTTCTGTCCTTTATGGAGCCATTGCCCTAATTCAACAATATACTGCCTCACACCTTGGCTCTTCCTGCAACTGCTTACCTGGTTTCTAAGGCTCCACCCATCCACCCAAACTTCAAACATTGCCTTTCAAAAATTACAAATGTAGTTATGTACTATTTCTGGGTCAAACCCCTCAGATGAACCCCATACCCACATGATAAAGTCCAGTTTGCTCAGCAGGGCACATTTGATCTTTGGCCTTCTTCGTCCCCTGTTCACACCAGCACACCCTGCTACTGAGCCTTCATACATGCTGTTCTTTCTGCCTAGAATTCCTTCTCCATCGACTATTCTGACAGATGAACTATTACTCATCCTTCAAGGTCCATTATAAATATAAGATTCCATCAATACCCACCCTCCAATATCTTGTGGCCCCAAACTTAACAATAGTATTTATATGGCATGGTTAGATAGTTATCAATAAATTCTTTGAATGAATTAATGAACAATTGAATGAATGAATGCACTCTTGGTATACAATGGATATGAACAACATGCAGAATATATCCAAGCTCTGCAGTACTGGTTCTTATTTTGACTACTCAAACCCCTCTTCTCCCTTATAAACAATAAAAATTAAGCCTCCATGAGAAGCAGGAGGAGGAGGAGAAAAGGAGGAGAGAGAGTGGAGGAGGAGGGAAGAAGGAGGAGAGGGAGAAATGGGTAGCGGTGGAGGAGGAGGAAGTAAAGGAAGTCATTGTCTAGACAGAGTCCCAGCAGTTAGGACCAATTGTTTATACGATAACAACTGACTGAAAAAGGCTGATAGTTCAAGGAGAATATACATCCTTTTGTGTATATATATATATATCACATCCAGTTGAATAGCTTTCTCTTATTTATAATCAAACATGTTTTATAATTCTAAAGTCCTAAAGTCCTAAAAGACTTTACCTTCTGTTGTAGCTGTCTAAGGAAAAGCAATATGCAAGGCCATGCTATAGTAAAGCTGGTTCCCTGTGACTCCTGGGGCATTATCAGCTTTTTGTGTGACTTGGCCTGTTAAAGGGTAAGGACTTAGCTCTCATCTCTCACTTTACTAAAGTACAAATTTGGATATAAGAAATGAAGTTTAGGGGCTACAGAAATGGTTCAGTAGAAATGGTTCAGTGGTTAAGAGAGCATAGTGCTCTCACAGAGGCCAGAGTTTAGTTCCCAGCACCTATATTGAATACTTGGAACTCTACTGTTAAAACCACTTGCAAGTCCAGCTCCAGGGTATCCAACACTCTCTTCTGGCCTCCACAGGCACCTGCACTCAGGCACACAAACACACACACACACACACACAAAAAAAAAAACCAGGCCAGCCTGATCTACATAGTGAGTTCTAGGACAGCTGGGGCTACAGGGAGACCCTGAAAAAAAAAAACAAACAAACAAACAAAAAAACACATTTTTTTTTTTTTTGAGACAGGGTCTCCCTGTAGCCCCAGATGGTCTAGAACTTGCCAGGCTGGCCTGGATCTCTGCTTCCAAGTGCTGGAATTAAAGGCCTGTGCCATCACAGTCAACCTTAAAAATAAATCTTTTAAAAAAGAAAGAAAAAGAAAAGAAGTTTGACTTAAAGGAAAAGAATTTAATCTCTGTGCTTCCTCTAGCTTCTAAGACACGTTTGCCTTCTGAAGGAGATTAAATAACTCCAACTGGGAAATTAAGTAAAGAGAACTGATCCCTAAAGAAATGAAGATCTTGTAATTACACACATGGTAAGACTGAATGAGAAAAACTAAACATGAAAACCAAGGATAAACCGTGGAATATTTATTGAATCTAACCCAGGTGTTTTGTAAAATACCACCTGCCAGTTGCATGTTCCGTAGGACAATAGAGTTTTAAAGTTCAGCATCATCTGGGTTATAATTCCCAAAGTTTCATAATATTAATGTTAACATTTGAGTAACTTCAACATGAAAGTGAAAATCATGCATAAACCTTGATTATATTCTAAGATCAAGTACTTGAAAGTGAGGCTGAAGTCCTTATGGCTCAGTCTTACCCAACACGGTAAAGATTCATGGCAGAAATGAGACACACATGGGGATTTTGTCCTTTTCCCTTCATCCCATGCCCAAGGTCAATAGCAACAAAGAATCATAGCTTTCATTCCTGCGATTTGTATATCAGTCTTCAAATCTTCAGTATGGCAGTATTGGTGAAAATCATTAATTGTCCATCAATTTTAGGGTTCTAGCAAAGCAGATTTATGCTCTAACTAATAATTTCAGGGCTCTCAGATACAGGAACTCTTGTTAACCTTTACCACTCCTAACCCTGAAATGACAAGGGGATTCAGGAGACTGCATCTGACAGGAGTCTTTGGAGAAAAGAAGGGACTGAGCCTTTGCAATCAGGCAAGACTGGGAGCTGGGGAAAGAAGCGCCCAAACCTAGTGCTTCTCTCCCTTCGGTCTCTTGACAGTGTGTGCCATCAGCCCAGCCCCACTGTAGTGTGCACTGGCCAGCCTGCTTTGCATGAAGCAGAATAGAGAGTCGATCTGATAGGACCATGGGAAAATTCCACTTGCTACAAGGTTGAAAGTGGGCTGTTGGTTATAGCTTCCTTCATTGTTCTGTCTTCTGCAAGTGAGCGCAAAGGCAAAACAAAACAGGACAGGCTGTGGAAGCCAGGGTACCATGAGTCTTTCCCATATCCGTTTTCCCAGCAGCAAGGCAGGAGAGAGCTGTAGGCCTCTCAGATGGATGATGCAATTCTCCAAGTTTAGCATTCTAAACCCACTGGATTATTGGCAAGAGAGCACCAGACGATGCTGTTAGAGAGATGTGATAGACTATTTTGTTCCTAACACGTCTCAAGCAAAGCACCCAAGAAAATCCTCCTTCTTTTCATCTGTCTACAGATGGGATCCTTGTCTCTGCAGTCTGTGAGACACACTGCTCTCCCCAGCCATCAGAGAAGGATAAGCTTTCAGTAGTGTTTATTCATATCCACTCTATATTTTTGATTGAAACCTGATCTCTTGATTCAAATGTCTCATAATCCATCAACCAAATGTTTTTAAGGTTCCATTGTCATTGGTGGTTTCCCGTGCTACAAATAGGAAGCTGTTGGTTTCTTTTCTGTTGTGGAAAGTGTTTGTGTGCCAATGTTCAGAAATAAAGATTCTAAAACTGTCCATGGAATATTCTAGGAGGGACCTAAGAAGTGGGGCAAGTCCTGTCTAAGTCAGATTCATGTTAGCACCTGGCTTGTATTTAAATGAGCACATTAGAGAGGAAGCCTGTGAGAATTCTGCTGAATTAACTACAATATTTACTACTGATGTAAAGAAAAAAGGGAGATGGAAAGGAAAATTGATGTTAAAAATAAATTTAACATATTGTTCCCTGCCTTCCTCTGGTACAGGGTTACTAAAGCAAAGAGGTGCAAATCTGTATTCTATATATAATTTATCACTATCTCTCATCTGGTTGTTAAAAATTCATTCAATATTTATAGTCAGTGTGGTCAGTGTGCTTATTTATAATGTTGCATCAGAAAATGAAAAGAACAACATGGCGTATTTTCTAGTTGTATTTAAAGACATTTGCTCACGTTAATATTTAAAGACTATTTATGAAACAACAAAACCTCTCCTCCTTATATTTTACGGTTGAAAATCTCCCAAAACATCAATAATAACTTCCCAAAAAAACCTTATAAAAATGTGATTATATTATTTCTGGATCAGGGAAATTGCACTTAAGAAATTTGGGTTCAGGAGCTGGAGAGATGACTCAGTGGTTAAGAGCACTGGCTGCTCTTGCACAGGACCTGGATTCAGTTCCCAACACCACACGGAGGCTAACAACCATCCAAAACTCCAGTTACAGGGGATCCGACAACACCCTTTTCTGACCTCTGCAGGCATTACATGACGTGCGTTCACTTACATACATTCAGGAAATAAACTCATGCACATAAAATAAAAATAATAAATATTCTTTTTTAAAAAGAAATTAAGGTTCAAGGCTATGGGACAGAGAGGACAAGACCCTCCTCTTGTTTCCTCCAACCCTGCCTCTGTGCTTCCTGTTTCCGAAACTTTTTGTAGTAACTGCTCTTCTTGTCGATGTGACTTAGACAACGAAAGTGACAGTTTTAGAGACTAGTCCACTGTGGTGGGGAAGGTGTGGTGGCGACTGGTCACAGTGAGTCTGCAGTCAGGAAGCAGAAAGAGATGAATGAATACTGTACTCCTGACTTTTTACTCAGTCTGGGAACCTAGTCCATGAGATGGTATTATTCACATTCACAGTGGGTCTTCCCAGTTAAACCTCTCTAGAAACACCATCAGAGACATGCCCAGAGGTGTGTTTCCTAGGTGATTATAAATGCTAGTTGATAATCAAGATTAGCCATTACCCTCTCCATGGCCTTTCCGTTTGTTCTCCTGTCTAAATCCCCATGTCCTCACCACTTACTGCATTTTTATGCTTCTTTGCATTCCCTCCTTTCCCCTCCTGGTGCATAACTTGGAGTCAAGCTCAAGAGGTGGTTAGATAAATTACTCATCAAGCCTCATTTGTCCTTTCTCTACTCAATTTAAGTCTGTTCATTCTCCCATGGGGAAAGCACCTCACTTTGGATGATTGTGGACACCTCACATATGGCACATAAGACTAAGTACAGAAATGGGGATCTAAAGGTTAAAGACCTCTCAAGGAAAAGCTGATTTTTGACCAAGGGTAGATAGGTCTTGGAAGGCTTTATGGAGAAAGCAGACTGAGGGTAAGCTTCCCCCAAGGAAGGTGAGAACCTTCAAGCTCATATTCAACTTAATGTTTAAGTAGTTTTTCCCTTAAAAAATTGTGTGTGTGTGTGTGTGTGTGTGTGTGTGTGTGTATGCGTGCATGAGCCAAAAAAACCTTATAAAAATGTGATTATATTATTTCTGGATCAGGGAAATTGCACTTAAGAAATTTGGGTTCAGGAGCTGGAGAGATGACTCAGTGGTTAAGAGCACTGGCTGCTCTTGCACAGGACCTGGATTCAGTTCCCAACACCACACGGAGGCTAACAACCATCCAAAACTCCAGTTACAGGGGATCCGACAACACCCTTTTCTGACCTCTGCAGGCATTACATGACGTGCGTTCACTTACATACATTCAGGAAATAAACTCATGCACATAAAATAAAAATAATAAATATTCTTTTTTAAAAAGAAATTAAGGTTCAAGGCTATGGGACAGAGAGGACAAGACCCTCCTCTTGTTTCCTCCAACCCTGCCTCTGTGCTTCCTGTTTCCGAAACTTTTTGTAGTAACTGCTCTTCTTGTCGATGTGACTTAGACAACGAAAGTGACAGTTTTAGAGACTAGTCCACTGTGGTGGGGAAGGTGTGGTGGCGACTGGTCACAGTGAGTCTGCAGTCAGGAAGCAGAAAGAGATGAATGAATACTGTACTCCTGACTTTTTACTCAGTCTGGGAACCTAGTCCATGAGATGGTATTATTCACATTCACAGTGGGTCTTCCCAGTTAAACCTCTCTAGAAACACCATCAGAGACATGCCCAGAGGTGTGTTTCCTAGGTGATTATAAATGCTAGTTGATAATCAAGATTAGCCATTACCCTCTCCATGGCCTTTCCGTTTGTTCTCCTGTCTAAATCCCCATGTCCTCACCACTTACTGCATTTTTATGCTTCTTTGCATTCCCTCCTTTCCCCTCCTGGTGCATAACTTGGAGTCAAGCTCAAGAGGTGGTTAGATAAATTACTCATCAAGCCTCATTTGTCCTTTCTCTACTCAATTTAAGTCTGTTCATTCTCCCATGGGGAAAGCACCTCACTTTGGATGATTGTGGACACCTCACATATGGCACATAAGACTAAGTACAGAAATGGGGATCTAAAGGTTAAAGACCTCTCAAGGAAAAGCTGATTTTTGACCAAGGGTAGATAGGTCTTGGAAGGCTTTATGGAGAAAGCAGACTGAGGGTAAGCTTCCCCCAAGGAAGGTGAGAACCTTCAAGCTCATATTCAACTTAATGTTTAAGTAGTTTTTCCCTTAAAAAATTGTGTGTGTGTGTGTGTGTGTGTGTGTGTGTGTGTATGCGTGCATGAGCCTGTGTGTGCCTGTGTGAGTGATACTGAGGATCAGACCAAAGGTCTTATACATGCTACCACTGAACTACACCCCTCTCCCAGTAAATCAACCAATCAGATCAACTACAGCCTGAGCCAGAGATGTAAGCTGCTCACCCAGGGGAGCAGAAGAGCTCTGAGAGTGAGGGCAAAAGCACAGTGGGGAAAGCTAAAGTAAAGGGCAGAGCCCAGGAGAGTGGGCCATAGTTGAATAAAAGAAGAGGAAGAGGAAGCTATGAGGAGACTCAGAGAATAACCATCAGGGATTGGAGGAGAACAAGGGGTTCAATAGCAAGAAAGCTTAGGGATAAAAGAATTTCCTGAAGAAGAAAACAACAACCGACCAACAAACCAAGTATACAGATTTTCTAGGGCTGGGGATGTAGCTTAGTTGGTAGAGTGCTTGCTGAACATACATAAAGCCCTGAATTTGATGCTCAGCATGTCGACACATACTTGTAATCTAGAAATCTGGCGGCAGGAGGATCAGAAGTTCAAAGTTATCCTTAGCTACACAGTGCATTTGAGACTAGCTGGGGTACATGAGACCCTGTTGCAAAACAACAAACAACAAAACTATAGTTACTGATAACTATCAGAAAATGACAACTGATGCTGATAGACTGATTGCCATGCTCTGGCCATTGCCCTAAAACACCTAACAAAGCCAAGAACCTGTACTCAGACTTGACAGGTGTGAATGCTCTATACTCTGCAGATGATAAACATTTTTCCTATGGTAATTAGGAGCCCACTGCAGTCATCTCAAGTGACAGACCAGTAGAATGGTTGGGACGCGCCAATAAAAAGCAGTGGAGTTATTAAGTGTAGCATCTTTTCCAACAATTTTTCAACGAAGCTTAGGAAACAGGGCAATGACTTAAGAAGACAGGAAGACATGTTTTTTAAAATATTTTATTTATTATTTTTATTTTGTGTGTATGAGTGTATTTCCTGCATGTACGTGAGTGTACCCATGTCGTGCAATGCCGCGGAGGTCAGAAGAGGGCATCGGATTCCCCTGGAACCGGAGTTAAGGATGGTTCTTAGCTGCCATATGGGTGCTGGGAATCGAACCTGGGTCCTCTGCAAGAGCAGTCAATGCTCTTAACCGCTGAGCCATCTCTCCAGCCCCAAGAAGATATATTTTTAAATGAAAACTATTTTGAGAAGAGATTCCTGTGGAGATGGAAATGCGATTGAAAAGACAGTCAAAAGATTATCTCAGGAAGATGAAGGTTCCAGCTTCCTCCCCTTGAGATTAGCAGAAGGAAGGAGGGGATGAGTATTAAGTCAATCTGATGCCAAGGATGGAGGAGTTGAAGGTTTCACCTTAGGTGACCTCCATCTTTTCTTTAAAGGTTGCTGATGAAGGAGGCTCGGAACTCAGCACAGAAAATAGAATGGCCAATACGGACCATGTGCTTGGAAAAGCTGACTTAATAAAAGTAACACATGTCTAGTTGGAATACCTGAGACGAATATTTGGGCCACAGAGCCCTGGCATGAGGTGAAAGGGAAGCTGTTGAAGGAAGCCATCCCGAAGACAAAACAAGCAGACCCACATTCCAGCTGAACACCTAGATGTCTTCCCTCGCTGGTTTTGGGCTAAGAAAACAATAGACCAAATAGTTTGGATATCTATGTACCAGAAAGACCTCTGATAAATTAAGTCACCTTGGCAGAAAGCAGTGTTCTGAATGCCCATGGTATAACAAAAGGTTCTTTGTAGTAAAACTCCCATAGAACAAGGGCTTTAGGTAGGAGCTTCTGAATTGCTCAGTGAGTTTAGGGACAGAACAGGAAACATTCACAGATACTCCATTTGCTCTCCTAATTGCTCAAAGAGCAAAGTATAACAAAAAGGGCATCCTGTGGGGACTCTGGGAGCCCAGAGTTTGAGTCCGGGGCCCTCCTTAGTGTGCAGTCTTCGGCAAGTTGTCTCATCTCTAGAAATAGCTAACACAGGACTGTTGGAACTGGACCATGTGACAAGTCCCTCTCTTTCTCTTTTGTTACCTGACTGGACACTTTGAAAATGTCCAATTCTAAAGTGTGGAAAGACATATTTATTCCATTCATCAAGTTCTATAGATCAATCAGAGAATTAAGTCCAAATATTAAAAAATTATGAAAGCAGAGAAAGGAGTTGTCAGAGGCCCTCCCAGTACAACTGTGGAAAACATGGGACACACCCGGAGTTCCCCTGGTCTCTGCTTCATGGTTTTTGCCCCATAGAGAGCCCTCCTGAATATCTGAAAAGAGATTTGACAGAGCAGGAGAACCAAGGAGGAAGCAGGTACTCCTGGAATCAAGGTGACAGACGGTCTGGGGCCTCTCTCCCATGAGCCACAGAATCAGGCATACGAGCCATGTAATCTGGACATCGGGAATCTCTTCCTACAAAGTCAGGCTTGGGCCAACGAGATGGTCTGCAGGTAAAGGTGTGCCACTGAGCCTGAAGGCCTGAGTTCAGTCCCCAGGACCCACGTGGTGGTAGGAGACAACAAACTCGCACAAGTTGTCCTCTGACTTTCATGCATACTGTGGTACATGCACGCCCACAGGCACACTAAATATATAATAAATAAATGAGAGAGAGAGAGAGAGAGAGAGAGAGAGAAAGGTTTTTACTCCTAAGATAGCAGAACCATTACCTCTATAGTTTTCTAAATTAGACAAAAAACTAATATAATATCCTGTAATTCTAGCACTTAGGAGGCTGAGGCAGGAAGATCACCAGTTTAAGGCCCTGTCTCATGAAGGGAGGAACAAAAGTACCAACAAATACCATTTCACGACTTAGCACAAGTCTGTGTGTGAGCAGACTACTTCAGCAAGAAAATGGAAGCAACATGAACAAAGCTACCAGAAGGTTCTCCCCTATGTATTCCAACCTCCCTGCCTCTGGCCCAGCCCTGCCTTCTCTCCTGTTACTGTGATGGTCCAACCACTAGCTAGATTTGGCCCCCCAAAATCTCCCTTTTCACTCTCCTGTACCTTCAAGTTCTCTCTGTAAGATCCTTTCCACCATCTTACCAACAAGCTTAATAGATTATCATCTTAAAAAAAATTTTTTTTTCTAGGGCAGGAAGATTGTTGAGTCAGAGGAGCAGGAGGGCTGCTGTGAGATGCTGTCTTTTGGACATGGTAGGGATGCTGCACTCGTGAATTCTCAAGAATACGGCTGCCTATACAAGTCCTGCACAAGACCACACCAGCTGACGTCCCAGCACGGAATAGGGAAAGGCTCACAAGGACCCACCCTGAGCTGAAGAGCCTCAGACAACCAATGGCTGCTGAGGGCGAGAGAGTCAGTTTTCTTCAGAGAAGAGCCACATAGGTTGGTTGTCCATGCTCAAGAGGTAGCCCTACACTCATGTGCATATGGGTGACAGCAATTGGACTCAGTAATAGATTATATATATATATGTATATACACACACATATATATATGTATATATATACACACACATATATATATGTATATATATACACACACATATATATATGTATATATATACACACACATATATATATGTATATATATACACACACATATATATATGTATATATATACACACACATATATATATGTATATATATACACACACATATATATATGTATATATATACACACACATATATATATGTATATATATACACACACATATATATATGTATATATATACACACACATATACATACATATATATGTGTATATATACTCCATCTCCTCAATTCAGCAAGTAGTGAGTCTCATATGTATATGTGTATATATATATATATGCATGCACACATATATCACAATAGTAATTATAGAAGAAAACATGAAATTGAGAGGGAAATGTGAGGGGAGACATGGTAGGAGTTGGAGAGGAGGGGGGAGGGTTACATATGATAAAAATATACTGTACTCATTGCATGAAACTCTTGAAAAGAAAAAATATTAAAAACCATCTTCTGGCTCTATTTCCTCTTCGGACTGCTCTTCGCTTCCTCTTCCTTTTAGAAAGAAATCCTTCTAAAGAAGCCACCTGTCCTGTAACCTCAGCTGGCCCTCTCTCCCTTCTCCTGAGCCCACACAGGTAGGGCTAGGTCCCTCTCACTGACTCTAGTCATGAGTGCTCACCCACATTTTAGCTGACCTACAGGCAGCATGTGACAAAGCCCAATGCCTTCCTCTTTGTAACACCTTCCTCTCCCATCCCCTGGCCTTCCTGGTGGTCCCACACTTTGCAGGTTAATGGCTTCTCATGGGTCTACAGTGGGGCTTTCCCAAGGCCCAGTCCTTGACTGCTTTGCTTTTCTAATTACATTTGCTCTCTTGGTAAACATTTCTAGTCTTATGGCTTTAAACCTGCTCCGTACTAATGACTCCCCAAATTCTATCTTTATTCTGACTTTTCTCTTAAACTTATCTAGACCACGTAGCATCTCCAGTTTGATATCTAGCTGGCAACTCAAAACTTAGCTTGTTGAAAGTCACTGGAGTTCTCCCCAGGAAATCAGCTTTTCCTCAGTCTCAGGCTCCTGGCTATCCTTGCAGTGATTTGAGCCAGAAGATCTTAAGGACGCCCTGACACCTTCCCCTCTCCCACTCCCCATGTGTCCTCTCACCAGCTGCTACTGTATCTGCCTTCAAAATACAAGCAGCATTCACATTCACATTACTGGCCTGCTGCCTTCCTGCTCCAACTCTAATCTCTCACTGCCATGGCTGCCTAACTGCTCTGCCTTTAGCTCCACATAGTTTCTTCTCCACCTGGTAACTAGAGTCACCCTAATAAAACTTTGATCCTAATGCCCTTCTATTAAAAACCTCCCAAAGCCTTTACATGTAATTCAGAATAAAAGTCAAGTCCACACAATGGTAGATTCATCTCCTGTTGATTTCCCCTTAATAACGTTGATGAAATTATAGTGGCTTCTTTTATCATATTCGTTAACTTATTTTTTATTTTATTTTTTATATTTTTATTGAATTTTTGTGTACTTCATACACAACATCTTATCACCTTTATACCCCCCTTCCCCACTGGCACCCTCCCATAACCCTCCTCCACTGAATTTCATGCATTCTGTCATTTATGTTAAGGTCTGTTGAGTCAAGTTTGTGTTCTCTGATGTCCCTCAGTGCAAATTCATCCACTGGCGTCTAGTCAGCCCATCTAGAGTCCCTCCCTTAAAGAAAATCAGCTCTTCCTAACCCAGTGGTGATCAGCTGCCCAATAGTTCTTTGGCTAAGATTGGGGCCTCTGCCCATTTCCACAGTTCTATGCTGGGTTTTTGTCTGCCTGAGTTTGCATGGGTCTTGTGCAGGCTGCCAGCATTTCTAAGTTCATATGAGCAAATTCCCAGGCGCCTGTAAGACTCTATTTCCTTATGGTCATGCACCTTCTCCCCTGGCTCTTTCCACCGTCTTTCCCTCTTCAAGGGCTCGGAGACCAGACCTGAATTAGAATTGGTATCTCTTTCGTCCCTGAGTCCTGGGTGGATGAAGTTTAATATAGGAGTCCTGTCCAAGGACCCACACTCTACAGACTCTTTTTCTCTAGGCTTTGGCCATTTGTGTCCTTTTGTGTTTGTGGCCCTCTGTTGCATGAGGGAGCTTTGTTGATGAGAGCTGAGAGAGGCATTAGTGTTCTCTCTCCTCCTTGTTCCACTATGTTCCTTGAGTCTTACATGTAGAGATACGGTGACTTCTTTGCTGTTTTTCAAACTCCCCTGGGGTAAGCTTCTTCCCCCGGCCCTTTGCACTTGCAGCCCCCTCTGCCCGGATGCGCCTCCCCTAGATTTTATTGTCTAGTGTTCTCATGTCCCTGGTTACTCAAGAAAGCTCCCTGCTTTCAGGCTTTTTTTTTTCTTTCTTTCTTTTTAACATTTATCACAGACTGTATGTTTTACTACTTTGTTTATTTACCCTCTTTGCCAGTAAAGTGAATGTCCTGTAGGGCTAGACATTTTTCTTTGGTTAATGCACAGTTTTCTTCTAGTACCTTGAACAGTACCTGGCACATACTATCTGTTGAAAGAGTGAATGAATGACTTTTATTCATTGAATGTATTTGAGCAACCACAGGCATTGTGACCATACTTTTCCAAAAGGTGTCTGGAAGGAAAGGTTGCAGAAATGTAGTGATCTAGAGTGTGTATTCTTACATCAGAATTAGCATGGTGGTGCATATCTTTAATCCCTTGGGAGGCAAAGGCAGGTGGGATTTTGTGAGGCGAAGGCCAGCCTGGTCTACATAGTGAGTTCCAGGCCAACTTGGAAGGCTACAGGAAGATCCTGTCTCAAAAAAAATTGTGCCAACCTTGGGGAAGGTATCACCCAGCAATAACTTTATACACAGAGATGCATAATACAATGGTCAGGGGTAGCATTTTCTTAGCTGCATGCTGATGGCAGGCCTCCAACCAGAGAGCTGCCCATTGCCAAGGAAGAGCGAAATGTGTAACTCTAGCACTGGCAATAGAACTCTGGCCATCACACTGCCAAGCAGGAAACTATGGGCAGATGGCATGTCTCCTCAATGACTTAGCACAACATTGGAAGGTCAACTCAGAGGAAACATCTCATTCATGCTTCCAAGTGAAGCCAGACATGGTCAAGCAGGACCTTTGACTTGTCTTCACATAGATGGAAATGGTAAAAGAAAGGAGCCAGGGGCTCCTCCCAAGCCCATGTGACCCCTGAGG
>NW_008343385.1:5625533-5646555 GCF_000622305.1 Nannospalax galili | reverse complement strand
TGTCTAGAACTTGTAATGCTAACTACTCTTGCCTTTACTTCTCCTTCACATCTCCTACTCATGATTCACAGACTTTCTTTTCCTCCTCAAGATAAGAGTTATGCAATCTGGGAGTCTTTTAGATAGACCCACTGAAGGGGTACTCCAATTGTCTCACCCTGTGTCCTTGTTCAGCATGGAAGAAGCCAGAGTGGTCTACGTACTGATTCCCTGTTGGCAATTTGGGCAACCTCTTCAGAGGATGGCGTGATAAGAATAGGGAGTAGGAATTGGCTAGGCAGTGAGGATAAAAAGACCCCAAAGAAAAGTAGCCAGTTTCTTGGCTAAAACTCACAATGTCCTTGAGCCTCTTAGCAACACACTCCCGTTCCAAATGCCAAAAATGTCTAAATATTTTCGGAGTTTTTATCTAATCCTTAAAAGATTTTAGGGTTACCTCTTCAGAGGAGGGAATATTAGAGTAGCCAAAAGCCATATAAAAAAATAAATCAAAGAAGAAAGAGTACATGAAGTTATTAGAAAAGAAGTGATGGGGAGATATGGGGGGAGCTGGAGGGGAGGGAGTGGGCGTGGATTTGATCCAAACACCTTATATGCATGTATGAAATTCTCAATAAATTTTTTATTTTTTTTTAAAAAAACCTATTCTGTGTGTCCCAAAACTTAGGATGGGTATTTGCAATAGAAGATAGTTAACTGTGCTTAGGGCTAGAGCTTACCTTTTAGCTTCTGTTAGTTTTAGGCCAGGAAGGCACAACTAATTGCCTTTACTATCATCCGTTTACCCTTTAGCTCTGTGGCTAGTTTAGGGCCCAAACTACTTTTATGGCTTATTTATTTGCTTTTAATTAAAATTTGTGTCATATTTACTTCTTTATTGGTGTCTGTGTCCATGTGTGTACACATATGTGTCTACATGTGTATGCACATGCCCCAGTACCCATCTGGAGGTGAGAGGACAACCTTAAGGAGTCAGTTAAGAGGTGGAATGGAGCTCAGCTCATCAGGCTTGGCAGCAAGTCCTTACCACTGAGCCATCTCACCAGCCTTCTGGTTCATTTTTAAGCAATGACAAGCAGTTTGAGGACTGTTTGATGAAACATTAGCATTGGAAATGTTAAGATGCCTTTCTGAGAATCTGCCCTAACTCCTTGCCTACCCTAACACGTGCATGCCTTTTACAAGAAGAATATCAGCTCTTGCCATTGTTGCTGTACAATCTCTTCAGCTGCCAAGAAAGCAGCACATCCTTTTACAGGGCAAACAAGCAAGGTGCTAGGAGACCAGACTGTATTAACTGATGTTAATAGAAAGCTTGGAGTTTACAGTAGAGAAGATCCAGATCTCCCTCAAGAGCTGGAGCAGTCAGCTGTGTTTATCTTGTCCTTGCTTTCTGGCAAAGCTGGCTGGAACAGATCAGCCATGCCGCTGACACCTAGGAGAAGGACTGACTGCATCACCACAAGCTCTGGGACATTTTCTGGGTGCCACAGAGAAACATTATTTGCACAGGTCAGGGAGAAGAACTCATTCCATCCTCCAAGAGCAAATTAAACACAACTTTGTGGGTTTGGTGGTCAGCTGCCAATGAGAAAACTGATGTCTGAATTAATAGTTCATGACAGGATGACTCCAGGGTTCTTTGGCAGAGAGCAGGGTTTCCAATACGAATGCTCCATAGGGCAAGCAAGATGTGTGTGTTCAGTGGCCCACATTACTCATAGTATTTGCATAAAGGATCAGCTTGATGATTTTACTGTCTCCCAAGATGGAGGAGATGGTGGATCCTTAGCATGAATATGGTAATCTGGCTGGTGGTGTTAGAACCCTGTGAAGGGATTAACTGTGGAGGATGTACCACAAGCTTGACAGGTTTTCACATTAGGCTACACTTGGGTATGAATATGAATTTTCCTCGCTGGCACATGAGAGTTGAATCTTATAAAGAAAGCCCTGCCACAAAGAGATTCGGTTAAGCTGTCAGGCAACTAAATAAATGGTCTCTTACAATCTCTTTATACCTCTACTGAGCTCAACATTTCAATAAAGAAGGGAAATTTCAGCTGTCTGAAGGAGATGAGGAAGAGGTTACAAAGTCTTTGTTGGTAGCTGGCCTTTATTTCATTTTGGAGACTTTATTTTTCCAAACATAGAGGAGAAAACATTAGAAAAGTTGCTTCTGAAAAATTGAGAAAGTCCCACATCTGTTGAAATAGCTATGTGAGCCCTTGTTAATTAACCAAATCATACCTTTCCTGTAATAATTTGTACTGGAAAATGGTGTCAATAGTGGCAAAAGTAATGTTGCTTTTTCGTATTTTCATTGCGATGCTTTGATTTAATGAGATAGTACTAATCTCTTGTTTGAATGCAAGACTAGGGAATGGGAAAGGAGTAAAAACCACCATAAGGTTTGGGGTTCACATTACTTTTCTTGCCAACTATTTTCCTGCCTAAGTATTTTGGAATTTTTGGTGTATGTGACTGTTAAATTTTATCCCATAGTATCTGTCACCAGAAGCATTAACAGAAAAGTTTAGTTAACAATGGCATACCCAAACCCACTGTTCCAACCAATTCTGATGCTTCCAACAGTCAGATTCAGCTGCTGCCCACAGAGACTCATCTCTGGCTGTGCCTGTACTCCTGTATACAAGACTGTGGGAAGAGATTAGTATACTATGTTAGTATACAGTGTGGCTTTTATTTATGTATGACAAGATTAGCAAACATATTCAAGGCAAACTTTCCCTTGAAGATTCTAGGAAGACAATCGTGCCATTTATCAAAGACAGGGGAGCAAGTGTGATGAAATGTTCAAATGCTGGGAGCAGATGCTAGATAAGTAGGCCACCTACAAGCCTGTGAGCTTCGACAGGTTATCAGATCTCTGATCTAATTTTATCTCTAACACAAAAGTTACGCTAGTATATAATTCAGTATTGCTCTGAGAAATAAAGCCGTGGGTAGAGTTGTTAGCATTGTTCCGGGCTCCTAGTTGGTGATCAATAAATATTAGCTATTATTATTGTCTGACTTACCTTAAATATTTGCTTTTGCTCTACAAATTGAAAAGTATAAAACAAAAGACAATCTATAATAATGTTAGAAGAGGCTTGTCTCCATGTGTTCAGAGACAAAAATGACTGTTCTCCACAAGAGTATCAAATCTTAGAAATCCAAGATTTTGATTCCAAAAGCTAATAGTGGTAAGAGATTTTAAGTTGGAAAGTAACCCAAGGCCTGTTCTAGGCTTGCCCCAGTGGAATGATTGCTTTTATGTTGAATACGCTGTTGTAGAAAAAGCTTCTAAAAAGTCCTGGGCAAGCTGTGAAGATAAAGTAGAAGCATAAAATTTCCCCAAACACCGCACACAAACACACACTCACATTCTCACACACAGTCTGAAACAGACCAGAACAGACCAGAACAACTACCTCTTTGTACTCCAGCTGAATTTGCTTAAACACTCCCATTCACAGCAGTGCATTTGAAAGGGGATTTTAAAACGTGAAAGTTCTGTCCTTGGGGCTTTGACTGAGCCAGGCATGTGCCAGGGACCACTGGAAAGGGCCAGGGACCACTGGAAAGGGCCAGGGGCCACTGTGGCTTAGATGAGACCTGGAAGCCCCTGGGAAACTGCTGATCATCCATCAGTGACAGGGACTGGGAGGAGGCAAGGCTCCCAGATAGCTGCTGTGGCTGCCCAGGCTCATTTTGCCTGGTAGGACGGTCAAATGCACATCTTTTCCTCATGTGGTGTAAAGTGAGAGAAAAGCAAAATCCACACACTCTTAAAACCACCACGTGCACATGTGCCCCTGTTTTAAAAGAAAACTATCCTTTGTGTTTCCTTTCTGTGACAGGAGAAGAAATATTAAGTGCGAAAAATAGGTGGTAAGACAAAAATATATTTTAATTTCTTTGGCCAATAACCTTTGAGGAAGTGGAATTCTTTTGGCAAAGTCAAAGTGGAAAATAAGGAAAACCTCAAGGCAGCTTCTTGTACCCTTTGTCACTTGACACACTGGACATCTCTGCTGGGTGACTACTGCAGGGCAATTTATAGCAGTGCTTGTCCTGTCCCAGACTCGGGCGGCACATGGCTGGTGCCCAGACTTTGGCCTGAAAATGTACTTGAGAAGGCCATTTAACAGTGGGGTGCATTGCTATTTAGGAGCAAACCTGGCCGCATTCTACACAGGAGGAAGCGGCACCACTGGCCCCATCTGCTCTGACGACAGGGAGAACCGAGTGTTAAGCAAGGGTTCTGCTTTTCTTGCGAACTCCCATTTGGACCCTCACAAGATGTTCCACACGAAATTTTATTTTCATAGTAGAAGTTATGTGCTGTTGTTTGATGCCATCATGGATGTTAATCGTGTCTGTTGTCCTGAAACCTATTCAGGAGACTCGTAATTCTGAGGAGGAGTACTTTACTTTTCTTATAAAACTAATTCTGCAGCGAACATTCTAGAAAATTCATTCTACCTTAGCTCTGCCGAGTGAAGCAGCTTCCCTTTATTTACTCTGCCTCCCTCTGCCCATCTTTGAGAACCAGCAACCGGACCGCTAAAAGCTGGTTTAGTGAAGGGTTATTTTTCTTGGAGAAAACCTCAGAAGACCCGTCTTATCTCTCTAGTAGTTTCTGACCTGGGCAATTCACTGTTCTTATTTCTGCGTGCTTCTTTACTCTTTTTGTCAGACAACGATAGTTCATTTTGTTGTGTTTTAATCTTATTTATTTAAGATTAAGACCCAGAAAAAAAATGAGTGAAAAGAAAAAATAAGCACTAAAAGAAAAAATAAACTAAACGCAGTGTGTTTCTCTTCTCAGATCCCATGAATGGATTCCTAAAATAAGTAAGCAGAAATATTGACTTTTAATATTTTTCCTTCCTTCTAAAAGTCTGTGCAGAAACCAGTCTGCTCCCTCTTCCTTGCATCCCTTCATCTCTTCCTGGATTTTCTCGGTGCTTTGATGTGTGACCCTCATTAGCTGAATGCTCCTGATAACTCCCAGCCACTCATTTCCAGCATAGTTTTTTTTTAATCCAGGAAGAATGCGAATGCCTTCCATCACTTTCAGCGGATAGGCATTCCTGTGTTAATGAAGTCATTATGATCTTATTGCTGTACGAGGGATTTTTGTCTCTGTATCCATCCGTTCTGTAGCCCTGAATAATGAAAACTCTGCAAGAACCTTTGCTGATGGGTGCACCTTTGAGTTTATAGAGATTAATGATTTTAAAATTGACTCTACAAGCCACTAGTAATGAAATTGACCATATCCAATTTTGAAAGCCCTAGGACCCAAAATAAACTGCAAATTAGCACCACGAAGCCGGTGCTCCTGGTGATGGGAAGCGCATGCTGATATTGGTCCACCAAGGTGTTCCAGAATCAGGTGGGTGGGATTAATATTGTCACACCAGTCTAAAGGCCAACCTGGACAGAAAATGTGCAGATGGCTCTACGCCTGGTTCATCTGCAGTCCCTAAAAAACTGAAGTAATAACCAAGTGAAACACTGGTACCCTAATTGCATGAGCTGCATGAAAAGAAAGAGGAAGTGGTGAATGTTGCTTATTTTTGTAGGAGTACAACAGTGGCAAAACACTAGGAACAGTAGTAGCAGAAACAAATATTTACTATTTACTCTGCTTCATACGTAGTAAAGCACACATTAATATGCATAATACAATATAATATAGATATATGACTTCTAACCAGAAATCAAATAGGACACACTAGTATTGTCTCCATTGTACTATTGCAGACACTAAAACTTGAGAGAATAAATAACGTGTCGATCATTGTTCAAGTAGTGGATCTGAGAATGGAATAGCCCCCATCCAAAGCTGCAGCTGTCATTCACATAATCACATGGCTGAAAGGAGGAGCCATGTGGCCCAGAAGGCTGAGGCTTTCCTCATCATTTTATTTTTTTATTTTATGTGTATACGTGTATTGCCTGTATGTATGTAAGTGCACCCGTGTCGTGCAATGCCCACAGAGGACAGAAGAGGCTATTGGATTCCCGTGAAACCTTCTCTGTTTTTGTTTTGCTTGGGATTTTTGTTTGCCTGTCTGACTTTTTTGAGACAAGGTCTTATGTATTCCAGATTGGCTTTGAGTTTCTAATCCTCCTGCCTTCACCTGCTGAGTGCTGGGATTACAGGTTTACAGATGTGCTCTACCATACCTGGTGATGGAACTCAGGGCTTCCTGTATGCTAGGGAAGCACTGTGCCAACTGAGCTATAGTCTAGCCCCAAACCTTCTTTGTTTAACAAACAGCTTAAATCCCTCATCCTGCCCCTTCAGGCTTTTAGCTGCCTCTTCTCCTGGTGTAATTAGAAAGTTCATCAATATGGGTCTCTTCTTTCCTCAAAGAAAACAGAAGCAAAGTGCCACTATCCCTCCTCCTTAGTTAGCATCTCCAGGCTCCCTCAAACCCTCAGGAGTCAAGGTTACACTGAAACCTTGGAGCACCTTCCAGGCCAGAGGTGACCTGTATTACTTCCAGAGGTAACCTGTATTACCTCCTTCCAGAGGTAACCTATATTACTCAAAAGTTGGCATAGTCCTAGTGACAAAATGCTAAAGTACAAAGACTAAGAGGTGACGTGTAAGTCCTGTTTCCCCTTGAAACGTTACGGCGTGGCATTTGAAATCCAGCTGAGGAAAGATTTGTTCATGCATTTTTCTCAAGTGCAGGGCATCCCAGTTGTCATGGATTTGAGGGCAAATGCCATTTTAATGATTGACTCTGGGGGAGGCATAAAACTCTTGCTTCTCTGGTTTTCCTTCTGTTCCCCATCCTGTTGACCGTGTCTTCAAGGCTCTATTCTCAGAAATGCCTTTCTTAAATTGAACATGTTCTTTAACAACAACAAAAAACTAAAGAGTAGCATGTGTTTTCTATTGATTTTCAGTTTCTTTGTAAGGGAAACCAAAAAAAAAAAAAATCAGCTCAAAAGAAGGGCAATCAGAAATAGAGTGCTCTGACTAGTTCTCTCCTATGTGTTTTTGTGCGTTTTATTTCTCAGAGTCTCAGTAAATATTTCAGGCTGCGGCGACCAGGGCGACCCCTTGGGCTTAGCAGCCTCAGCCTTGGTCAGTCTCCAGGTGACTTTGGTTTATATAATACAGTGTTAGAAAAGCAAAAGGAGTTTGTGCCATCGCAAACACTGGAATCATGTGCCATTTCCCTGTGCTCTTCTTCCTCTCTTCCTCTCTTCCACCTTTCTCCCCCACTCCATTAACTTTCAGGGAAGCAAGGATAGCAAAGACTAAGTTTTCACTCTAAATGAAGCTTTCTCAAGTCCAGAGATTATAAAGTAGAACGGATAAATGACTTCCTTCATCTTTTCATGACTTCCTTATCAGTTTAAGGAGTCTGATAAAATGGGAGGTTTGCATTTCCATCTCATTAAAGATGGCATATTTTTTTTCTCTAGACATGTCACAGATCATCTAAATTTGAATATGTGAGACATAAGAACCCAGTTAGGTTCTCTGGCTTATTTCTATAGCAACTGGAGTAAGGTGCTATCTCCAGGGGAGCTGCTCAATATATGTGTGCCAACTTCAAAACAGATGCCAGAAGGCTTGGGCAATGCCAGAAAGACAGAGAAGAGAATGATGCACACAGAGAAGATAATTGCTTATTGCTGATACTTTAGCTGCCTAAATCACCAGAATGTGGGCTAATGTCAGCTTCTGATTTCTATGGAAAATTTAAGGGGGCATCCCAGTGAGTCCACCAGAAAGAAAATGTTTCTGAAGCACCTTGAATTATATGACTAGAGGCATATTGCTTTTGAAAATGAGAGAATGGGGAACCATGACCCCAATTTGATCATAGTATATAATTTTAAAATATGTTTAAGCACACATGACCATAATGGAATTAGCCATTAGCTAAAGCATTTGCTCACAGGGCTCTGAAGGGGAATGGGTTGATCCTGTCAATGGAGCACGGAAAAGGAAGTAGAGACACTGCAGACACTTGATGAGCACTCCTTCACACCACCTTGCCTCCTCCACCTTCTCTCTGGAGTCAGCCATGCTGGAAAAGCAAGGACTTGAGACCTCCAGCTCTGAAGGGAAAAGCTTCTTATCAATTAAATAGGCACTGGGGACCACAGGCTCCTCTTATCTCTCTTTTAAAAAAAGTTTTATTGAGTTTTTGTGCATTTCATATAATAGATCTTAATCAAATTTAGACCCCCTCCCCATCCACCCCTCACTGGATTTCATGCATTCTGTCATATATGTTAAGTCCTATCCAATCAAGCATTTGTACCCAGATGTCCCTAGGTGAAAGTTCATCCACTGGGGTCTATTCAACCTATCTAGAGATTTTAAAGACTATCTACTCTGTCTCACCCAGCAGTAATCAGTTGCCAGAAGTTCTTGGACTAGGGTTGGGGCCTGCTGCCCATTTCCCTCATTCTATGCTGGGTTTTTGTCTGATTGAGTCGGCATGGGTCGTGTGCATGCTGTCACCATTATTGCAAGTTCATATGAGCACATTCCCAGTGGCCTGAAAGCTTCTGTTTCCTTATGTTCATGCACCAACCCTGACTTTTACAATCTTTTTACCTCCTCTTCCGCAATAGTCCCCGAGCCATGGATCGGTGAGGTTTAATATAGGAGTCTCATCCGGGGAAGTGCACTCTGTAGTCTCTTACTCTCTAAAACTTAGCTGGTTATGGTCTTCTGCCTGCATAGCACTCTGTTGTAAGAGAAAGCTTTGCTAATGAGAGTTGAGGGATGAATTAGTATTCTTTTTACCCTCTGTTCTGCTATGTTCCATGAGCCTCGGGTGTAGAAATTCCACTGTAGATGTGTCACTTAGGGCTAGGCATCTGTCAGACACATACTCTCCGTGTATATGATGAGTTGTGGAACTCTGCAGTAGACTGCATTTATTGCATCAAGCTTCTTTGATAGGCAGTGAGTGGTATACTTGTCTGTAAATATAATGATCCATATTTAGCAAATAGTAAGAAATTTTGTCTAGAGGTATGACAGAGATAGGTTCTTCTCTAGGATCTGTGACCTCTCTAGCCATGTATATTTGGCTATGTTTACAGTACCACCCATGAGTTCCCTCCCATTAGAGGGCTTTAAGTTCAATTAGATAGCTGTTGATTACCCCCTAGACAAAAGTGCTACTACTGCACCAATAGAGATGGTTTGCCATGCAGGCCATTGTGGAGCTGAGTTGGACCATTGACTGATTTTCTCCCTTAGCAGCTTGCATAATATTCTCTAGAACCATGAGGCTCGTCTTTAAAAAGAAAGCCAACAATGATAACTGCTTAGGGAAAACATTTGATTGGAAAGCCATGGAAGTAACTGTTTGAGATTCAGTTCTGTGACAGAGACAAGAAACTGACTGAACCTTTCCAAACTTAGGTTCCTCATGTGTCAAGATGACATCAGTTATCTGCTGCTGCTCTCCTTGGGTGGAGTCTTTGTAATCATGTAGGTAAAGCTTCTTCTAGTCTCTAGTGGCTCTAGTTGTCCCTTAGTTTGTTCACTCATCCTAAATAATAGTAAATGTGCTGTGAACACTCAGTTATATCCAAGCAATGTTCCAGGTTCTGATTCTGCATTACTGCTTCATTCTCACGAGAATCTTATGAGGTAGGGACATCATTGTCTCTACTTTTAAGGTTAAGAAACTGCCGATCTGAAAATTTAAATAACCTGTCCAAAGTTGTATTGCTAGTAGGCAGAAGATTAGGAATCAAATCCAAGTGCCTCTAATTGTAAGGCTCATATGTACTATAAGCCACAGCCCTGGGAGGTTTACTTGGCAAGCAGTTTGTGCACAAGAGGGAAATGGGGGAGGGGGTCAGAAAACAAGCAGCCTCTTTAAGGAAGACGGGCTCAAAGTCTTAAGAATGGAGGCCATGTGACAGGAACGATCTGTCACCACTTAGCCCCCTTGCCTCCTGTGTCCTCCTGTGCTGGCATAGTCTCTCTCAAGTATTGATGAACAGACTAGATTTGCCTGTCTAGGAGAAAGTGGTGAAAGCTGACAGTATGGAAAAGTTTCAGGACAGCTTTTACTAGAACCTCTTGTTTGAAATAAGGATAACCTGAAAGCATGTGTCACACACATACATATACACACACACACACACACACACACACACACACACGCACGCACACATGCTCGCAACAGATGGTTTTTCTCAGAAAAGTTTTAAGACACAGGATTTCATATCCTTATTTAATACAAACTCAGTCCTGTCTTTTGCGCCTATTTGCCAGGTTTTCAATTCCAAAATCAAAAGCCTGGTCTCTCCACACTGAGGTCAGGGTGAAAGCCCTGTTTGCAGACAAGGATTCACATATCCATAGAAATGCTCAGTGATGGGAGCTTTACATCACTTTAGCAAGTTACAGTGAAGAATTCTGTATCAGAGACCACTGGTTATCTAAAATATTCAAAATAATTGAATACAGCTGCTCACATATTGCTAAATGATTTCTACTTCAGTTAGGAACACCAGAGAGACTTTGTTACTCTAGTTTCCAAAAAGAAAATTCTTGGGAACTCTAGTTCTAGAAAAATAACTGTACATGTGTTGGAGGAGGAAAACCATGCAAGCGTTTTTGACATGTATATAAACACTCATTCCCAGCCCTGCCCCTCAACTCATAAAAGAAAAATTCAATTTCAAGTGTCTGTTCTTCAAGCTATTGCTATGAATAATTATGAAGGATACCATATTTTCTGTTAAAAATTTATGTGTATTTTAACTCTGCAAAGGTTAATAATAATGGTCCATTCTTTTAAAAAAAAATTTTTTTGGTCTTTTTGAGACAGGGTCTCTCTATAGCCACAGCTGTCCTGGAACTCACTATGTAAACCAGGCTGGCCTTGAACTCACAGAGATCCACCTGCCTCTGCCTCCCGAGTGCTGGGATTAAAGGCGTGTGCTTTTATTGTGTGTGTTTGAGTGTATTGCCTGCATGTGTATAAGTGTAATGCCTGTGGAGGTCAGTAGAAGGCATCAGATCCCCTAGAACTGCAGTTATGGATGGTTGTTAGCTGCCATGTGGGTGCTGGGAATTGAACCCAGGTCTTCTGCAAGAGGTCCATATCTCTAGCCCCAATAATGCTCATTCTTAAAAGGAGGTATTACAAGTCACCGTTGCTGCATCCCAAAAATATTCCAGCTGCCCAGATGACTCAGTAGCTGAGGCTGGAATTCTAGAAGCTACTTCCCTCCCAACACTGGCACCAGTACTGAGGTGTCTTATAGAGTAGAACTCCTGACAGGAACTCCTATATGTGGCCTCTCCATGAGGATTGACTTCCTCACAAGCATGGCAACCTTGTACCTCCCAGTGCAAGGTAGACGCTGCCTCACCTGTTAATAACCACAAGGTCATTTCATCACACTTTTGGTCAAAGCAGTCAAAAGCCCACCAGACTCAGTAGAGGGGGCTAGCACCTGTTGATGCAGGACAGCTCGCATTGTAGAAGAGCAAGAGATGGGAACTACTATTGCAGTCCTCTTTGGGAAAATGCAATCTGCCATAAGAAGTGATTTTTTTTTAATGTCAATATGGTTCACCATGTACCTTATTCAACATGTGGTGTGAATGATGGAGAACAACATTTAATCTGAACAAGCTGTTTGCTAGGGTATCTATTTTATTCAGGATACAGGTAGGAACAATAGTAACAATGACAGCTGCTAAATTTTAGTGTGTGCTACATGTCAAATGCTGTTCAAAGTGCCTTAGCTGTATTAATCAGCCCATTCTCAGTGGAGACTGATACAGAGGTTAAGAAACCAACCCAAAGTTACACAGCTAGAAAATCGTAGTCCCAGGCTATGAGCAGAGAGAATTCTATACCAGTTGTGTGCTCTAAGTCACCTCACCATGTCACCTCTCTGATTTAAAGAAGAAATAGGAATAGCATAATGAAAAGCAAACTATAAAATGCATTTCTTTCCCAACCCATGTTCCAAGTGCTATGCTCCACACACTGTTAATTTTCACAATAACACTGTGAGAGAGGTATCGTTACTGTCATTATAGAAGATAGAATTGAGGTTCAAAAGAAGTAAGTAGCCTGCCCAGACTCACAGAAATGGAGAACAAACCCCCTGACATTCAAAGACAAATCCTCTGACTTCAGTCCATCAGCTCCTCCCATTGCGCTTCAGCTCCCAGTTACAGGGTTTTTGTGGGGTCCGTCTGGATCTTCCTTGAGATAAGTCACTAGAGAGAATTGCCTCTTGATAATGTAGCATTTGGCAATGCAGTTGATTGAGCCAGAGCAGCTAGAATCGCTTGGTTTAAATGTGGAACATTCCAACATTTATACTTGTCTCTGTAAATTCCTATTGGACTTTAATTATTACTTTTATCTTAGGTAATAAGCCTGAATTCTGAAGGATCATTTTCTTCTAAGAACATCTGACATTTTCAAGAATTTAACTTTTGCCTACCAGACCATTAAATAAGCAGTACCTTCTCTAAAAAGACCTGTGTTTTCTTGGTCTTCAGCTCTAATTCAATAGGCACTCAACCATAAAGTGGTTGTGAAGCACTTAAGCGGGACTACATCTGCAAGATGTTTTCTAAATACTTTTTCATCTTGTGTGTCTCCTTCTAATGTCTTGAATCTAAGCTATCCGTGGGTTTTTAACTGATACCGAGAAAGTTCTTTGAGCTGTCATGGAAGAAAGAGGCAATTTGACTTGGGAATGCAGAAGTATGCATGTACTCTATTGTATTAAGGTGACTGACAGCTTCTGCTCCTGTGCCAGAGAACTGCTGGCTTTGATGCACTTCCTGGATAGATCACTCACGTTTTAACCTTCTATTGAGTTATACATTCAGGGAGTTAAACTTGTCCTTTTCAACAACAAAAAATGGCACCTACTGTTTCCTAAAATCTAACACCTTGCTTTCCAGGGTCTAAACTTTGTGGACTTTCTTAGACCTTGTCCACAAAGCAAGCCAAGCATTTTCAATTGACAGTATTCCTATCAGATCACACCTGTTCCTAATTTAAACTGATGACAGGAGATCAAGGTGAGTGACAAATGTCTTAGCTACAAAATCTACCAACACAATATTCAGACATCAATACAAGCAGGCAGTTAGTGAATGATATCTCTTTTCAGAATATAAAATATTCAGATATGTTCATCTTAGTTAACTTTCTAGTACAAAACTCTTTGACCAAGAGTGAAGAAACCTTCATCTTAGCATATTTTCAGTGTCTGTTAACTTGTTCAGAATTGTCTTGGAAACTTGTTGATAGGACTTTGTTTGCCATTGTCAGAGAAAGTCAAGGGATTTTTTTTTTTTCATGTGTGACTGGACCCTCCTAACTTTCTAGCCTCATTTGAAGTCATCCTTAGCATTCAATGGACCACATTAAATACCACAGTGGCAGTGATTTACCTGTTGTCCTACTGCGAACTTTACTTATAACTCATCTAATCTGAGAGGTCTTCAGTTGTTCTGCAGCGTCTAGCTCATGCAATGAACACTCAGTATAATTTGCCGAGCAATTATAATGACTGAACCAACCAACCTATTGGGAAAGCTTTTCTATTAAGGTATGTCTGGGTGACAGAAGTTGCTATTAAATCCATTCTGGACAAAACTGCTGTCGACTGCAAATACCTGCAATATGCATGCTTTGATACTTGCCTTCAGTGTCCTACAGAGAATACCAGAAGGAGTGGAGCTATTTTGTGTCTTTTGAGGTTACTACCAAATGCATCTTCATCCAGATTATAAACATGCACATGGAAATAGGATTATCTTCTGCTCATTACAATAAAAAGAAACCCACTCAAGCCAGTAAAGAAGACTTTACTGAAGGAGTCGGAAGGAGCTGTCTGACTCTCATCTCAGGAGCTGGAAGGAACTGAGGACTTCAGGAACTCCACGGTTGGACAGATAACGTCTTCTAGGCCTTCTCACTAGATTGTCTCCCCTTCTCTTTTCATGTCAGCTCATTTCCCTGTGGAAGCGATGTTTTCTCTAGTCCTTCAGGCTCTGCTTCCCTATGGCGTCAGCTGCATTTAACTTTGGGATGCTCTAAAGCTGCTTCTAACATATGCTGAGGATGTATTCTCCAAAATACATAGACCAGAGTACTCTGAATTTCAGATTTGGGGAAATTTTGGAGTACTTGCATATAAATTATGAGATCTCTTGGGGAGTAAACCCAAATCTAAACATAAAAGTCATTCCTATTTTTATATTATATATACCCTATATGCATAGCCTGAAGGTAATTTTATACAGTATTTTCCATTTTTATTAGTGTATATTAATTATGTATAATAATGGTTTTGTTATGACATTTTCCTATATGTACATAGTGCATTTTGACCACATTCACTTCCGTGTTACCCTCTCTGGTCTCTTTCCTACTCCTTTCCTCTTCCCAACTAGTCAACTAGTCCCCCTCTGCTTTACCCTGGCTCTGTGTGTGTGTGTGTGTGTGTGTTCCAATGAGTTATATTGGGGCTGTTTGCAGGAGCATAGATGAGGAGTTTTTAATAGGAACTTGTGCACCTTACCAGTGCCTGCACTACTGAAGGTATTGACTAGCCTTGCTTGAGTCACGTATCCACATAATTACTCAAAGGACAAGCCACATCTCTTCTGACTTTTTAGCAAGAAAAATTATTAAGAAGAGAGTGTGGGCAAAAAGAAATGATGAAGGTATCTAGCACAGGAATCTTCAAAAATTATCACGGAAATTTAACTTTAGAAGAAAAAGATAATTTTGACTATTTGGTTACAAGAAGATTCAAAATAAAAATAATGAAAATGAGTTTCAATCGTTGTACCTAATGCTATTTTAACCTTTTATTACTAAAATATATCTTTATCTCAAATTTACTAGTTCTTACCCCAAAGTTGTCTTTAGAGGATAACTTTATGAACTCCAGCCTTGAAGGTCTTATGTTAAAAGCTACATAACAATGGTAAGTCCTTCGAACTTTTCTTGTTGCTTCTAGGAGTTTTGTTTATGATGACTATTTGCTCTAAATTAAAGTGAGGTTGGAGAGAGTAGATCTCAAAGTCCAGGGAAAAGGCTGGAAAGCTGCAAACACTTTTGAAGTTTAGGAAGATGAAAGACACCTTAAGTAATTTTAAACCTTTCTTTGATAATATTTTTAATAAAAATCCTCATTTCAAAATAATACATAATTTCACTGAATCATGAACTCAGGAAAATGTGGATAATCTTATATTTGGAAGATTAAAATAAGGATAACTAGAAAAGAATGCAGATTTAAGGTTTAAACTTTTTTATGGTTTTTTAAATTTAATGTTTAAAGTAGATGTTAATATCCTGTTACAAAGATCTGGCTTTTCTTGTGCCCCAAATATCCTACCCACAGTAGACATGTTTATCACACCTGCCAGCCCACAGTATGTCCTGATGAGGTGAGAGAGAGAGACAGAGAGTCAGAGAGACAAGACAGAGACACACACAGAGAGAAACAGACAGAGAGTAGGAGAGAACGCAGGACTCTTGGCTGTACAGCCACCTTCTTCCACTTGAGCCTTCACCACGCTGATGATCACACCAGGAAAGACAGCCGCCACTTCCTCACCTGATGTTCAAAAACATCTGTTGAGCCAATGAGATTCTTACTGTCAAGAATACAAAATATGGGGCTGGAGAGATGGCTCAGCAGTTAAGAGTGCTGGCTGCTCTTGCAGAGGACCCAGGTTCGGTTTCCAGAACTCACATGGCAACGAACAACCATCCTTAACCAGTTCCAGTCTCAACAATTAATAGCATTGGCTGCTCTTGCAGAATACCTAGATCCATTTCCTAATGCCAACATGGTGGCTAGCAACCATCCTTAACTCCAGTTCCAGGGGATCCAATGCTCTCTTCTGACCTCTGCAGGCATTAAACAACATGGGTGCACTTACATACATGCAGGCAATACACTCATACATATAAAATAATAAAATAATAAATAAAACATTTTAAAAGAATGCAAAGTAATAAGTGCAAAGAAAAGAAATCCAAGAGGCCTTATTAGGAGCAAAAGCTAGATCATTTTGACACAGAGGGATTCACTTTCCAATGGGCTCTGCAAAAGCCAAAGAGGGAAGAAAACTCTAGCCCACAGAGGAAGCCCACATCTCCAGAGAGAGGCAGTACCTCAGCAACAACGCTCCTCAGGAGAGCTGGGCAGCCCACTGTCCTCTGAGCTACCTCAGTTCCTTTTTAGAATCTAGGTGGAGGCTTTAGCAAAAACTTCCTTTCCTAAAAGTGTCACTAAGGAATTTCTCTTTTCCTTGTTATTAAAAAAAAAAAACAAAAAACAAAAAAACCCTGACATCAATGCTATCTTGTGCAGGGTTCATGTAAAAAACCGAAGGCCTGCCGATTTACATTAGGCAATGGAACCTGATAATTTGACATGCAGGATATTGACAACGATCCTTCCAATAATGAAATTTGAGCAAATTTGGCAAGGCATTTATATGTTGGCCTGCTTTCCTGGAACAAGTCTATTTCTTTCCCCCATATTAACATAGGCAACTTGCATCTCAGGACACAAACCCAATAGAGGACCCGGGATGTATTAAGAGCAATTTGCGAGATGGGAGGCATGTATAGGCCTCAAACAAGCAGGCAGAAGGTACCTTGGCAAGGATTTGAACTCTTGTCCTCAGGTGAGGAGTTGGAAGGGCATTGAAGCTGAAGAGTTTTTTCAGTCACTTTGAAAAATCACAAAATCATCCTGGTAACTAAGCTTAAAATGATATGGGGAGAAAGATGTGACTATGAGGAAGTAGAATAACTCATGCTGAGTGGAGTGCGTGCGTGTGTGTGTGTGTGTGTGTGTGTGTGTGCGTGCGTGTGTGTGTGTTGCTGACATAGCAGATAGGTAAGAAGAGGCTGGGCCTCTAATTCCTGGTCTCCATCAGGAGAGAAACAGAAGTCATGTGTCATCAGGGAGAGTGGTGAGCACCTCATCTGGCTTCAAGAGCTTGAAGCTCTTCCTGGAGGGTCATCCATCACAGGCTATGACTCCTCATGGTGCCTTGTGAACAGACATCTTCAGTCCTGTGCTTTTGGTCACTTTGGGGCAGAGTGGTACATCAGTTCATTAAAAGTTTCTCCTGCTACAAATGTAAAGTGACAAAAACCATAGGCCTTGATAGACATATAAAAGGGTATCACATAACACCACCAAGTCAAAATATAAAACAGTGTCTTAGTCACTTTCTCGTTGCTGTGATAAGATACCTTGACTAAAACAACTTGGGGTAAATAGGGTAGGTTTTGGCTTATAGCTCCAAAGAGATAATGCGTGTGAAGAAATGGCAGCAGGCAGGGAAGTCACGGTGGCAGGAGCAGGAGGCTAGCTGGTCACTCACCACGTAGAACGAGATGACTACATAGTGCTACTCGCTCTGTTTCTCTATGTATACTCCAGGATCCCAGCCAGGGAAAGGTGGGTAGGTCTTCCCACCTCAGTGCAATCAAAATACTCCTCTCCCCACAGTCAGGCCCAGGAGCCCCAGGTCATAGGTGATTCTAGATTCTGTCAAGTCGACAACACTAACCATCATGGTCATTAACATGCGAACATAACATATTGTTTAAAGGCATGGATTCTGGAACCTAATATTTTGTTTCTTCTGTCCAGCTCTGCCGTTTACTAGCTCTCTAAGCCTTTGATTTCTTCATCTCTATCATGGGGATGGGTATCATAGCCTCTACCTCATTCAGTTATCCAGAAAATTAAATGTGGCATTTATGTGAAGTCTGTACAGTTATGCCTGTCATATAACAAACATACTGTTATTATTATCTATTGCATGTCAAGATGACAGAGAGCGACTTGCAGAAGATCATATGGTGATCAGCCGCAAGGTTGGAAGGAATTCAAGGTCTGTTTAACACTGGTTCCTTTTTTTACATTCCAAAATAAAACTGAGCTTTGCATGTCTCCTGCTTCTGGAAGGAAGTACAAGGTCACCCAGACTTTATCCTCCGTTACAGGTAAAAAAAACTAAAGAATGAAAACCAAAGCTTTACTGCGAAGGTGATGTCCCTTTCTGATTTGTCTTTTTGTGTCAATGTGAAGTTCTGGCTCTGTTGTCATTCTTTGAGCAGTAAGACATCTTTTCTCTCAGCTCCACGCAAGATGAGAATCCTGTGCCACCCCCAAGGAGGGGCACCTGTTCAGAACATCATATTAAAACATCGCTAGAGCTCAACATAGAGTCCTGCATAAAGATACTCGGGCTTTATGTGAATGAATGTTAAATTCACTCCTGCCTCAAAAATCTTCCACCAGGGTGCTCTGCTTCAAATTTGGGTCACTGGTCTGTACTTCAGTCCTGTTGATGATCTGACTTCCTACCATCAGTCAAGGGATCTGCTCCAGCCATTCCCTTCCTACTCACGCATATCCCTCACACAGTACTAACTAGACCCCTTCTATACTTTAATATGTTTATACTCCAATTTTTCCTGTCTTCTCTCCACTGAAATTATAGTCAGGCAATTAGGAGATTTATTTTTTCCAGCTACATAACGTCTTCTCTAAAACTTGCTCCCATACTAACCATGCTTGGACTAATAATAATTTGCTCCTCAATCTCAGTTGCTGGAACCAGGAATCAGTGCCTGGCCCCAGCTAGACTAATAAGAACCTCTCCTCCTAGAATTTGGAGTGGGATTTGAGAAGGACCCAAGCACTTTATTCATCACAGGAGCTAAGGCCAGGTAGCCTTAGGAAGAATACAGCAAGGAAAGACCAGAAGCCTCAGTAGAAAACAGACAGAGGTTATGTGCCTTAGTCCCATCCCTGAGGAAGCCCAGCTGTACCTCTTGCCTTTGTTTTAGCTACACTATCTACAAACCTTGTAAGTCTCCATCTTTATTTAAGATTGGCCACATTTCACATATTTGCAGACGAAGACCTTTAAATAGAAAATAGTAACTGGAAAGACCAGGTGGTTTATCGTAGTCCATCTAGGTTAATCCAACTAGGTTGCTAATCACCCAATAGTAAGCATATAAATGAATAATCCTGAGTGTAGTTCAGGGATAGACTGATTTCCCAAGATGTGTGAGGCCCTGGGTTCAATCCTCAGCACCAAAAATAATTACTAATCATCCTGTAGTGCCACAAGTCATGCTGACTAAACACACTGGGTCATCTCATAAAGTTGGAGTCATATGTCAGTTGCAGAGGGCCCCACTCACATGGCATGCAATTAGGACTGGCTATTGGCTGGGGGTGTCAGTCCTTTCCTTGTGGCCTTTCACTCTTTACCAAGTTAGCCCAAGTTTCTTTACACTGTTGTAGAACTACTCCAAGAGGACAAATCCCTGTACACAAGTGCCTAAAAACAGCAGCCATTCTGACATGTGGCTTTTAACACTTTCCATGTGGCTATTGTTAATTAAAGAACTGTATTTTTAAATTCATTTACATTTGATTCATTTTCACTTAAGTAGACAGATGGGACTAGTGACTACATATTACTAAATATACTTAAATAATCTTATTAAAAAGCAGAGATTGACAGTGTCATGAAAACAATACTGCATATTGCATACAATAGACAAACTGCTGCCCCCAAAACATGTTAAAAGTAAGTGGATGAAAAAGATAAACCACATAAGCTTAGAAGGCTGGATGACTTTTTAAACATCAGATAAAATAGTCTGCAAAATAAAGAGTTCAAGTTCAGTGTCTTTTATAGCATTAAAATGGGACACTTTATAACAAGAGGGATAATTCATCAGGAAGATAAAAGCTGGTAAAAATGTATATACTCAATAACAGAATCCATGAAGCAACACTTGTCAAAACTGAAAGGGAAACAGATAATTCTATAATTATAGTAGATTTAACTCGCTCAGCAACTGAACAACTAGACAAAATTAATTTTAAAAGAACCACTATCAAAACTAAATGACACTTGTGGAACACAAAACCAACAGTTTCAGAATGTCCATTCTTTCCCAGCACACGTGATAGGTAGAACACATGCCACATGCCGCTTCATAAACCAAGTCTCTAGGCACACTGAAAACAGATCAAAACAGTACTAAATGTTTTCTCAAACTACAAGTGAATAAAGTAGATATTAGCAAACAAGATATTAAGGAATCATACCCCTAATATTTTCAGAATGAAAATTAAAAACAATTAATGCACAGACAAAAATCTCAGGAGAAATTAGAAAGCATTTTAATGTGAATGACAAAACTGTTTAAGAATTTGGGCGATGCAGTTAAAGTTGGGCCTGGTGGTGGCTGGGGTTGGGGTGGGGGAACATGGCTTTAAATGTTTATGTCAGAAAAGATATAAAATCAATGAAACTGATGAAGTCCAAGTTCCACTCTACAATCCTGGAAGAGCAAACTAAACATAGTGGAGAAATAAAGAAATAATACAGAGACCCAGGAGATGGCTTGGTGGGTGAAGGGCTTGCTGTGCAAGCATGATGACCCAAGTTTGGAAGCCAAGCACTCATATACAAAACCAGCCATAGTGGCATGTGTCTGTAACCCCAGCACTCAAGGAGTGGGCCTAGACAAGCAGATCCTGGGGGCTCTCTGGCAAGCCAGTCTAGTCTGGCCAAAATGGCAAGCTCCGGGTTTAGTGAGCGAGCCTGTCTCAACATAAATAGAGAGCAATAGAGGAAGACCTGTCATTGACCCCTGGCCTCCATGAGCATATGCACAGAGAGCACATATTTCCACATAGGTGCACATACCTGTATCCAATACATACATCAGCACACATACAAAGAAATAACGCAGTGAGAAACTATTAGGCAATAGGGGAAAATAACAAAGCTCAGTGTAAGTAAGTTCATTGAAACGGTGAACAAAGTTACTAATCACCTACCTAGGTAGGAAGAGAGAGAGAGAGAGAGAGAGAGAGAGAGAGAGCGAGAGTGAACAAAACAGGAAGACTAGCGTCATACCCACCTATCACGTATACCACACAT
>NW_008343385.1:5576028-5625343 GCF_000622305.1 Nannospalax galili | reverse complement strand
AGAGAGAGAGAGAGAGAGAGAGAGAGAGAGAGAGAGAGAGAGAATCAGAAATGAAAAGACGGGATTTTCACCACCAACTTGAAGATATCACATGGATAATAAGAGCAAACTATGAATAACATCATGCCAACAAATTTGAGAACATTGATGAAATGAATAATTCAAAAAATACAACTTAACAAAATTGACATGAGAAGAAAAATAAAATCTGAATAGTTTTATATCAAACAAAAACATTGAATTTGTTTTCAAAATCCTTCCCCGAAAGACAAGTCTATGCCCAGATGGCTTCATGAGTGAATTCCATCAGATGTTCAGGGAAGAAATAGTACCAATTTATGCCAACATTTTTAAAAGAAACAAAAGTGGGATTACTACACAACCTGTTTAATGAGACCAACATAACAATAAGAAGCTAGGTAACATGTTCCTAAAAGAAAATGACAATCTAATTTCCATTGTAAATACAGTTGAAAAGGTCTGTAACAAAATATTAGCAGGTGATAACAATATATAAGAACAATAATACATTATGATCAAATAGGGCTTACTTCATATAGGCAAAGATGATTTGACTCTTGAAGCTCGGTGGTAGAGCATTTGCCTAGTAATCAGGAGGGCTTGGATTCAATCCTCAATATGGGGAGAAAAAAAAATCAACCTCTGAATAACTGAAAACCTTGCTGAAATGAAAACATTGCTGAAGAACTAGAGCTCAATAAATAGAAATAAATACTGTATTTATAGATTGAAGAACTAAATATGGTTAAGTTGGCAAGTCTTACTAAATTGAAAAGATTCAACAAGATACCAATTAATATATTAAGTTATTTTATAGAAATGAACAAGCTGATTCTAATATTTATGTATTTATGGAAACAGAAAAGATCTAAAATAACCAAAGTAGTATTTAAATAGAAGCGGGCTTGGAAGATTTATCCTATCTGATTTTTAACAGTGGCTATCAATGTAGCTTAATATTAGCAAAAAGATCAATAGAAAGAATCCAGAAAGGGACTTAGAGATATAAGGGCAATTCAGTTTTTGATAAAGATGCTAATTAAATGGGAAGTCTGTTTTAAAAAGTGTTCAAATTATCTGGATATTTGAATGGGGGGGAATGAATATTTACCTTATTCCATATAAAATTATAAAACATTAACTTTAAAATCGATCATTGACATAAATATGAGACAAAATGTTCAAGGAGAACCAAGGAGAAAATTGTGACTTTTAGATATGAAAAAGTATCATCAATAAGTTAGAAAATGTAAACAATGAAAGAAAAGGTTGATAAGTTTTATTTTATCATCATTGAAAGCTCTTTTCATTTTGAAAAATGCATTATTAGAAAATGAAAATGCAATCCATCGAGGAAAATATCTGCTAAGCACATATTAAACAATAGTCCTACATCAAGAGCACATAAAGACTATCACAATTTGATAATAAAAGATGTATACCTCTATGCAGGCAATATACACATACACATAAAATAAAAAAATAAAATTAAAAAGTTTTTTAAAAAATAGGCAAAATAATGTTTAATTATGCAAAATTAAAAAGGTGGAGAATGAAAGTGTTCATATGACTATATGCCTGAAAATGCTAATTAAACTTAATGCAATACAACAGACTCATAATCCCAGCACTCAGAAGGCAGAGGCAGGTGGATCTCTGTGAGTTCAAGGCCAGCCTAGTCTACATAGTGAGTTCAGGCCAGCTGGGGCTACAGGGAGACCTTGTCTCAAAAAAAAAAAAAAAAAGACCAATAAAAGAATATACTCATTCTTTTAAAAACATGCCCACACTAAATGTTGGTGGATGTGGAGCAGCTCAATGTTTAGTTGCTGCAGGTAAGAGGTTAGTTGTGCTGGATAGCTTTAGTGTCAACTTGACACACCTGGGTTGAGGGAGCCTCAATTGGGGAATTGCCTCCATAGGACTGGCCTGTGGCCATGTCTGTGGGGCATCTTCTTGATTGTTGAGTGACGTGGGAGGGCCCAGCCCACTGTGGGTGGTGCCACCCCTGGGCGGTCTGTGTAGTATAAGAAAGCAGGTTGAGCAGAGGCCAGGGGAGCAAGTCAGTAAGCAGCAATCACAGCCTGTGCTCCAGCTCCTGCCTCCAGGCTCCTACCCTGAGTTCCTACCTTGGGCTCCCTGATGAACAGTGACCTGGGAGATGTAAGCTGAATAAACCCTTTCCTCCCCAAGTTGGTATTGGTCAGAGTATTTTGTTACAGCAATGGAGAAACAAACTAGAACATTAGTGGCTTTTTAAAAGTTAAGCACACCTCTACCATAATGACCCTAAGACACTACTCCAGCTCTTTACCCAATAAAAATAAAAATATGTTTATATTGAGACTTTTATGCAAAGACTCTGATATGAACGTCTACATATTCATAGTAGTTCTATTTGTAAGAGCCAACAAACAAAAACCTTATCAACAATACAAGTATCTATCAACAGTTGACTTGGCAAACTGTGGTATATCTGTACAGTAAGAACGACAGTAGTAGTATCAGGAAAAGCTGTTCATGCTCATAACAATAGGAATGGATTTAGAAATTATTATGCTGAGAGGAATTATTATGCTGAGGAATCCAGGCAGAAAGGAGTCTAAGCTGTTTGATGCAATTAATTTAAGATTCTTGTAAATGGGGGCTGGCAAGATGGCTCAGAGGGTAAAAGTGCTTGCCACCAAGCCTAATGGCCTGTTTCATGTCTGGAACCCACATGGCAGAAGGAAAGAACCAACCCTCACTAGGTTGTTCTCTGACCTCCACATAACTCCACATATACCCTATGGCATGACCATGCACACACACACACACACACACACACACACTAAACATGTTAAAAAAAAAAGAAAAAGGTCCTTGTAAATGTTTTGTGACAGAGTCATACCATTATTTTTCTGGGGATACGATGAAGGAAGGGAAGAAGAAACTTTAGGGGTGAAGGGACTGTGTATTTTGATTCTTGATGCAGCAGCATTTTCACAGGTGCATGCATGTCAAAATACATCAAATTGCACACTTTGAGTATGCACAACTTAGTTAAAACTCAATAGGTTTCCAAAGAACTATGTGGGCTTTATACACAATTTTTGAGGTTCACTCCATCCCCAAACATACATCTGTAATTCTTTTTTTAAAAGTATTTTATTATTTTTATTTTATGTGTATGAGTGGATTGCCTGCATGTATGTGAGTGCACCCATGTCGTGCAATGCCACAGAGGTCAGAGATGGCTTTGGACTGCCCTGGAACTGGAGTTAAGGACGGTTCATAGCTGCCATGTGGGTGCTGGGAATGGAACCCAGGTCCTCTGTAAGAGCAGTCAGTGCTCTTAACTGCTGAGTCATCGCTCCAGCCCCTGTAATTCTTTTTAAGATAGACTATTATTTGAGGTGTTAAGAGAGACTGCTTTAGGACTAGCCCTGAGAATTCTGAGAATCCCTTTGGGGAATATATCACTTTAAATTCTTTGGAGGTCCCATCAGAGTTTTATAAGCATACTGTTAATTTGACCTTCACTTTGAACTTTGTTCTTTGGAAAATAGTCTGGTTAGGAAGACTTGAGGATGGGAAATGATTTAATTTTTTAACCCATCTAGTCTTTACGTTTTCTCTCAATTTTTTGTTTACATTTCTTATTAAAACTCTGTAGCTAAAAGAAACCAAGCAACACTTTCAACATTCTGGCTAGAAACATCCTCAGTGAGCTATTTAGGCACATTTTTTTTTAATCTTCCAAGTTACCTTGGCCCTTCCCCTTCCCCGGTATATACTATTGTTTGTCCTTTTTCTTTTTTTTGATATATTTTTTAATTTTATTTTTTATTTTATGTGTATGCATGTATTGCCTGCATGTAGGTAAGTCCACCCATGTCATGCAACACCCACGGAGAACAGAGAGGCTGTCAAATCCCCTGGAACTGGAGGTACAGACAGTTGTTAGCTGCCATGTGGATGCTGGGATTTGAACCCAGGTCTTCTGCAAGAACAGCCAGTGTTCTTAACCGGTGAGCCATCTCTCCAGCCCGCTTGTCCTTTTCTATTCAAGAGCATCTTCCTCACTTCCACTCTAGCCTCCATTAGTAACTTTCTAGCCTTTGCCTACTACTCGGTCCCCAAATCAAAGCCACAAGCTTTAGATGTTACTTTGGTAGCATCCCTCACATGAGTACCAGTATCCTCTGTAGCATATCACTCTTGAACCTGCACTTTCATATCTCACCCTTTGGAAAACTGCTGCCTTGTGCCTATGTGTGGCTAATTCCTCTGATGCTGAATCACCAGCGACTACAGTGGGAGATGTGCAGGGGCCCAGCTATGGAGTTCTTCCAGCTCAGGCCCTGGAAATGTGAGGGCCAATGGATCATCCAGTTCCCAGCTGACCAGCAGGTAACTGCAAATGCATGATGGGATGGCCAAGAGGATGGGCGCAGAAGAGCCACCCAGCTGAGTTCAGTCCACACTACCACCATACAGATTCCTGCAAAATGCATTTTGTTTTAAGGCTCTAAGTTTTGGAGTCTTTAGTTCTGCAGTAATAGATTATGCTAAGAAATTTCTCTATTGACTATGATATATATGTAGTATCAAACATATGGCAAGTTGGTGATAGATGCAGATAAACTGAATTTTAAAATTATGATATTTAAAATTTTAAAAATGCCTAAAGAGATAAAGGACAGTGATTTTTTTATATTTCATTTTTGATTTTTAATTAGGTGTAAGTGTGTGTGTGTATGTGTGTGTGTGTGTGTTGTGTGTGTGTGTGTGTGTGTGTGTGTGTGTGTGTGTGTGTGTAGGTATGTCACATGTGAGTTCAGGTGCCTGCAGAGTCCAGAAGATGGTGTCAGATCCCCTGGAGTTGGAGTTACAAGCAGTTGTGAACTGCAGGGTATGGGTGCTGGGAACTGACTTTTGGGGCCTCTGCTAGGACAGCATGCACTGTTAACCACTGAACCGTCTCTCCAGCCCCAGCAAGCGGGTTAAATTTTTTTTGTTTGTTTTTTGTTTCTTTTCTGGCTTTCAGCATCTATTGCTCTGGACATAGAAAAGGATATAACAAATAAAATGTTTAAAAGTTAATCAAATCTTCATGATCACCTGATAGAGGAAATACATTTGACTTTTTTTCCTCATAGCTAAGTTTTGGAGCTCAGTTAAGAGTCCTATCTTTCCTGTTGTATATTTGTGGCTTCCTTTTAGTTAGCAGCAGATTTTTCTATCATATTGACCTTAGCCAATCATGAGCAAAAGACTGCTTATAATGAGAGGTGAAAGGCCCCCTCAGATAACTGACCAGTGACCAAACAAAGAGAAAGGTTAATAGAAACTGAAATTGATCAAGCAGGTAGATATTTTGTGGATTAACAATGTGATTGTGTGTTGTTAAAGCATTTACTTCTCCCATAATCGTGCTTATACTGCAACCTTGGCTTAAGCACTTTCAAGAGGAATGAAAAATGTCATTTTGTCTTATTAATTATCTTAGGGGAGCAGTTATAACTTCTTGCTATCTGGTGCTCATTCCTATTTTAATTGTTGACCATGGAGATCAGTTCCATCTGTGCTGAGCTGTGTAAATGTGCCCTTGGGCTGTCCCTATGAACCAGCACGTGGTAATGGAGATTGTGTCACTTGGCTTTGTGTGTTGATTTTTCAGCTGAACACACACAGTCACTTCACACATGCAGTCGCAACAGCCGAACTTGAGAGATTATGGAAAGGGAAGGAGAAAAGCGCCGCCAGCATAATTTAAGGACAAACGACATTCAGGACTTATGAAACATTAGATCAGAATTTTAGAACTAGTTTCCTAATAGAAGCTGAGCTTTTAGTGCTTTCTTGTAATCGTACTGTAGTAGAGCACTTTACAGTTTAGAAAGCATTCCCATTTGGGCTCCTTTAAAAAAAAAAGATTTATTTCTTTTTCTTTTTTCCTTTTAATATTTTTATTGATTCGAGAATTTCATATAACATATTTTGATCATATTCAGACCCTCCCTCTTTCTACCCCCTCCTTACTGCCCCTTTTGTGTCCTCTATTACTATTTGTCCTTTTTTTTTGAAAGGCCCATGGAGTCTAATCTGTGCTTCCCAAGTGCTCTTGGGTATGGTTTATCCTTTGGAGTCTGGTCAACCTACCAGGTGTCACATCACTAAGGAAAACTGAGTGTTTTGCCTGTATGTATGTATGTATGTATGTATGTATGTATGTATGTATGCATGTATGTATGCCTGGTGCCCAAAGAGGCCGGAAGCAGGCGTCAGATCCCTCTGGAACTGGAGTTATACAGCCAGTTGTAAGCAGCAATGTGGGTAATGGGAACTGAACCCAGGTTCTCTGCAAGAGCAGTAAGTGCTCTTAACCCCTGAGCCATCTCTCCAGCCCCTTGGGCTCCTTTCTTATTTTTGGTTCTAAAGTTTTAGTTGCCACAACTGGGACTTTTCACCACTAGTAAGAAAGCCATAGATCATGTGTCCTCTGCCAGCCAGAGTGAAGTAAATCACATCCAAAATGTGAATCACTTACAAAATGTGAGCCCCAGGCTCCTGTGTACTAGCAATCTTACTAGCTACCATGTCTCCTGTCAGTTCACTGTGCCTCCAGAATAACAAACAATATTGATCTCATTTGCTTTGTACAGGACCGCACACAGCAAGCACATGCAGCACTTAGCACAGAGACTGCTATAATTTACATCTCCACATACTACACTATAGTATAGTATACTACACAGAGAGACTGCTATAATTTACGTCTCCACATACTACACTATAGTATAGTATACTACACAGAGAGACTGCTATAATTTACGTCTCCACATACTACACTATAGTATAGTATACTACACAGAGAGACTGCTATAATTTACGTCTCCACATACTACACTATAGTACAGTATACTACACAGAGAGACTGCTATAATTTACATCTCCACATACTCTCTCCCATCCTGTTACCTCTACAGCTTTATCAAAGGTGAAAGTACTATGCATATTTGTGTCACGTTCACATGCATTATCCTGTTGGATTTTCTCAAAACCTTGCGAGGTACATAGGCAGGGGCCTTGTGTCACTGCTCCACAGGTGAGAGACCTGGGGCAGCTTAAGAAGGCTGACAGAACTGAGGTCTCTGAGCCCTCCACCAAGCTGCTCTCCCTAGCCTTTCTCCTCCCTCAGTTTGCCTCTTCCTTCGTGTCCCTCTCCCAGCTGTGAATAGGAATAGGGAGGTCCTCTTTGCATACTGTCTCATTGTTCTGTTTTCTTGTTTTTGGTAATTCTAGCCTTAAGCTAAGAATGTCAGAATGAATTCCTTTATTAAAACCCATTTCTTGTGGCTGCCCCTCCACTCTTCCAGCACCGGGTGCTGTCTCCGGGTGCTGCTCCTCTGCTCGCTCGGGCGCTGCCTGCGATTGCACGGGTGTCGCCTTCTGGGCGCCACCCCTGATCGCACTGGTGCTGCCCTTCGCTCCTCACTGCGGCCACAAGCTGTGGTCGGTCTTCTGCTCATTGAGTGGCTGGGGCTACTCTTCTCCTGGTGGTGCTGGGGCCACTCTTATGCTTGCTGCCACACTGTCTCCCATTGTGGCTACTTCTGTTGGTCCCAGACCCCAGAAATGGTGAGGAGACTGGTTCAGCCGAGCCGCATTCAGACACAGGAGACCGGGTTTGTTGAGGCAGATCCAGTTTATTGTAGAAGGGTACAAGCTTATATAGGGGTAGGAATCCAATCAAGAAGTTACAACTCAGATCTTTGGCAGGACTGTGTCCTATCACGACATTGCGAGCCAGACACTTCATTAGCATAGTGGGTTTCAGGTTACTTAGGTTCTGGTTTCCTTATGGGGCCTGATTTCCTGGGAATCACATGACCCAGGCTGTCTAAGTGTTACGATTTGGGATCTCAAGGGTGGTGGGTGATTAGGGAATGGTGAGCTCTAGGCATCAGTCTCATGATCTGCCAATGGGAGCAAATGTCACAAGGTGTTCCTTGTGCCTGGGGCCTGCTGTATGGCTGTCAATAAGACTTTCACCCTAGGCTCAAGCTTGTCTCCCACAATTTCTTATGTAGCTTTGAAAATGTGTATCTTGATTTCAACAAAGTATTTTATGGTCTCTCCTGATATCATATAGGTAAAATTGTTAGATGACTTTTTGTTATTTCAACAATGATACCAAACCCTAGTGATTTCCAATATCAAAGAGAAACAAGCCAACATTACACATCGATGCCCTGAAGGCTCTGTGTGGTCTGCCTCGGTACCTACTTCTCCACCTTCACCCTATGCCCCTTTCCTGCTCACTCAGTAAGCTCTAGCAGTGTGGGTTTCTTTCTCTTTTTTAGTATATACCACACTCATCCCAGGTCCAGGCCATCTGCATTTGAGGTGCCTGTGTATGAAATACCATCTGCCCCTTGGACCGTGCACAGGTAGCTCTGTTTGTCAGTCTTACCTATTCAAAGGCATCCTTGAAGGAAACTTCCCAGGTCTTCTGACAAAGTGAAAAAAGCTAGGGACAGGATAGTGCATGTAGAATACCACCATTTTTGTATATTTCCTTAAACATTATTTGTATAAACATGTACACACAGAATATTGCTGGAAAAACACACCAGAAGGGAATAACAGTGGTTTCTCCTAGGGAGAACTGTGAGATATAAGTGGGATTAATTTTTTTTTACTCTTTTTTATTATTTGAGTTGCTTATCTTCTGTATTACTTATTGAAAGAATACCCTTTTCAAAGAATGAGACAAAAGGATTCATTGGATTGTCTGAAACTAACAAATTAGAAGAGGAATAAATATTTAACATGTCACTTAGAGTCAATCATTCAACTGCACAGGCCCTAGTGAGGTAGATCCTAATTAAAAGCAATCTATCTGACAAAATCTAATACTTCATTGACTATAAGCTCAATATGACTCAACCACTTGACTGGGCTGCATGTGTCTTCCCAACAGCAAAACACACATTCTTCTCAAGCACACAGAATGTTCTCCATGACACATCACATTATAGCAAATTTAAGGAGACTGAACTAAGACTGAATAATAATGAGGATGGTATTCTAATACCAAATCCAGAAAAATATATTGTAAGAAACAAGAACTACAGACTGGCATCCCTGTCTTACCTTGTGACCTTTCCTTCTTGCAAATGCTCTTGCTGGTGTGACATTGTCCAAATTACCCAGTTTCAGATATTTTGTTATAGCAACTGAAAACTGACAAATACACAATATGGTCAATTAACTTTTTACAAGCATGCCAAGAATATACAATAAGAAAAGGATATCTCTTCAACAAACAAGAAAGGAAAGGAATTGGATACTGATCCAAAATACATTGGAATATATCTGGAAATATTCATACTGAATACTGAATTCAACAGCTCATTAAGAGGATCATGAATCACAACCAAGTGTGATTCATCTATGAGATGCCTGGATAGTTCAACATATGACATACCACAGGAACTAGGATACAAGGTGATCTCAAACTGAAACTGAAAAACCTTTCCTCCAGGATGTTTGCCCTTACCACTTCCATTCAACACAGTGCTGGGAGGCTTAGGGGAATTAGGCAAGAGAAAGAAAGAAAAGGTATCAAAATTGGAAAGAAAGCAGTGATGGTGATATAAAGCAAAGCTTAAAGACTCCACAAGATAGATTCAATAAAGCTGCAGGATTAAAACATACAAAAACTACTTGCATGCTGACACACTAACAAGTAATACAAAAAGGGAAAGTTTTATTACATTTAAGTGTGTGTATGTGTGTGTGTCTCTCTCCTTCCACCATATGAGTCCTGAATATCTGAATATTGAACTCAGGCCATCAGGCTTGGCTGCAAGCACCTCTATCAGCTGAAACATTTCACTGGGCCCAGAAAGGAAAAATTTTAAATCCTATTTATTGTCACATCAAAAAGAATAAAATGCTTAGGAACAAACTTACCTAACAAGTCAAAATTCTTGTAGTCTATTAACTTGTTTAGAGACATTAAAGAAACACATTAACAAATGAATGGAGCAGCATTACATGCTCAGAGACTGGAGGATTTAACTTAACTTCCCATGCTACCCAGATTTCCTTAGATTCAGGGTATTGCCTTCAAAATATATATGGCACTTTTTCCAGAAAGAGAAAATAATCAACTAAAAATTAATGAACCACAAAGGACACTGGATTGCCAAAATGATCTTGAGACACTACAGTAAAGATGGATGCTTCATACTTCCTGACTCAAACTGGCAGGAATCAAGACATCTGCTATAGGCATAAAGATACACAAGTTAAACATAGTAGGGGTAGTGCCGGTAATTCTGGCACTTGGGAGCTAAATCATCACAAGTTTGAAGCCACCCTGAGCTATATAGTGAGACCCTGTCTACAAAAACAAAAAGGGCTAGAGAGATGGCTCGGTAGTTAAGAGTGCTTTGTGCTCAGGCATGCACACACACACATAAGAAATAAAACTTTTTAAAAAAGGAAATAGAGCAATGAATGAGCTCATGTGCTGTGGCTGGGCATGGCTTACATGTGTCTCTGGAAGGTTCATGTGTAGGAAGTTTGGTCCCCAGTGTGGTGCTGTTGAGGTGATGAAACCTTTAAGTGGTGGTAGAGCCTACTGGGAGGTACTTAGGTCACTGGGAGCACTGCCTTAGAACTGATTAATGCTGGTTATGATTTGGATCTTAAATGTCCTCCAAAGGCTCCTGTGCTAAAGGTTTGGCCTCCAGCCTGGGGCACTAAAGAGATGTGGTGGAATTTTAGGAGGCAAGGGCCTGGAAAAATGAAAACATTGGGGCAGGCCTTTGAGGAGGATACTGGGACCATACCCCCCAACTCCCCTTTGTTTCCTAGCCACAATAAGGAGAGTTAGGTTTACCTGATCTGTGTCCCTCTCATAATGCCCTGGCCCACTACAGAGCCAAGCAGAGGAATGAAACCTCTGCCACCATGAACCAAAGCAAATATTTCTTCCTCTTAAGTTATTCATATCAAGTGTTTTGTTACAGCAATGGAAAGCTGACTAGTACATTGGTCTTGGAGAATGTGTTAGTTCTCATAAGAAAACACTGTTATAAAAAAATCAAGGCTAGCTTTTCTCTGCCATCTGGCTTCCTGCCTCACCATATCATCTCTACGTCTTATATATGCTCACGCTACTGCCACCTGCCATGAAGCCCTCACCACAGCCAAGCAGAACCTGGTGCCATGCACTGGCTCTCTGGAACTAGGAGCAAAATCAATCTCTGTCTCTGTTTCTCCTCTCCCCCTTCCCTCCTCTTTCCTGTCTCCAAATCACACAGCCTCAGGTATTTTGTTACAACAACTGAAAAAACATGAATACATAATGTATATAGTCAAATAATTTTCGGAAAGGGTGTCAAGAGCACACAATAGGCAAAGATCATTTGTTTCTTCAACAATTGGCATTAGGATAACTGGAAATCTACACACAAAGCAGTAAAATTGGATCTTCCTCTTATACCATTTACAAAAATTAACACCAGACCTCAAACAGAAGGGTTGGACCTGTAGGTCAACAGTGAGTACTTGCCTAGAATATGCATAGCGCTGGGTTTTATTGCTATCACTTAAAAAAAATTCTAAGGCCTCAAGCTCTTAAACCAGAAATCTGAGAAGAAAGTGGACAGGGAAAACTTCGTGCCTTTGATCATGTCAGTTTCTTGGATATGACACCAAAAGTTCTAGCAACAAAAGTATTAACAGGCATGGAGAACTCAGAACTGCCCCTGGGACCAGCTGTGCTTGCATATGTGTGCAATCCCAGCACTCAACAGAAAGAAAGAGGCCAGCCTGGGCTACACAGTGAGAGCCTGTCTCAAATTTAACCAACCAACCAGCCAACCAACCAACCAACCAGCCAACCAACCAACCAACCAACCAACCAGCCAGCCAGTCAATCAATCAATCATCAAGCTTCAGGGAGAAAATATTTGCAAACTATATATCTGGCAAGGGGTTAATATCTAAAATATACAAAGGCTAAGGGTGGTGGCCCATGCCTTTAATCCTAACACTTGGGAGGTAGAGACAGGCAGAGATTGAGGCCAGCCTGATCTACATACTGAGTTCCAGACCAGTTGGGGCTACAGGGAGACCCTGTCTCACAAAAGTCCATAAAATAAAACATACAAAGAACTCCTGCTACTCAAAACCAAAACAAATAACAGTAAAACCCATTGCACCCAGACAAATAACCTGAGTATTTTTTTTAAATAGGCTAAAGATTTAATTAGAAATTTTTACAGAGAAGTCATACAAATCACCAGCTATATCAACAGATGCTGATATATCAACCAATACATCAAAGGATGCTTACCATCAGTGAACCTGCAAATCAAACCACAATGCACATGATCTCAGACCTGTTAGGACATCCTCACAGAAGAAAACAGAAGACAGGTGAGGATGAGAAGAAACTGGAACCTTTGTACAATGCTGTGAATATAAAATGGCATACTGCTGTGGCGCATATTCTAGGAGCTTCTCAAAACAAACACCTTCACACTGTCATAGGAGTCAACAATCCCACTTTGAAGTAGTTATCAAAAGAATGGAAATCGAGATCCCTGAGAGATGCTTGCACTTCCATGTTTACTACAGCATTGTTTACAACAGCAACATTCATTAAAAATGGATAGCTGGGCATGGTGGTGCACACCTTTAATCCCAGTACTGGGAGGTAGAAGCAGGTGGCTCTCTGTGAGATCATGGCTAGCCAGGTCAGCTGAAGCTACAGGGAGACCCTATCTCAAAAAACCAAAACCAAACCAAACCAAACCAAAAGATGGATGGATAAAGAAAATGTGGTACATATGATAGACTATTATTCGGCTGCAAATAAAAGAAATCTTCACATTCTACAGTATGGGTGAGTCTTGAGGCCCCTGTGGTAAGCATAGTAAGCAGTTCATGGAAGAGTACTGCATGATTCACTTACGTGAAGCTTTCAGAATCATCCAGCACATTAAAGCAGAAAGTAGAGCAGTGGCTGGAGGGATGGAAGAAAAGGAGAGTTGCTGTTCAAGGGGGGTGAAAATTCAGTCATGCAAGGTGAAAAGGTTCTAGAAATTTGTAGTAGAACATTGTGCTTATAACTAACAAAACCATAATGTAGTGTGTTCTTTAAAAATCTTTGAGGGTAGATCTCATATTGTGTGTGTAGCTTTTATTTTTATTTTATTTTCCTACACAATAAAAATAAAAGTGACTCACTTCAGAATCGCAATCATAGAAATGCAACTAAGAAATGATCACCTGTCAAGTTAGTGAGGGTTTAAAAATGCTGGTGAGAAGCCCTTGAGGCAGCATCTGTTTGCAGTGTAAATTGCCAGGCCCCATCGGTTCAAAGAACACTTTGGAAGTACACATCAAAAGGTCTTAAAAATATTTACACCCTTTGATGTAATAATTTTATTTGCAGAAATCTGTTTTCATGAAGTAATAACAAATGTAAATATATTTTTAATAGGAAAAGTTTAAATGTTCCATAAAGGAGGAATGGTTACTAAATGTTGATACTTATGATCAAAACCCAGAAATATTCATGAGGGTCTAGTGAAAAAAACTACTCATACCATAATATTAAACAAAGAAAAGTAGGATAACAAATCTATAAAGGCGAGTCATGGCAAATACAAAAAGGAAGGGAGGTAAGAAGGATGGAATGAAGGAAGGAAGGAAGGAAGGAAGGAAGGAAGGAAGGAGGGAGGGAGGGAGGGAGGGAGGAGGAGGAGGAAGGAAGGAAGGAAGGAAGGAAGGAAGGAAGGAAGGAAGGAAGGAAGGAAGGAAGGAAAGAAGGAGGGAAGGAAGAAAGAGTAGGGTCTTGAGGTGGCTCTGGGTAAAGGTGCTTGCTGCCAAGCTTGCCGACCTGAAATATGCCTGGCATGCACACCCCCCACCCAAATAAATAAAATGCTTTAAAAAGTGAAAGAAAAATACAGAATGATCAAGAGGGCTATTTTCAGTTAAATTTACAGATAATTTTTAAAAGGTTTTCAAAAATTCTTTTTCCCATTTTTTTCCAAACTTTTGACAAAGAGTGCACATTACTCTCAATCAGAAACAAACAAAAGGATGCCTAGGCCAGGTGTGTTGGCGCACACCTTTAATCCTAGCACTCAGGAGGCAGAGGCAGGAGGATCTTTGTGAATTCAAGGCCAGCCTGGTCTACATAGTGAGTTCAGGTCAGCTGGGACTACAGGGAGACCCTGTCTCGAACACACACACACACACACACACACACACACACACACACACATGAAAGGATGCCTATAGGCAAATACATAGCTTAAAAATGAAATGGAATCTAACATTGTGTAAAAAAATCCAGCTTGTCCAAATACGTATATTTTAAAAGAGTATGCTTGTTTCTTAGTCTTTGTAAACATAAATATGGTGGGATCAAAACTTTTGCCAGGCATGGTAATGCATGCCTTTAATACCAGGACTTGGGAGGCAGAGGCAGGCAGATCTCTTGTGAGCTTGAGACCAGCCTAGTCTACATAGCAAGTTCCAGGCCAGCTGGGGTTACAGGGAGACCCTGTCTCAAAAAACAAAACAACAATAAAAGTTAGACTCTTCATTCTAGAAAAACTAGGATGTATTTGAGTGATCTTACATAAGTTATGGTTAAAACAAACATCAACCCTATCATTAAATCTTTTAATTTTTAAGTAAAAGAAGTAGATAGGAAGTGAAATCAACAGTAAGTTGATTTGTAAACACATGGCTTCTGGTAGCAGTGTCAAGACTGTGGGAAACTGGGTGTCACCCTCTTTAGGAGTGGTCTGAAGGGACATTCATGACAGCCAGCAGGAAGGGAAGGAGCTGTCCAGGTAGCAAGGACAGCCAAGTCCACCCTGGCTCTCAGTGGATTGGCAGATGGCACAGCCAGATTTCCCCACCAGCCTGGAGCTACTAAAACAATTACATTCAGGAGGGGATAAATTCATGCTACAATCAGATTCCTAAGGTTAGCTGGAATGATGGAGGAAGGGGGCATGTTCCAACTGGTTTAAGCTGCAAACAGATAACTGAAAAAGATGGGCAGAGAAGGATGCAAACTGGCTTCTTCAGGGTCACAAATCATCAACTCTGAGAAAGTCAAGTTTACTGCCATGCCACTGTGCCAGTCCTACTATTTGATCCCACTTGAAAAGTGTTCACTTACTTTCACTCATGTATGTTTCCAAAAAATCAGCGAAAGCAAACTAGAGCCTTTGGGTACCATGTAGAAAGTGGGGGTGGTTTTAATTGGCCCATACTGTGTTTAAAGATCAACCAACCAGGGGCTGAAGACATGGCTCAGCGGTTAAGATCACTAGCTGCTCTTGCAGAGGACCTGGATTGGATTCCCAGCACCCACAAGGTGGCTAACAACTGTCCATAACTCCAGCTCCAGGGAATCTAACACTCTCTCTCTTCTGACTTCCATGGGCATTGCATGACACGGTGCACTTAAACACTTGCAGGCAATACAATCATACAAATAAAATAAAAATAATAAATAAAATATTTTTCAAAAAAGATCAATCAACCAAACCAAACAAACATTCCCAATAGCAAAGCACCCCCTCCCCTCAAAAAGCTTGAATGAATTTCTGACCATTCAACATTGGGAGATTGGGCATAATCAGCATTGGGCACTTTAAAAATGATTTAATACAATGGGAACAAGCTGTCATTTCACCTGGCAACAATTAGGTAGCGACGAGTGTCTGGTACTCTCTCAGGAGGGCACAGGCCACCAATGTGCCACAGTCCTCATTTGGTCCATTTGCTCATTTGGAGTCCTGAGCCTGTCACCTGCTTGTATTCCTAACTGTAATCAATAGAATCACTCTTACCAGCTGGGAAGATTTCAAGGCTCACAGTGACTGACAGTACTGATCTACTTACAAGCCCTGAGCTGCCTAAGATCAAAAACTCATTGAAAGCAACACTACCTGTTAAGTAACTTTGATAAAGACAGACCCGATTGATTAAGCACTATCATCACGCCCAAAGACATGCTGGGAGAGAGTGGAAAGATGCCCTGTGGAAGTCAGGGGTGTCCTGGGCAGCTGACTGGAATGCAGGATGGCCTTGACAAAGCTTGGGACAACTTATGGGAAACTCTCAGCCTAGTGCCTGGAACTTAATAGGAGTTTAATAAATATTTGTTTCCCTCATCTCTGCAGCAGATGCCGAGCACAGCAAGAAGAAATAGAGCCAGAACAGCCTTAATACAAGCACAAAAGCACAGCATGCCAACAGAGGAGGTAATTGCAGCCTAGAGATCAGTAGCAGCAATAGAATAGACCTAGAGACATTCTGATGACAGAGCTAGGTACTGTAATTAGGGAGACTGTGTAACAGTAGCATGATTTAATAGATCGCTGATAGTCACACATCTATATGCTAAGTAGGAAAAGCAACATAGTCACACAGAAATTCAGATGGAAATCAGACCAACATTGTATGAGAAATAATTTAACTTTTTAGTGAAACATTGCTGGTTAAACCTTTACATTTTCTTAACATAAAACTACATAGACTATGTACAATATGGATGGTAGCTCTCTTCAGTTTAAGTTTTGTAATTAGCAGAGATAAGCTAATTGTTTAATAAAGTTTATTTTTGGCTTATCAATAGTGGGGCTTTTGTAGATTTGGAGTAATCTATTTCTAGGATCTCATTAAAAAAAAAAAAGCCAGTTACTAACTGAAGTAAAATTACCAGAAGCATCGTGTTACTACAGTAATAACCTGTCAGATAACTTTACATGCACAGTGCTGTACAGCAGAATAGAAGGTTACAGATGCAATTATTTCTTTTCTAGCCCTTTAGTTAGGGTCACAGGCAATCAGTTGCTGTTTATACATAGTTTTTGCAGTATTTATTTCTTTAACAGTCTTGAAAGGCAGTGACAGGCAATAATGTCTTGTTTTTATCACGTTTCCAGGGCTTAACAAATGTTAGAATAATAAAATTCTGTATGATGGAAAACAGCAGTCACTAAAACTATAATGTCTACAGTATTTTAAAGACATAGTAATGTAAAAAAGTATAAAAAAGGTGCATTTAATGATTAAACTATGGTAATAAAGAATTTTTATTAAAAAATTCACCTAATTTCCTCTTAAATTCCTTAAGGGATTGAAAGAAAACACAGAGAAAGGGAATAAGGGATTAAAGTGGTGGCACATGCCTTTAGTCTCAGCAGTCTGGAGGCAGAGGCTGGTGGATCTTGGTGAGGTAGAGGCCATCCTGGTCTACACAGCGGATCTATGTGAAGTGGAGACCAGTCTGGTCTATATAGTGAGTTCCAGGCCAGCTGGGCCTACAGGATGATGCTGTCTCAAAAAGACGAAAAAAAAAATCCTCAAAATCATTTAGAGTAAATCATTTAGAGCTGTCAATTTAAATAAATAATAAAATAAAAATAAAAAACAAAAAACTTTTTTTCCTCTTCTCTTTTTCTCCCTCCCTCCCTTCCTAATTTTTGCGTTCAAATCGGGGCTGGTACGTCGTGTACCATGCTGGCGAGCTCCTGATGCGATTCCTCCTGCTTCCTAGCCTCCTTCCAGCTTTGAAGGACTTGGCTTTGGAAGGCGAGACGCTGAGGTTCGAGCGCGACACTTTGTGACGTGAGTAGGGACACAGGCACTTGGAGGGCGCAAACGCTCCACCTGCATCCTTGTCATTCTGGGCCGGCACGGGCAAGGCTGGGGGTCCCGGGCACGGTGGAGGCCTGAGGACTCGCCGCTCCAACTTTCAGGAGGAAGTGAGGAGAAAAACAGAGCTGCTCCTTTAAGGGCTTCCCTTCCCCTTTACTCTATGTTTACATAACACGGGGGCGGCCGGCGGGGGCGGGGCGGGGGCGCCGAGGGCGCAGGCGGCTGAGCAAGCGTCCCACCTGCCCGACTAGCCGCCCGGCCGCGCTCGCTCTTCCTGGCCGCTCTCGCCCGCGCCCTCCTCCCTCCCGAGGGGCCCCGTCGGCGGCTCAAGGCGGACAGGTCCCCCGCCGCCTCTCGCAGTCGTTGCCGCGTCTGGCTCGCGGCGGCCGCGGAGCGAGCAGCTCCGGGGAAGCCGTGCAGGCGAGCGCGCAGCCACGACGGAGCAGCCGCGGGACTGGCCGCCCCGCGCCCCGTTCGCCGCCGTGCCGTTTCCCGGCGCGCTCACCCCGTTCTCGGGATGGGAGTGTAGCGGCGGCGCGGACGCGGCGGGCATCGCGGCGGAGGCGGCGGCGGCCGAGCGCGGCTCCATGTTTTCCCCCGGGCAGGAGGAGCCCAGCGCCCCCAACAAGGAGCCGGTGAAATACGGGGAGCTGGTGGTTCTCGGGTGAGTCGGGGTCCCGAGAGCCGGGCCGGGCGGGGAGGCCGGGGACGGTCCGCGCACCGGGCGTTGAGCGGGATGCGTGGTCGGCGCGGGGCAGTGGCGACTCCGGGGATCCAGAGGGGCACCCGCTCCTGCTGCGGGGAGGGCGCCGGGCGCCTACGCGTCGCTGCGCCGCGGGGCGCCTCTCCGACCCCCAGGACCGCGGGCCGCCAGCTTCGGCCTCAGAACCCGGAGCTTCGGCCCGGGCGGTGGTGCCCGCTGCGCTCTGCGCATTGTTCCGGTGACCGCCGCGGGCAGCGACCTGTCTGTGACCCTGGGCAGCCCGGAGGGCCTAGGCTTCCCCACGCCGAGAGTGACCCCGGGCGGCGGGCCTGGACCCTGGGCTCGCGCCCTTCGGGTCCTGTACCCCAAGGACCCCCTCTGTCCTCGGGTCCCTTCACCCCTCGGATTCCCGCGCTCCTCAGTTTCCAGCACCCGTGGGGTTCTCTCAACCCTGGGGTCCCTCGGGTCTCCTCATCGGTGGTGTTCCCGCATTTCTGGGGTCCCTGTGTCCCTCGAGACCCCTTACCCTCGAGTCCCCGCACTCTTGGGGTCCCCGAACCCCTTGGGTTCCCGCACCTCTGGAGTCCCCGCGTTCCTAGGGTTCCCGCACCCCTGGGGTCCCTTCACCCCTAGGGTCCCCTCGCCCCCGGGTCCCCACACCCCTCGGGTCCCGCACCTCTGGAATCCCTTCACCCTTGGGGTCCCCTCAGCCCTGGGGTCTCCGCACCGGGTCTCCTCGGGTCCCGGGTCTCGCGGATGCCCTCCCGGCGGCGGGGGGAGCTCGCCAGCTTGCCCGCCTAGGCTCTCTCTCCGCTGGTGAAAACCACATTTTGAAGATAGTAATTATCTGCAATCGTTAAACGGCAGCAATTAGAGACTTCATCTACTTCCTGAGTTTCCTTGTGACATTTCTATTGTGCACCCTTAGTAAGCCAGGAGGGAGGCTTCGCGGGATTAAACCTGGATAAAGTGGGCAGTGAAAAGGCTGTGGGAGGGGAGGAGGAAAGTGCCGGAAACATGGGGGCCGGCAACTTGGGTTTAGTGCTGCAGGGCGAAGGATTATCTTTTCCTTTGGGTGTGCAGCTCCTAGGAACCCGCGCTTTTGTCCTCTTTTGAAAGACCTGTCTTCCGACCGTCCTGGGTGCCTATGGGTGGGCTTAGGCTCCGGAGGAGTCCTCCCTATGCAGAAAGATTCTGGGAAATTTGAAAAAGGTGCTTTGATAACTACTTTGATGTAAGTGATGACTTAAAAAATAATTTTTAAAAGTTTTTATTAAAGAAGCTTCTAGAGATAGCTTGCCTCAAAGTTTCCTAGTCTTCCTCAGTTTTTTGCTAGCGTTTTAAATGGGGTGGTACTGGAAATCTCATTACCAATCTATAAACTGCAGATAAAGGCCTTTCGCACCTGCATGGGAATTGCGTGCACTTAAAAGACTGATGTCAGAGTTCTCTGCGAAGAGGGAGGAGTAAAAGGGAAAAAGCCACAGTTTAGTCTGTCTTATGTAACTTCAGCCCAACCTAATTTTTTGGAGTTTGGTTTTGTTTATGTGGCTAGCTTCAAAGTATGTTTAACACTGTGAACTCGACACAGAAGATTAATTTATGCCAGAACTTTATTTCATTATTTCCTTTTGAGGCAATCTGTTGAGATGTTTCAGAGGAGCAGTGTGCTCCAGAGCCTGGAGAGGTTTTGTGCTCATCGCTGGATGCAAAGCCAGGAAAAGAATTTACACCCTGGATTGTTCTAGTGTCTGTGTAAATACATTGCCTATTGCAAGTGCTCTGCCCTTTACGAGTGCTCTTCCACGAGACACTAAGGATGGCATAACAGCTTCTTACCTTATAATTGGAGCTAGACACTCAGCAGTTAATCAGTGTACCTACTATGTGCCAGCACTGTTGGGCATTAGGGCTATCTATCATCCAGCAGTGAACTGGAAATTTTCATTTTAGTGTAGACTAAAGCATAAGAAGGAAACGTCTGAATAAATAATGATCATTTTAGATGTGTTGACACTTCTCCACAGTAGATAAACAGTAGATTATTACCTTTGTAGATGGGTGGTGTTTTCTTCTAGGTTAAGGAAGGCCTTTTGAGAAAGTAAAATTGAAGTAGCAGATGCTGGTCTGGTTGGTGTATACTTGAATTGTGGTTTTTTTAAGAGTAGATTTCTGACTCTTTTGCAATATTAACTACATTAATGAGGGAAGGTAAGATGGTGAATAAATAAATAGGTAGATTTAAAGGAAGCCTTTCAGTGTTCCACTCACAGAACATAAGAGGGTGTCTTCTCTTTTAAAGCAACCCTAGTATTTAAATAAAAACTACTATCACTTTGCATAGTTCATCCTTTAGGACATATATATTGGTGAACAGAGACTGTCGGGAAGATTTTCTCGATGAAATTATTCTTGATGTTAAAAAAGACCCTTGGCAATGATGTGGTTATTTGTTTACTTGTAAAATGCAGTGGTTTTTATTTTATTTGCTGTGTGATTGACCTTTTTGCTGTGCCCTGAATTCTATGATAAAATGCTACTAGGAAGTTTGGAGAGCAAGCTGAAAAAGTTGATCCATGTCTGTATCTACATACAAATACTTCCCTGCATCTTTTCATAGATTACACAATACTAAGAGAAAGCCACACAGTTAGAATTTGGTGGGGTCCTTACTTTGCATTCAGGTTTGTGGAATTTAGATTATTTCATAATTCTGACTAGTTACTGTGTCATAGCCACAAGTCTTTGTTGTGTCCACTGCTTAATTGAAGGTGGAGAGAACGGTTGTTTTAGATTTTTGGCTGTGAATTTTAAACTTGGCTGTCATTTTAAAGTTGGGGAAGTGGTTTGAGATTTAAAAGCCATACAATGGGGCATGGCAGTGCACACCTTTAATCCCAGCACTCAGAGGCAGAGGCAGGAGGATCCCTGTGATTTTAAGGCCAGCCTGGTCTACATAGTGAGTTCCAGGACAGCTGGGGCTACAGGGAGACCCTGTCTCAAAAAGACAAAAAAAACAACAAAAAACAAAAAAACCCATACAATGTAGTTAGGAGAGCATGCCTTTACAGTTGGTGGGGCCCGATTCGGGTCCTGCTCTCTGGCTCACTGGCTTCGTGATTTTGGCTTCGTTCTACCTTCTTTTTCTTTAGCAGTATCAAAATAGGATTGGATTAGGAGTCATCAAGAGTCTTTCTTGGTTTGTGCTCTCTGGTTCTGTTCATTAACTCACATGTGGAACATACAGTAGTTAACAAATTCTAAGTAGCTTGACCTTTGTTTATTTTGTAAGAGTCTCAAAGCAGTAGTGCTAGAATGCAAAGGGGCACATATCTAGAGTCTCAATAACAGAAAAAAAAGCCCATTTTTTTCTCCTGGGCTGGGGAGATGACTCAGGGCTAAAGTGCTTGCTATATAAGCACAGGGACCTGAGTTTGGATTGCAGCACCTATGTAAAAGTCACGCAGGGGGTGTGTAACTAACTCCAAGCACTGGGGAAGCACAGACAAACAGATCCCAGGGGCTTCTTAGTTAGCCAAAATGGTGAGCTCCAGGTTCAGTCAGAGACCCTGTCTCAGAAATTACCATGGAGAGTGACAGAGGAGGACACCTTACATTGACCCCTGATTTCCACATGCATATGTACACATTCATGAACATACGTGCACACATGCATATATACAAGACCAATGTGCATACACACACATGCAAACACATATACACAAGACCAGTGCTGTGATTTGCCTTTTATCAAGTAAACATGAACAGAACAGGCTTTAAAAAGTTATAATAGTATTTATATTTGATTTACTGGTTTTAGGTCGTATACAAGATCATTCAAATTGGGTCTAACTTGCTGTTTAAGTTTAATAATGGCAAGGATGGGACTGGTGAGATGACTCAGTGGGTAAGGCACTTACCACCAATTCTGACAACCTCACTTTGATCCCTGGAACCCACATAGCAGAAGGAGAGACCCAATACTGTCAGGTTGTCTCTTGATCTTCACCACACTTGTGCTTTCAAAATAAATGAGTAACTGTAATTTAAACAACTTTTAAAAGCCAGAATGTTTTGAAGTTTAAGTATGGGAATAAACAGCTAGCAGAAGGAGATAATCTGATAACAATTTAGGAGGGGAAGGGGCCTAAGAGGTACATGATCTAGCCCTTTTATTCTTTTCCACAGGCCTTGTGGAAAGAGGGAGTTTGCTCACATTCCTAGCTGCTGCTGGCTGCGTTGGGTCACTGTATGTCACTGTCTGCACGATTTCCCTGCTGCAAGGCTGACTCCAGCAGTGCTACCAGCCCCACAAACCCCTTTTGATTTCAGCTTGAAGCATGCAACTGACTAATGACCCATCATAGTTTTGGGGAAAATAATGCTTACACTTTTGGTTTCCCTTACCTCACAGTTGAGTGGCTAATACTTTTTGTAAGGCTTTATTTGTATTTGATGCTTTACAAAGTATACTTTTATCAGCATTCTCAACCATGGGTCCACAGATGGAATTCAGGGAACATACAAAAGGTAAAAAAACAAAAATCCACACACTTGGGAGGCAGAGGCAGGCAGATCTCTGTGAGTTCAAGGCCAGCCTGGTCTACTTAGTGAGTTCCAGGACAGCTGGGGCTATAGAGAGACCCTGTCTCAAAAAGACCAAAAACAAAAATCAAAAAACAAAAACAAAAAAAACCTTATGTCTATATTGTAACAGTTGACCAGCTGAAATGTAGTATCTCACCCAGTTTGGAGACTAGGCAACAGAAAGACTTACAGCTAGATTTATTTGTCTTAATACAGAAGTATAGGTGTAGGCAGGGCATAGTGCTACACATTTGTATCCTAGGGAGTTCAAGAGCATCCTCAGCTGCATAATGGCATAGTGAGTTTGAGGCCAGCCTGCACTACTTGAGACCCTGTCTGGAAAGAAACAGTACAAGTGTGGGTAGGCTCAGTGGTAAAGCCCCTGCCTAGCACATGCAAGGCCCTGGCTGCATCTCCTGCTCTTCAAAACAAAGCTCTTAAAAAAGCACATATGTGGTTATTTTCTAATTTAAACCTATTTTGAAAACTTTTCCCCGAGTAAGGCTTAGTAGCCTTTATGAGACTGCTAAAGTGTCCTGGCACAAAAAGAGGTTTACGAACCTCTGGCCATCAAGGCTTATCAATTTGATTAGAAACTGAAGTAAAAGGGGCAGGTGTCTGCCTTGTTCCCTTGGAACAGCCAGTTCTGTCAGATGAGACAAAGGGCTCCAGTGCTTGACCAGTTTGTGGACCGTTATTTTTTAAAGCAGCTCTCAGTTTCCATGTGTTTTCTCTTTAGACTTGTCCTGACTGCGCCTCTCTGGTAGTGAGAGGGAACCTTACGGTGGACACTATAAAATTTCCTTTTCTTATCCTCCACTCTAATTGGAGCCCAAAGATGTCAGACACTATGTTTTGTAGAATAAAAGATTTCTGAATTTTAAAAAATACATACAAAGAAAATCTTTACTGCCATTCAGCAAGTTGGGTGATGTGGAGCACTGACTGAAGTCTGTTTGTGTAGATGGAGTGCTTCATTCTGTAGGCTATTACGGGCTATGATGTGACCAGGCTTTGGGTTGCTATATTTTCCTTTACTAACTTTAGCCTTGTTTGGCGTGTGTGGCTGTCTGTATGGCTTTGTGGTCTCCCTTCTCAGATTTGTTTCTTTAACATGCCAAGATTGAAACTTATTAAGACTTGTCGTTTCTGGTTGTTATTTCTTCATGCGATCATTATTTGGGGGATGCTTTGTATAAACAGCAATACAGCCAGATTGATTCAGGTTCCAGTGACTGTGCCATACATATTTTATACAAAAAATAAAACACAGACACATAAGAGCAAAGCAAAACAAAATAAAACATGATGTTCACTGTATTTGAGGGAGACTGAAACTGTCCCCCTGGGACTGTGCACAGGGGTTGTGGCCTCCTTGGAGTGCTGGTGTGGGGTTGTAGGCTGACTTTTAAATGGACACGGCAGCAACTGCTGGGCTTCATTGGCATGGGACAAAAATACTGGCAGAAAAAAATTCTTGAAGTCTTGAGATTTAATTGAAAGGTTCTCTTGGGTATGTCTACAGAAATCTGTTTTATAAAAGGGAAAGTGAAGGTTAGAATGATTGACTTATTCTTACCGAACTTATGGTCATCTTCATCTTCTGGAAAACAGAATGACAAGCACAGAAAGTGCTTCATATTTCTTAGCTTTGTCTGAATCAGATATTCCGAACCACTCTCCACCACCTCATGTGAGGATGAGTCTTTAGATATGTGGCTCATAATTTATGACAGTAATAAAGGGCGGATCTTCCAACTGATTCAGTGATGTCCCTTTAGTAATGACATTTTTTTTTCACCCACATGCATCGTGGTATGTTTTCTTAAGCGGGAGAGAAAGGGGTGGAGTCACATCAGGCAAGCCAGGAATTCATTCAACAAATATTTATTGGGTGTCTGCTCTTGCAGACTGGGGAATATAGCTAGAAAAGAAGGCAGGACAGGTTCCCTGCTGTGGTGATTGCTAGATATTCTTGTCACATGCCTTTAGTGACCAATTATTATTGATACAAAATGTATTTCCCCCCATTATTCGAGCATATACAAATATTTGTTTAATGCTTTGCTTGACACTTCAGATGTACAAGGCAGACTTAGTTCTTGCTGCAGAGCTTCCAGCCTAACACAGCAGAAGGCTGTGATGCGTGCTGGTACTGAGCAGGGCACCTAGCCCCTGCTAGAATGAGAAGGGCACGGCCTACCTAGAGGCAGGTGAGGGGGCAAGAGGGCTCTAGGAAGAGGATGCAGGGTACACTGAAACTGGAGGAGAGCACTGTACACAGTTCCTTCAAGGAGCGAGGGACTGACTCCAAATGGCTAGAAAAGCAACTTACTGAAAAATAATGAGATAATGTGAAAGGTGAGAATGGAATAAGGCCATGAGGGGCTTATGACTTCTTGGAAGGGTTTAGACTCTGAGGGGTAGGAAACGTTCTGCAGGGTTTTCAGAAGAGAGAAGGCTGTGGAGAAAGCCCTCAGCAAAGAGGAGGCAGTGGAGATGGAGGGGGAAACAGGTGGAGTCCTCCCTGGTAGAGAAAGAATGGAGTGTGAGCCAGAGGGCCTCTGTCTGCTTTCCAGATCCTGCCTGATTGTTCCTCCTGGGACCTAGTTTCATCCCTTGCCCCTAGCCCTGTGTAATCAATCAATTTGTTCAAAGACTAAAATCTTCTTGGCCAAGGTCCAGCCCCAGCCCTAGGCTACAGTAGCAATCTGGTAACTTCTCTGCCTACCTGAGGGAGTTTACCTTCTAGGGGAAGAGACGGCAGACAGAGTTCCACAGAATGATTGGGTGCACAGGTTGTGGTGGGGTGGGGGTTAGCAGGGTAAGGTGCTAAGGATAAATGGTAGTGGCACTCCTTTCAGATAGAATCATCCAGGAAAAGTTTCTGAGAAAATAGTCCTTGTTTTTCAAGAGCACCTACTTTTTAGTTTTTATTTACACTTCTTTTTTTCCTAGTTAAACCACCTTGAATAGGTGTTTGAGTTCCAGGTATTCTATCAATTGAGGCAAAGCAGTTTTGCACAGATACAAAGACAGATACAACATGGGTCAGTCTGAGGTGAAGCTTGCTTATACCCAGAGTAGTACTTGCATTCCACCAGTTCACTCAAACTGGTTTTCCTTTGATATTTACCCCTAAGGGTAGGGTGACTTGGCCTCCTGTGGAGTGATGGGCACATCTCTGGGGCACAGTAAACACCCATGGAGTGTCCCTAGCTCCAGTCAGCACTGTGTCCCCAGGGGTCGAGGACATTGGAATTCCAATTTGGAAGGAGGGGAAACTGCTTTCTGTTACTCAGTGACAATTCTTGAAAGACTCCTCCCAGCCTTTAGGGCCAAGTTAAAGTCTCTCTGAGACACTCCTTTCCTGATAACAGCTAATTCCACTTTCAACTTTTGTTTGTTTTTCTTTTCGTGAGTTACCTAACAGTCATTTTGTCACCTGCAGAAAGTTCTGCCTCTAAGGGAAGCAGGCCATCTGTTCCTGCTCCACCAGCTGCCACAGTGGCATTGAAAGGCTGTGGCTATTAATGCCTGTTAACGACGGCTGGAAATACTGTGGCATCCAGCGTAGTGGTTGACAAACCTAATGCATATGCATCAGGGGCATTTTCCGCAGCAGGTTTAAGTCTCTACTGAGGTTTTCTTTTCCAGCCATCCATATATTGCTTCTCACACTCAGACACTTAACTATGTTTGTTCCCTGCTTTTCAGCTCATGTTGAAACTTTTTAGGGTAAGAAATCATCATTGCAAGCTTTGTACTTCTAATTAGTACCAGTTTAACAGACTCTAACTAGAGCAGGCAGTTGTATGTTTAGCTTCTTGGTTTTTCGTATGATATGGGCTGTTGACTATTCCAGCAAGTGCCTCCTCGGCGCCTTGGTGTGTCCCCCCTTCCCGCCCCACCCTTCCCTAGCAAAGAAACTTTGCTTCTTGCTCCTCTGCTGCGAACACTGAAATTGTCATCACACCTCTCGATCTGTGTGTAATTAGCTTTTCCTGGGGCACTTGATTGATTGATTACTTTGAGGAAAGTTCTTTTTAGCAAAAGGACCATAGACCCAAAGGAATTTTCTTTTTTCATACCAGATCCCAGAAAAGTATGCAGAATAGACCCCTTCTACTCAGGATGTTTTTCCCACGCTTCAACTGTTTTCCCTTAATAAGTGCTCTCTTGTTCAACCTTTAAGCCATCCAGTATAAGAATTGTACTGAAAGGCTAGATTTCCCAGATGGAGATGACCCGGCTTTCCCAGTTGGTGATGTGGCTGTGGATGGAGATCAAACAGGGAATTCAGGGCTTTGGCTTTACCTCACGCTCATCCTAGACAGCCACTGTTCCCCTGCCCTGTCTATGTGTGGTGGACCTCTCCCCAGGGGGAGTTCCTCCTCTCAGTCCCTCTGGCTCTGGGGTTTGCGCTGACCACTGCTTGTGGTGGAAGTGACCTGCATGGCTCTAGGCACTACCTTAGTGAATGCCAGAGCCTCTGTTCTTAACCTTTTATTTCCGTTTGCTGGGGCTCCCACATAAGCACTGGAGACAGGGCTACAGCAGCAGAAACTTACTTTTTCATAGTTCTGGAGGCCGGAAGCTCAGGCTCAGTGTCAGGAGGGTGGATTCTCATAAGGCCTCTCTCCTTGGTGTACAGAGAATCACCCTCTCCCATGTTCATCTATGGCTTCCCTGTGCTTGCCTGCCTCTGTTGACTCTTTTTCTTTGTATGGCACCAGTCATACTGGATCAGGGCCTTCTTGAATTACCTTATTTGACTTTAATTACCTCTTCTAAGACTTAACTCCAAGTGCAGTCACAGTCTAAGGCTTTCTGGGAGGTTAGCACTTCAAAATAGGATTTTATAGGGGTAAAGTTATATACCAGAATGTTCTTTTAGAGGGCAGCTGCCAGTTTAAGAAGTCTGACCATGGGGGCTGGAGAGATGGCTCCGATGTAAGAGATTTATAAAAGGGGAGGACCCCAGCCATCCTGGCTGCTCCAGCTGAGGCTGTAGGACAGTAAGTGAGTCCACCATAGCTCCTTGGTTCTGTTCAGCTGACATTGGCATCACCAGGAGCAGCGCTGAGCTCTCTATACCACTGTCTGCTCAAGTGAAAGAATCGTGAGCAGATGAGCAGAGGTAGTAGTTGTAGGCCATTAGTTGGGAGCTTTGGTATACAGCCATACACCACAGCACCATGCTTGTGTTTGGTCCTGTCGTCAGCTCTGACAACTCTAATATGAAATAAATTCATTGAGCTTTTGTGGAGTTGTTTTTCTTTCCTTTAGGTTATTGATTATTTTAATTAGCATAATTACAGCTTTTTGGATGAGTTATTCTAAACATTAAGTACTATAGGGTTTGAAAATCTTAGCTAACAAAAGCATCTGTGGAATAGCTTTATCTTGTGTAAGTCATCTGCGAGTTTGTTTGCATTCATTAATCTCCATCCTCAGAACCATCTCCTGAAATGTGCTGCAAGCAAAGCAGCCAAAGAATAACTCAGCTGAGAGCCTCGCTTCTGGGAGACGTCCACATAAGCAGCTTTCCCAGGACAGCGAAATGCATGGCGTAGATTTTTCAGGCTTTTCAAGGTCACTTTGACTTGATATAACAGAAGGAACAGAGATTTGAGTAGGGGAAGTAATCCATACCAGCATCCTGCAGGTCCAGGACTCTGAGTAGACCAGAAGAGATAGGTACTTATTTATTTATTAATATTTTATGTGTATGAGTGTTTTGCCTGCGTGTCGATAGGTACACCACGTGCATATGTGGTGCCCATGGAGGTCAGATGAGGTGGTCAGATCCCTTGAAACACTGGAGTTATGAATGGTTGTTAGCCACCTTGTGCATTCTGGGAACTGAACCTGGGTCCTCTGTGAGAGCAGCCAGTGCTCCTAACCACTGAGCCATCTCTCCAGCCCCAGAGGAAACATTTTAGCACTGCAGTTGGGTGGGTAAGTGATGCCACGGAAAGCTCGTTTACACCGGCTGTGCCTATCTATGACTGCCACAGTCAGAATGGAACTCTTCAGCCTCGTGCACACCATGGAGAAAAGTCTGCCGGTGCCTAGTAAGAAGCAAGCAAAGGTGGAAACTGTGGTGCTGCGTGGTTTGTGGTGGGTCAGCGTGCTCCCTACAGAGAAGCTAGGTGTGAGAGCCGCAGTGCCCTGGGAATGCTGGGTAGGGATCACAGGGAGGGCTGCAGATAGGGGACCCACCAGCACTGCCTCCAAACTGGGCACATCCCTTAGAAAGGAAAAAAGAGACTCCTCTAGTAACTAGCTGAGATAAATATCATTTCTAAGGTTTGCCCAGATTCTGTTAGGGAATGTCATCATTTTCTACTTGTAGTAAGAGAGTGAAGAATGGAGAACCCACACTTCCAAATGTTGAGTTTTGTAAATTCACAGCATTTACCATTTTGTACTTTTAAAGCTTAAATCATGTTTGGGACTACGTATACAGTTTCATGTGTTCTATCTATAAGGGTTTGTTTAATTGAAAATGGGATTCACTGTGCACACTGACTCAATCATATTAACCACTTGGTTTGTTCTAATGATGCTTTTGTTGCTTTGACCATGGTGATTTCATTTAGAGGCCCAGGAGTGCTGGAACCCAGGTATCAGATGCCGAGAATTAAATCTTACATGGCACAGAGGAGCAGTGCTTACAGGGAGCTGTTATTCTGGAATCATCATCTGCCAGAGTCTTTTAGTTTTTTGTTTTTTGTTTTGGTCTTTTTTGAGACAGGGTCTCCCTGTAGAGTCCCAGCTGGTCTGGAACTTACTGTGGAGACCAGGCTGGCCTTTGAACTCACAGATCCTCCTGCCTCTGCCTCTTGAGTGCTGGGACTAAAGATGTGCGCCACCACACCTGGCTCTTTTAGGTGTTTTATGTTATTGTTCCAGGAATTGCACTTTATTATTTGTGCAGTGAGGTTCCAGCTAGTGACCCAGCCAAGCTTCCTCACGTCCTTGGTAGAGGAGCCTGTTTGGGAGGTCAGTGTGCTTGGCTCTGAAACTTGATTCCTTCTACCCAGTGAAGAAGATGTTACTGGGATATTGGAAGGATTTCTTGGGGCAACCTTTCTTTTTTTTTTTTTTTTTTTTTTTTTTTTTTTTTTTTTTTCCTGAGACAGTCTCCCTGTAGCCACAGCTAGCCTGGAAATGCTTTGTAGACCAGGCTGGTTGGATCTCATATAGCTCCTCCCACTTAACGCATTATGTATGCTGGGATTAAAGGCCGACACCACCATGCCTGACGAGACTTAGACTTCTGGAACTGTAATAAAGAAAACACAGGGTGTTAGAACCATGAGGCTGAATAATGCTTGGGGAAAGAGATGGAATTGGGAGTGTAGTTAGAGTAGATTGTTAGTCAGCAAGTTCTTATATTAGGGGTATGGGGAGTGATGAGCCTTGGATCTTGTAGTCTCTTGGCAAAGAAGGACTGAGCAAATTAAAACTAGCAAGGTGCTGCTAAGTACAAAGATGGATGGAGGCAAAACTCATTTTTTGCAGGAGGGAAGGGTTCTGTGGTTCCCCTTAAGCTGAGGTGGAAAGGGTGTGTAGAGTTAGTGGAGTGCGGTGAGTGAGGTTGGTTGGTGAGCTGAGACTATAGTACATGAAGGCAGAGAGTTTGGGGAGTTGAGAGATTCATTGTGGAAATCAGGGCACTGGAGGGCTGGGGTAACCCTTGGAAAGACTGCGGTCTTGGAAAGGGAAACCGAGGTGATAGCATTTCAGTGAGTCCTCCAGGAAGCTGGCAGAGTGGGAGGCTTATGAATAGCTGAGTGGAGTAATCCTCAGGACTCCGGGGCTTCTAGTTTCTTACCGCTTCCTGTTTCCTCCCTTCTCTTGCTGAGGGACAGCACTCCTGGTGGGTGTAGCCCCCATCTGCCAGGGGCATCTGTGGAGCAGTGTAGTCGTTTCACCACTTACTGTGGTTTGTGTTAGAAACTTGCACTGTAACTGGTTAATATTTTGGGGCTGGACACTGGCCAAGAAGTCAGGGATTTAATAACTCTTTCCCTGGACCTGGCATCCCCGCAGGCCCAGGTAATGGTGTCCCTGTGTCTACTTGGGTAGGAGGGCACAGAGAAAAGTGATGACACCAGAGCCCACAGGTCGCTCTTCCTTGTCTGAGGAAGCCCAGTGTGCTTTCTAGTGGTCATTGTAGGAAGCAGGGCTTCCTGCTCCCTCTGCTAAGGAGCCCCTGTGCCCCTGTTGTCTCTTGCTGAGCTGCACAGGACTTGGCATCTTGCTCCAGTCCCTCTGACAAGTAACTTAGCAGACTTCTTTTCTAGACGTGTTTGATGTTTGTGGAAGCCCTGGTTATAGGTTACGGGTCCTGTGCGCCTCTCAATTTCTGCCTGACCTTCAGGGTGCTCCCTTCCTTTCGAATTGAAGTAGAGCTTCCTGGTGCTGTGAGAGCCTAAGTTTGAAAACTCTGTTAAAGAGGAACTGTCAGAATCTAAGCCGCCTTTTACTTTGGAGACAGGAAGTTCCATCTAGACGTTGCTCCTTTATAGACTGAGTTCCTCCTTCCCCTTTGGGGAGAGAGCACAGAGGGCTGGCTCCTAAATCCTGATAATGACTTCTGACCTTTCTGAGTGCTTTTTCTCAGCTGATTCTATGTGAGTGCTGCCATCACCCAGCCTTTCTCAACTCTGAGTAAGGTGTCAGTTCTCATTCTGTAGGCCAGGAAAACTGAGTCCTATCTGATAGAGCTTTGACTTGAATGTCGGCTGCCTTTGAAGCTGCTCCTGCTCCTCCTCCACCACCTCCTCTTCCCCCTCCTTTTTCTTCTCTCTTTTTTTTAAATGTAGCCCTGAGACCAGTACCACCATCCCAGTTTCGTCTTGTCAGGTTTTATGGGTGCTGGGGATGGAACCCAGGGCTTCCTGTGTGCTAGGCATGCACTCTACCAGCTGAGTAGCAGTCTCCAGCCATGAACTTCGGCCTTTCTGTCTCCAACATTGTTGTTAAACCCCCTGTTCGCTGTATGTGTTCAAAAGTAGTTCTGAACCCTTTAACTGAATTTTTAAGGGTAACCTCTGTATACTGGATAATTTTCATTAAACACCTGACACAAAATTTCATTCCTGTAATGAAGTTACCAGCAGTACATTTTAAAAAAATGTTAACAACTTAGATTATTAGATTAACTTCTTTAGTAAAGAAGTTTGCTTTGTTCCTGGTATACTTTCAAAACATCAAATATATGATGTCTAGGAATAAAAATCACTCCTATCATACCTATTTTATTTACCCGAATATATTACAGTTGGATTGCTGATTCAAGGTAGGCTTTCCTTGACCCATCTAGGTTAGCTTCCAAGAGGATCTGCTGAGGCCTTCTAACCTCATGACTGTGGTACGCATCCTTGAATCTTCTGTTTTCCTTTGCTGTTGTTGGTGATAATTTGGGCATTTTTTTTTTTAGGTTGATAGCATGTGTGAAGTCCTGGGTCTGATCCCATCTTCAGCACCACCAAAAAAATAAATAAAATAAAATAAAAAAATCCCACAAACTAAACACGAAGAGGCTAGCAAGATGGATCAGTAGGTAAAGGTGTGCCTGCTGCCAACTCAAATAACCTGAGTTCAATCCCCAGCACCCCACACGATGTAAGGAGAGAACCAGCTCCCACAAATCTCCCAGTTCTCTGACCTCCACACATGTGCTGTGATATGCACATGCCTGCATACACATACACTAACTTCTGTAAAATATAACAAAACTTTTTTTTTAAGAAGGAACTTCAGATACTTTCCCTCATCAGTAAAGGTTGGTGTTTGTATCCCAGTGCCACTGCCTGTGGAGTTTTTGTTTCCTTACTCTTTCTGTTGATATTAAGGGAAAAGACCGTTAACAGCTTCTGTCCCCTCACTGATGTTGCTTCTTCCAGTGATGGAACTTCTGCAGCTAATCTGAAGAGCACAGGCCAGCAACAACCCAGGAAAAGCCTTTTCTTTGCTTACATTGAGTGTTAATTTGGACTAGATTTGAGTTTTAAGGCTTTGATGAAATTCAGAGACTTAGACCCTCAGAAAGCTTTGTGCTGTGCAATTTCAACCACCTGTGACTCCAGTGCCTTGCTTGGTGAGGTTCTGGGCATCTGAAAAACATTCTTAGCAAACAGGTATCCTAAGATGCCAGATGTCAACTGGTAAAATAGCAAAGGACAAATACAGCATCTTGATAAGCAGTAGTAGTTGTTATGTGGGGGAAAGCAGGGACCTATCTGATTCAAGCAGCAGATTGGGATAGTAAACTACCCCCGGGTACAACTCAAATGGTTCACTCACACCACAATGCCCTGCAATTGAATTATTGTCTTATAACCACTGCATGTTCATGTACTGTTGTTTTAAATATTAAAAGACAGTACAAGTTGTCCCCCCATGAGAGAGAAGAGACACAGATCATCACTTCAATCATTTGTATGAACATCTCCCATGCCTCCTGACTGCTAAAGCTCATGCTCTGGTTTTTTTGCTTGGGAATCCCATCTAGGACAGCAGAGCACACAGACTATACAGTGTCTTAAGTCACACTGTGACTTGGGGTGCGGGGGCTGTGGACGGTCACCTTTCCATCTGCACCCAGGGACTTTCCCTTCCTTCTGGCTTTTCCTGACTCAAGTCTGTTTTCCACGGGAAGCAGATAGAAAACTAGAGGCCCTTCCTACTGTAAAGGCAGCACAAAGCTGGGACATTGAATGTGTGCACTACCCCTAAAGGATGTTGAAGTTCAGGAATCTGAGCCAAGTCCCATGCCTGTCAGCTTCTGGAAGCTTGTGTATGTGTCACACTGTACTGTGGCCTAGAAGACTGAACACACTGCACTGAGGCCTTGGCATTGTCAAGAATCATTTCTGTTACAGATCAGAGGCCGTAAGTTCTTAAGTTGTTGTTATGAGGAGGATGCTGGAGACTTCCTTCTGGATTTGCAGAGGGTCGGGGTAGGGAGTAGTAGCTATGGAGGCTTCTGGAAGCCAGGCTGGAGCCCAAGCAGCCCCTCTCACTGCCAGCTGGCTTTGCGGTTTGCATTTCCTTTGGCTTTCCTCTCCTCCAGGCCCAGGACAGGGGTCAGGATGCCTGCCCTTGTGTTTCCTGTTACCTCCATTCAGATCAAATCCCAACAATAGAGCTCTACTCCCTTGGGAGAAGGGCTTTCCGTGTAGCCCCTTAAGCCCAGTCTAAGTGAATCACTGAGCTAATTTGGCCTTTTTATTTACTTGACCACTTAGCACGTTTTGGTAAACCAGTAAATCATACCTTCTTTAGTTTTGCTTGTGAATTTTTTTTTTAACCTCAGTTTCTCCTAGTTTAAATTTTTTTAGGGATGTGTGATGGATTCCTGTGACTTTTCAGTTGTTAAAACTCATCATTCAGCTTTTCTTTGCTGAAAGACTTATAAATGGACACATTTGGGGGGGTGGTTAAGAAAGATCTCCCTGTAGCCTCACTCTCTATGTAGACCAGAGTGCTCTTGATTTCAGAGATCCACCGCCCCCCGAACCCCCCACCCACTGCTAGGATTAAAGGCATGTGCCACCACACCTGAACTGGCCTTGGAAACAGTTTTTAAGGCACACTATTTATTTTCAAGTAACATAGTATTAACTTTAAAAGCTGTATGCCAAAACGCGATATAAAGAATATTAACAGAAATTTCAAAACAGAATGCTCATTTTATTTTTATTTTTGCACATTCACTTCTAGTTATGCTTCATATACAAAAATATTTTTAGGTTTTGTTTTGTTAAAATAATTTTTATTTTTTTATTTTGTGTGTCTGAGTGTATTGCCTGCATGTAAGTACACCCGTGTTATGCAGTGCCCACAAAGGTCAGAAGAGGGCGTCGGATCCCCTGGAACTGGAGTTACAAAAGGCTGTTAGCTGCCATGTGGGTGCTGGGATTTGAACCCAGGTCCTCTGCAAGAGCAACCAGTGCTTTTAACTGCTGAGCCATCTCTCCAGCCCCTTGTCTGTTTTTGAGACAGGGTCTCCCTATAGCCCCAGTTAGTCTGGAATTCACTATATAGACCAGACTGGCCTCGATTTCTCAAAGATCCACCTGCCCCTGCTTCTCCAGGGCTGGGATTAAAAGCATGCGACACCAAGACAGGCTACAATTTTTTTTTTTGTTTGTTTGTTTGTTTAACAGGGTCTCCCTAGTCCCAAGGTTGCCCTAGTTCTAACCCGCCTGGAAGTCACTATTTGGACCAGGCTGGCCTAGATCTTAGAGAGATCTGCCTGCCTCTGCCTCCCGAGGACTGTGATTAAAGGTGGGCACCACCAAGCCAGGCTGCAAAGATACTTTTATATATGTCATTCACTTATAGCATATGTACTTATTCTTAAAGAATTAGCCAACTGACCTGCTTTATAAGAGAATTTAATTATTGCTAAGAAGCATTGAAACCAAGTCTATATTTCCTTGATCAAAGTAGGTATGAATTACTCAGTTATTTAACACACATTTTGCATTGTGGAGGAGGTAGAGGAAGGACAGGAGCTGCTCTGTCATTTCTAAGGTCTCTGTCTTAGTTCTTTATTGCTGTGACAAAACACTCTGACCAGCACCAACTTAGGGAAGAAAGGGTTTATTTGGCTTACATCTCCCAGGTCACAGTTTATCTCTGAGGGAGTCCAAGGTGGGAACTCAGGGCAGGAACCTGGAGGCAGGAACTGAAGCACAGGCCATGGAGGAATGTCGCTTACTAGCTTGGTCTCCCAGCCTGTGCTCAGCCTTCTTATACAGTGGAGGATCACTTGCCCAGGGGTAGCACTGCTCACAGTGGGCTGGAGTATCTCACATCACTCAACAGCAAAAAAAAAAAAAAAAAACAAACAACCCCCCCCCCCAAAAAAACCCAAAAAACATGCCCCACAGACCCCTATGGCCACAGGTCAGTCCAGTCGAGGGAATTCCCCACTTGAGGCCCTTCTACCCAGGTGTGTCAAGTTGACAAAGCTATTCAATACAGTCTCTGTCCTTATAAGATACAGGGAAAGAAGAGACCAAGAGGTCTACGCTGGCAGAGACCTCTAAAAGATCTCAGAAGGAACAGCATGTATGTGAGGGGCACGGCTTCTAAAAATAGGTCGCTATGCATAGAGGAAATGACATGTCCAGGACAAAAAATACGATATGTGTATTGTACAGACAAGCTCAGAATAACTATTTCCTGCCCTTGGGGCTTTCCCTCCAGATTCTATGAAATGTCTATAGAACATTCTCTTTTCTCCGTCTTCCATGCCTCTGTACACAGTTCCTTCTGCCTGCCTGCAGTTTAGGGCTCTCTGCCTGCCATACCCTGCCTACTTTAGGATGAAGCTCGGGTGTTGCCTTCATCAGGATGCCCACTCACCTCCCTCTCATTTTTCCTTCGTCCCATAGCAAGGGTGATTAGTGACCTTTCTGTGTCTTGTAAGTATCCTCTTAGCTGTACTGTGTCCCAGCGACCTCAGTATAGTACCTGCTGTGGTATGGATGGGCAGAAAGGATGTAGGGACAGTCCATTGTGGATGACCTCTTCCCTTGGAACCTTGTTCCAGGTTTTAAAAAAGTGCTTTATATACTCTAAAGTAGGTATTCACTTACTTATACTTAATAAGGTTTCTAAAAGTATTATGTTTCTTCCAAGGTAAAGCAGATTGTAAAATTTTCCAGTGCACAAACGTAGGGGTACTCAGTGACAGTTGACAGGCCCTGAGATGTGATGGTTACAGATTTAAATTCTTCCTTCTAAACTTTAAGAAAGAAAAATGGTTAACACGGATGAGTTCAGGGCAATGACCTGAAGCTGACAGAATGTCCAGCTTTGGGCTTTAGGTGAGCTTTCTTAGTATATAGTATTAAAAAATCTCCCCAGAAAAATCAACAAACCTAACCATATTTTGACAGTGATAAACCTTTATTTTTACTCAAAGTTAGTTGCTCTGGCTTCTTATCTTTTCCCAGATAAATATTCTTTGTGTTATCTTTCCCAGATCCTCATCCCAGCTGCCTTTGCGTCTGTGTGTGCTGCTGGCTTAGCTCTTACCCTTCGCCTTCCACTTTTCGTCTCCTCCCCTTTGCTTCTTGGAGAACTTAATGCTCGTCATTTGTAGATGATGTTTGCTGTTCAGCCAATTCCAGAGCATGTCTCTGCAAACACACTGCTGTTTGCTGACTGCCCCAGCACGCCAAGCTGTGAGAGCTTCAAACAGGACAGCTGGGCTACTCTAGAAGCAAACTTGAATTTACTTTTTCCTCTCCTTTTAAAAATCATTATATGAAGAATAAGAGATCTTGCTTGTTTCTTTCCACCGGAGAGAATTGTGGCTAGTAGGGGGATTATAAATGATATAAATCTTTCCTCCCTGTTTTTATTTTACCCCTCCTCCTCCACTCCAGCTTCCCACTCAGCCTTTACTTTGTGAAATTCTCAAATGAATATATGTCTCCTTTTTTTCATTCCTACTCCACTTTTTGTAGGGGCCGTAATAGTAGTGTCGAATATTCAGATGATTCATGTGATTTATAAGAAATGAAAGGGAAAATGTGCTGATTTTACTAAATGACATGTATATTGACTAGCAGTTTAACTGTATACATTTTTGTGAATTAAGGACCTTGTTCTCAGTTGTGTCTGCTACCCCATCACTGTGTTCTAGGTGTGAGACAGACCAGGCTCTGTGGTCCTGGACTCCTCAGGACAGGACTTGGCAGTACAGAGGGGAATGCCCTGCAGCTCAGTGCTGCACAGATCTTTGAGAGAACGCTGCAGTGCAAATGATTTGTGAACTGTGGTTTTGTAAAGTGGCTTAATGAATCTGTTCATTTCGTCTTGATTGGATTACAATAAGGGACTGTCTTAAGGGGAGTATCTGGCTGATGATTCTGGCCTTGGAGAGTTTCTTTCTAGTATACGATGGGTACATGCTCTTAATAAGAAATGATCAAGAAGTTGCAGCACTTCAAGGATTGCAGCTCAGGGGTTTGGGTGGGCTAGAGGGGCCTGATGAGTCGATTTATTACTGAAGATCTCGCAAAAATGAGATTTCTCCAAGAGCTGACATTTTGGGTTTTCTGTTTTAAACGTATTAGCTCCATACAGTAACTGTTATTAAATTGAAAACAGCCTTTGTTTCCCCATTAGGATATATTTCAAAATCTGGAATGCTTGTTTCTTCTGGAGCAGAGTAACTGGATTTTGAATAAGACTTAAGACCAATGGTGTAATATGCTGAATATTTTGCTCACTGAGAAAACTGAACTGAGTAGCCAGCATCCTCTGTGTTTCTACAGTAGAGACCCAGTTGAGCAGAATGCCTCGGGAGTAGCGTGCTCATGGACCATGGCATTGTGGGCAAGCCGGTTATTTAGCAGAAATTGTTGAGTAGTTGTTGGTTTTTTTAAAAAGTTGCAGTGATTTTGTTATTTCAAAGCTGATGGGGGCTGGAGAGATGGCTCAGCCGTTAAGAACACTGGGTGTTCTTGCAGAAGACCCAGGTTTGAATCCCAGTACCCACATGGCAGCTAACAGTTGTCCATAAGTCCAGTCCCAGGGGATCCAGCAGCCTCTTCTGTCCTCCAGGGGCATTGCATGACATGGGTGCACTCACCTACATGCAGGCAATACATGCATAATAATAAATAAGTTATTTATAAGATAATAAAGTATTAAAAAAAAGACTGCTGGCATCTCGAGTCTCTCCTGGGGAGTGGTTAGCCTTTTTGATCATTCTGCACATTAGTGATCATTGAATAACTATAAATTTGAGAGGTAGAAACTGGAATCCTCTGAAAGGTCTTTTCAAACATTTTGTTCCTTTAAATTACAAAGTAAAAGTCAGACATTAAGGGTGCCTCAGCCTTCCTTTTGAATGGTCCAGAGTTTCTCTGTGGGTTGTCAAGGATTCATCCATATTCTGCACAGCTGGATTCTTCGGTGTCTCCCGGGGTGTGGTGTGTGGAGGTCATGGTGTCTTTGGTTGGCCAGAGTGTCTGGATTTAGATAGTGTGGCAACAAAATAAACATGTTGGTTGCCCATCTGTGGAGCATATAATTTAGAAACATCTCCGTTAGCTACCAGATTATATTTTTAACCTTTGAGATGGCGGTTTCTCAAAATGCATTGGGCCAGTGAAAATGAGATTAAATCATGGTTTCAACCTAGGAGAATTGGGACCAGAAAAACAAGCTAGAGCTGTCATCTGTGATCTGTCTTTCTTGGGGACTGCTCAGTTAGAGGAATGCCTTTGTTGAAATAAGAATAAAAACAATAATTGACTACTTCAGCCTGCTGACCTTGGTAATTGTTGCATCCTCTGATGTAATTTATTAGTGTAATTTATTGAGTGCCAAAGGTTTTAATTAATGTATAAAGCACAGATTTACGTGGGATGTGTGCCAGTCGCCTCACACCCGCCTGGTATGCGCCTTTCTTTTCTTTCTCCTACTCTTCCCTTCCCCTCTCCTCCTCCCTCTCTTCTCCCATCCTCCTCTCCCATCCTCCTCTCCCTTCCTCCTCTCCCTCTCCTCTTCCTTTCCCTCTCTTCCCTCCTCCTCTTCCTCCCTCTCCCCCTGCTTTTCTCTTCTCTGCTTCTCCTAGATGCGCTCTGACAGCGTTCCTTTCTACGCAGACTCTGTCAGTTTGCCTTTCTTAGCTTCTATGGGTCTTATTTGTACAAAACACCACAATATAGACTTAGTATTTTTTAGTGTCCCCTTGAAAAGCCAAACTTCATTGCCTTCTAGGGTGTGGTGTCTCCTCCTGGGGGTGCCTTCAATATCGGAAGTTTGCTTAAGTATTAGCAATTTTTTTTCACCTTTCTCACCAGGTAGAAACTTGTTATTACTAACTTACTGCGTAGGAGGAGGCAGCATTGGGTTTGCGGGAGTTGAAAATGGATTTCATAATATCTCACAGAAAATGTTTTATGCCTTATCATTATCATAAGGATCCTGCAGTAACTTTTCCTTAGAAGGGAGAGGGTGTTGGATGTGCATAGTAAGATGATTTTCTCACATGAAATCTGAGACATTTCTTCCGTAATCATTGGAACAAACAACAGAGCAGAAAGAGCTATTTGGACCATGTAACATGTAATTGCTGTGTCTAGATTAGAGAGAGGAAAGAATGAAAACCTAAGCTTTCTAAGCTTAATGGGTCATTGGGTCCTATTTGGTTGCCAGGGTGGCAGACTGTTTTTCAGGTCCCTTAGAATGCAAGCCAGGCATCCTAACCCTGGCCCCTTGTCATGTGGAGACCAGTACTGATCTGAATGTCTTAGGTTTGATTCTTCTGCCAGACATTATTAGGCTTGTTCATACATGAAGGAGAGGTTAGGAAAGGGGCTTTGTTCATGTCCCCCCCCCTTTAGGGTGTTTAGCAGTACAGATAGGGTGTGATGAATGACCATTCACATTTATGTGTGGGCTTTTATCACTTGTTTAAGAGTCGAGATTGTCTCTATGTGATCCAATCTGAGGCTTTTGGCTGATGGCTTGAATTTCAGATCTTAAACTGTTCAGAGTTTATCTAAATTGCTGATGTGCTTCAGGGAGTAAAAACAGGTTGGTGTTTGCAGAAGAGTTCAAAAACCTTTACTCTATTCCAGATTTTTCACCTTGAAATGAGAAAGCGTACCTACTCTGAACTCCTTCCCTGACATTACTTTTCTGCCTCTAGTTATGGGGGTGGGGCCTGTGTTTTCTCCATGCCTTGGGAGACCAACTTTGCTGTAAGCACCCACCGGAGGAGGCCACACTGTGCACTCGCCTGCCTCATAAGGCCCCTCTTGTGCCAGTTACTACTGATGCCTGTGTGTTCAGAGCATCATACTGCTTACAGTTGCTTTCTCTAAGAACTGGCAGTGTTGAGAACACATGACTGTGTGTCTTTTTCTCTTTTTCTCTTTTCATTCTTTCTTTTTTGTAGTATCTACCCAATAAAAGGCTGAGTGGCAGCTGCTGAGCAGGAATATCACATACTAGGAATTTGCTAGTTTGAATTTGTGAAATTCTGGGTTTAGAACCTTTCTAATGCATCCTCTTTGGCACACTTTAAAAAGTCAGGTTTTAGGCCAGCCTGGTCTCCATGGTGAATCCAGGACAGCTGGGGCTACAGGGAGACCCTGTCTCAAAAAAAAAAAAAAAAAAAAAAAGCCAGGTTTTATTGTTAGAGATATGTGAGCAGTGATGGAATATTAAACTTCAAAGGTTCGATCCACCACGCTCATGCTGATCTTTGCATGTGTTCTGTCTCTCTGTAATTGACTCATGGTATAACTGAAGGGCACATTGTTTTAGGTCCACTGTCAGTCTCGTCTGTTCGTTCGTTCATTCTCCTTGAACTGTGTGCTTGAGTCTTCCATAGTGTGATTATGGAAAGCCTTAGTTCATGTGGAAGCCGTTATTTCTCCTGTGCTGTTGGCATGTTTGTTTGCTCAGGTGCCTTTTCACAGCCTGGCTTGCACTTCTTCCCTGCTGATAAAGTTGATGAGCATGCAGGGAGGTGGTGGGAAAAATGGGGTTTCATGTGATCTCAGCTGACAGGGAGCTGGAGGGACTTTGAGAAGGGAGGCTGCACTGTTGCAGGGACAGCTGGGTGGAGGTGGAGTCCTTGAGAAAGCTGTAGGATCTTTAATTATCTAACCCAGCACCAGGCCCTGGCCTATACCCTAACTGATAGGGACTTCCACACTCATGGCTTTCCTTGGTTTGGTGTGGTTGGGGGTGGAGAAGGAAGGGGGCAGGTGGGAGGAAGGTGGGGAGGGAAGACAGATGGGCCAGGGAAGGGGAAGCACAGGAGAGAAGCTGGGAGGAGAGAGAGGGGCTGCTGAATGGAGTGAAATTTTAAAATATTGGGTTTTCTTTGGATGTGGTAGTTTTACAATATGTCTTAGACTGATCGTGAAACTATATGGAAAGTGATATGTATGTTCTGTCTGCAGCTGCTTATGTCTAAGCAGAGCATCCTATAGTCAGATGTAGAACCATTATTGAACTGACCCCCACCCCACCTAGCCCTCCTCTGATGACCTTTCCTTTTCTCTCTCCTTTGGATACATTTTTATCTTGGTTCACTTGGATTAGTTTTAAAATCTTAGATTTACTTTTGAGCCAAGAGCCCAAGGGCCCTTTTATGCTGACTTCCTAGTCTGCTTCAGTTTGCCCCCCACCTTTTTTGGTTGCTGTTCTTCCATGTCAAAAAAAATACTTTTAAAGTTAATTCTGTAAATACATGATTCTGGCACTCAGAGTCTGTGAGCACAGTGAGGAAACAGGCTGGAGCCAGCAGTCCTGACTAAAGGCCCACATACCATTCTCATGTGAAGTGGGCTAGCGGGCAAAATCTGGCTTTTCTGTGGAAAGGAGGATGCAGACTGCTTCACTAAGAGGAAGAGGGTTGGGGTTTTTGAGGCTTATTCTTGGTAAGACATTTCCTTGCTGTTAGAGTTGGCCTTGGTCAGAAATAAACTGATGAGTATGGGCTTTCTTCCTGACACATCTGAAGCTAGTGAGCATGTTGATTGGGGCTAAATCCTCTACCTTGGCACAGACTCGTATAATTCAGAGCCAGGTGCCTTGCTTGGGCACAAAGGCCCGTTAACTATGGAACTGATGCATCTGTCCCATTGTCTGCAGGGCTTGCAAAGAATGTTTCCTTTAAAATTTTTTTGTAAAGAATATTTCTTAACCTGATTTTTCCAAAACAAACTCGTTCCTCCAATTATTTAAAATGTGTAACAAAAAGTATCAACAGTTGCTGTAAATGAAACTCATTGGAATAGGTGCAGATTAATAATCATTTTTCAGAAATAGCAAGAGCAGTAGTAACACAACAGTAATGTTGCTTACATTTTGTTTTGCCCTTGTAGTGAGATCTGAAAGGGAAAGACGTAAGCAACCTTTGGAAACTGACTTGGGGAGTTTCTTGTTCCACGGTTATATTCAGGGAAATGGGTTGGTATAGCTCAGCCTTCAACAGAATCACCCTATCTCTGGGGGAGTCCTTGTCAGCCTTTCCTGTGTGATACCACTATGGAAAGACAATGTTGAGACAATTACATTTAGTTTCTGACTAAGGGCCCAGGAAATGTTTGGTTTTAAATTCTGGTTTTGTCACAGTTTAGGAACAATGGATGATACAAGAACTAGCCCTCATGGGATGGAGAGAATGGATTGGGGTTGACTTGGTACCAGAGGAGCATTCTGTTTCATCCAAAGGCACACAGAGAAGGCTAAGAGAATGGGACAGATGCAGGGAGCTGGCAGCCCTGCTGGCCCGAGCACATGGGCGCCAACGCAGTAGCTGAGCATTGGTTTCTGCCCTCCTTTCCCTGGTACTTGTTTAGTTGTCCTACTAACCAAGGAGAGCATGAGATCGGTAATGTAGGAACAGGAATTGTGTCTGGCTGGTTGGAACTGAGGCTCGGGCCAGCAGGCAGGTGTGGCAGTTGTATAGTCCTAAACTGTTTCAGTCTGGGCTTCTGCGGAGATGAAAGTGTAATTTGTATGCCAGGTGTGGTGGCCTCTGCCCTCAATCCCAGCACTTGGGAGACAGAGGCAGGTGGATGTCTGTGAGTTCAAGGCCAGCCTGGTCTACATAGTGAGTTCCAGGCCAGTTGGGGCTACAGGGAGACCCTGTCTCAAAAAAGACTCCCATCCCCCCTCAAGATAAAGTGTCACTTGTAATTGACTTCAGGCACAGTGATCATTTGATTCATAATGAAGATGTTTAACATTCTTCAGGAATTATTCTCTCTGCTGAGTGTTGAGTGGGCAAAGTTAAGTGCAGGACAGTGTTGCCAGTCTGGTTGGTGCCTCTTGTGCCTTGATAGCCCTGCCTCAGAACTGGTCAGAGGACTGCTGAGACAGGACTGGCCTGCACATGAATGGCAGGCAGGCAAATCCACACCTGCTCCTCTTTGCCTGCTGTGACCTTTGTGAAGCAGAATTGCCTCAGTTTTTAGGAGCTGATTTGTTTCAAGGACCATATTTTAGGATTTCAATATTTGATTCCAGGGAAAATGTTTTGTAGCATTGAACAGAGGCATTGGTAAAGCTCAAGCAAATATAAAGTGTGTTGCCTGTAATGCTTCAGCACAGTATCAGCACAGTTCTGGTCCTTTCCAGTTCTGGAGAGTTCTTTTATGAGCACTGACGTTTAATTTGCTATGGTTTGACTTTAGCAACCCTTCTTTTTAGGTGCTTTTGAAGTGGCAGGGAGCTCATGAGCAGAGCTTCAGATACTGACACTGGCCTCTGTTGTACCTTTACAATTTTTGTTTACTCTTTAAAGTCAAAACAAGTATGGCTTAGTTGCTAGGGTGTTTGCCTAGAATGCATGAAACCCTGGGTTCAGTCTCTAGCACCACAAAAACTGGGCATAGTGACACATGCCAAAATTTAAGCACTTGGAAGTTGGAGGCAGGAGGACCAGAAGTTCAAAAGTCATCTTCAGCTACATAATGAGTTCAAGGCCAATCTGGTACATGAAACTGGCTCTAAATAAGTAAATAAATAAATTTTTAAAAATGCAACTGTTAGTCAAATAAGTAAACGACAGTTTTATTACTCATTTATAAATGTGAGGGAGAAAATTGGGCGCACTGTAACTTGCATGCTATTATCTCTAACATACCTTGGTCCTATCCACTGCCCTGTGTGAGAACAGGGGTTTTCAGTAGGAAGCACCTACCTACCATTTTATTCCCATTTGCTGGTGGTTGTTCTTGGATGCCTCACAGTTCATAAATTCTCAGGGAATTAGGCATTTAAGGGTTAGAAGTGATAGTTTTGTCAGTGAACTCTCACCCTGACCAAGACTTGTCAGAGTTCAGATACTTTTGGAGTGTATTTCATATAAAGCCACTTCCCTCCAAATCTGGCAATGAAATCACATTCTATTCTGTCATGTCCTTGAATGCTGTGATTAGAAAAAGGGTGCAGTAGGAAATACCACATTGCTAACTGCAGGTGCAGCCATGGAAAACTGGGCTAACCTCCTCATTTCTTATACCAACCATTCTTTCTTTTTAAATAAACGTAATGTGTCCATGTTGAAGACTTGGAAAAATGAAGATGTGCAAAGGCAGCATAAGTCCTTCAGAGCCTCTGCTTTGGATGGGGTTCCCTTTCTCAGCTCTGTACTGCTGTCTGCAGCAGCCCTGGGCTGTTTTAGGACATTGAATCAGGGTAGGTCACATGTCTGCTTAAGCTGGTCAAGGGCATCCGGGTGGTCTGGCTTAGGCTCTGTGCTCTTCTGTTACCTGCCCCAAAGTCTCTATCATGGCCTCTGGTGTCCTTCATTGATCACTAACTTGTAATTTGTTTTGTATTCTCTTACCTGGTAGTCATCTCCCTCTTCCACTGGAGTATGAAGTCAGTGAACTTACGGATTGTGTCATAGTAATGCCTTGGCCCCTGTCACACAGTAGTGTCCTACATTATTGGAAGGACACTAAACAATGAATTTCCTAAACAATGAATTTCGTGTGACTCTTTCATGCCCTTTTCTTTGCATACACATGTACACACAATTGCAAGGCTGCCTATCCTAATATTTATTTTACTTTGTTTTTTACCACTTTCCCCCTTTTCCAGCATTTCTATTAAAAAAAGAGGACCCAGTTTGGAGATGAGCATAAATTCACCAAAAGCTGAATATAGGTTCCCTGGATTCCAAGGAAATACTTTAGAAATATTTTCTTTACTCTGGGTTTGTATTGAAATAGTTCACTGCCTGCTCTTCCTCCCATTCCCTGCCATTTCTTCTCTGTGTTCTGCTGTGGTTAGTTTTTATGTGTAACTCCCATGGTTTAAAACTTGATAGGTCAGCTGAGGGCAGCATCAGAGAGTAGCAGTTCACATAGGTCGTTTTGAGTAACAGTGGAGTGCTCACTGTCATTACTGAACCATGTCTTGTCAGGGTTTCTCCTGTGCTATTCCTTGTGGCTCTATTGAGAGGAAAAGATACTGACTGTACTGTTGAACGGTGTAGTCTAGTGTACTGTGACAGATGAGAAGTGTGTCCCCCAAAGGCTCATACGCTAAAGGCTTGGTCCCCTTTGGTTGAATTCTTAGGGTTGTGACCTTATCTGTAGATGAATTTCTTGATGGGTTCATAGTACCATGGAAATACTGGGCAGGTGGTGAAAGAGGAGGTGGAGCCCATGTGGGGGAGATAGGTCACTGGGAGTGTGCTGTGGAAAGAGTTCCATTGTCCTGGGCTGCTTCCTGGCTACCATGATGTAAGTAGCTCTCACATGTGCCACATGCCCACTACTTTGATAATTATGCCTTGGTGTGGTCTTGAAGACAGTGTAGCCAGGAGACCATGCACAAAGCCTCTGATACTGTGAGCCGAGATACATTTCCTCCTTTTAGCTTGTTCCTCTCAGATGTTTGTCGCAGAAAAACTAGTGTGTGATGAAATATAAAACTGCAAAATCATTGAAATCCAAATTTACTATATGAACTCAATATGGCACATGATAATGCTTTGCTGAAACAAAAGCATTATTTATGGTAGGCCTCTCTCCATTGACTCCTACTGGCCTGTGTTTGAGTTCAGCCTGCTTCTGCTGCCGTGGAGTGACTTGGTCTTCCCACCAGTGTCCCGTTTTAGAACGAACCCCTGAGGTCTTGGTTCTTGTAGAGTGCAGTGTGGTTTCCTGTGATTTTCCCTTGACCCAGTGCATCATCTGTGTAGTGGATCTGCCTCAGTTGGTTTCTTGCTGCTGCCGGATGATGAGAGTGGCAAGTTTGCTCCATCTTGATTTGAAATGCAGTGTAACTAGGTCACCGAAAATTTTTAAATGCTTCTTAACATTCTGTGGATTCCCAAGCATGTGTTCATGAGTCCCTTTTGAGGAAGCATTGGTTTAGAAGAGAGAGAGGTTCAAGGACACTTCTCCCATGATGCTGGACTAGAGTGCTGGACTAGAGGTGCAGGGTACCATTGGTGTGTAGCACTGTTAGCCTTCCTGCTGAAGCTGGAAGACTGAGGAGTTTGCATTTCCCGCAGAGCTGAGAGCATAAAGCACGGGTGGGTCAGTGTCGTTACATTATGTTACAGAAGAACTTCAAAACTTGTGGGTAGCAGTCCAACACAGCCCTTATTGTATATACACTTCCTAAGTTGACACATTAAGAGGTGAATTTGCTTGTGTTATACATTATAAGGTTAAAGCCTTCTTCTGTTTTTTTTCCTCTTTTTCCAGCTTTATTGAGGCATACTTTGTCATCCAATTTATACATTCCATATACAGTTCTGTGGTTTAGTAAATTTATGTAGTCATTTGTAAATTCTCGCCACAGTCCAGTGGTAGAATACTTTGCGCAAACAGCCTTCATGCTGTTTGTGGTCATTTCTCACTCCCTGCCACACTCTAGGCAACTCTTGATCTGTCTCTATAATTTTACCTTTTTTAAAAAGAAATTTCTTATAAACAGGATCATTCAACAGGCAGCCTTTTGTTTCTGGCCTCTGTCATTGAACTCAGGTTTTCTGTGTTTATCCATGTCATAGCATGTGTTCATTCTTTTTTTTTTTTTTTCCTTATGACCAATGGTATTCTGTTGTGTGGGCATACCACATTTGATTACCCATTGACCAGGTGGTAGACACATAATCTGTTACACTGATAGATATTTGCTTGCTAGTCTTTTATGCTTTGATAGAATCTTAGTAGTGTAATTACTGAGTCTTAGGATAACTGTGTTTAACTTTCTCAGAAACTGCCAAACTGCTTTCCAAAAAAAGCCTCCCCACCTTATGGAGTGTATGGTCTTACTGGCCACAAGCCATAATGCTGTCATTTACAATTAAGTGAACAGCAGCATGTGTATATGCAGCAGAGAGAAGAGGACGTGGCAGTTTGTTGTGGTAGGAGAGGTTGAGTCTTTGTCTTTGAATTCCTCCATCACATTGTGTGGTTTGGTATTCTGGGGATATAACAGTCTTTGTTCTGAAGTTTACTGTTCATAAAAGTTCTTTTTTCTTAATGAGCTCTGGTTTTATGTGAACTAGCTTTTGGTAACTGGAGTCTAGAGAAATACCCTTATTTTGGTCCCCAGCTGAGCTAAAACAAGACATCCCCCCTTGTGATATGATTTTCTGGCTCTAACTTTCAGGAAATTAGAGGAAAAACATGGTATGTAGGAGGAAGGGCAAATGTTTTGAAGTGTGTGGTTTGGGTGTGTGTCCAGAAAGGGAATCTAGGGCACTGTTACACGATTGCCTGTGCAGTGTTTTGACCACAGGGGTATTAGTGTGACTAATGGCATTGGAATCAGATTTGGAACAAGACCAAATGTCCCGTGTGTGGGCAGCTCAGGAACCAGGCAGGTTTGATGGGAAGCATTTGATGGAAAGGACAGATTACTTTGTACCCTTTGGTATAGGACCTCTGTCTACCTGGACATGTGTCTTCCTCTCCTGGATTCCCTGAGCAGGTGGCACTGCCAGCTGTGCCTACCAAATTCCAGCACTCAGCCTGGATCTTCTCAGTACCATAGAGAAGGGAGGGGGGAGGGAGTGAGGGAGAAGAAAGAGAGGGGGGAGAGAACTCCAGGCATTTTCATTCTTCCTTGGAATTGCACCTCTCTTTCCTACCCTGGTGTGGCTGTCCTCTCCTAATTCCTTCTCATCTTTTCTTCATCTCGTTCATCCCGCACAGTGCTGCTGCAGCCACCTCATGGGTGCTCTGTGCTTCTTACATGTCCCTTGTTCTCTTGCTTCTGGGCCTCCCCAGCCTTGTCTGCACCATCCTTACAGGATTTCGTGTAGGTGCCCTAGCTACTTGAGTCCTTCTGAGACACCTGCTTTTTTCCTGGGTTCCCCTGTAATGTTTCTAAGCCTTTCTTTGACTTTGGCCCTGAGAACTGTAGCACGTTCCCTACTGGGCATGTGCTCTGGGTAGTAGTTGTGACCCTGGCATCTAGCAGTGCACAGCACCAAATGTGCATTCACCAGGGATTCACAGAGATGAGGGAAGAAGAGTCAGAACTTAGGGGGCTTTCAAGCAGCAGATGCTTGGGGAGAGGAGAAGCAAGTTTCTGACCATCCAGGGGAAGCAAGGGACTCACTCTGCCTTTGAAGAAGGCAGACTCCAACCCATTTACCAACAAAACTTCAGAAAGGGCCGGGCGTGGTGGCGCAGCCTTTAATCCCAGTACTTGGGAGGCAGAGGCAGGCGGGCGGATCTCTGTGAGTTCAAGGCCAGCCTGGTCTACATAGTTCCAGGCCAGCTGGGGCTACAGGGAGACCCTGTCTCAAAAAGACCA
>NW_008343385.1:5538783-5575974 GCF_000622305.1 Nannospalax galili | reverse complement strand
TTATTTTGATATATCACAGTGAAAGATTTATCGTCCTCTTTTTTTTTTTTTTTTTTTTTTTTTTAAAAAAAAAAAAAAAAAAAAAAAAAAAAAAACTTGAGAAAGGATACTACCTCCTCCACAGAGTACTTGTTTTAATAATCAAAAGCACTCCTGCCCAGAAAATATAGATTGACATCTTACTTAAGACCTTTATTACAGGCTTTACGCCTTAGTAGATATGACTCCTTCTGTGAAAGCAAATCAAACATTTGAATGAGAGTTGTAATCCAATAGAAACTGGAGTTGTGAAGTTGGATGCCAATGAGTGTATGAACCTACTAGGTGATGAGAAGCTAGGCCCTCCCTCCTTCACTCACTCCTCCTGTGGGTCTGCTGTGTGGGTCTGTTTGTACTGAGAGTTCTTTGTGCTGTAGTTCCCTTGGACCTGTTTTCTTTCTATCGCTTGTCAGGTGCAATCACGTGTAAATCAGGTTTCAAAACCAAGAATGCTTGCCTGAGGGAGATGTGAGGATGCAGCTCATCACCCGGTTCTCTGCGTGGTCGTCTTGTTCAGATTCCTTGGAGAGTGGAGCCCCCTTGTACTGTTGGGTCTTTTGACCCTTATCCCAGCTGGGAAGCCTTTGTTATTCTGCTAGATTGATTTTTGCTTGACTTCAGGAATCCTTTCACATCAGTTTATTTCCAGATTATCTTTGCTCTGCAGTGTCTGAGTGAAATGTGAAGATCTCTTGTCTAAAATACTATCTGCTTTTTGTTTTTGGCCTAAGAACCCAAGTATCTTTCAATAATGTAAATATTTTTCTGTTTTACTCTTGTTATTATTAAAGGATATTTTCCTCCTGTTTTGAGAACATGCATTTTTCTCCCCTTTTTGGTGGTGGTAGAGACTAAACAGATCCCATATCTCTATGACTCGCTCTGCTGGCTCCCGGTGCAGGGTGACTGGGTTTGGTGGCCTTTGTAGAACTCTGGGACAAACATAGCTACTATTATCATTAAGAGAACACCCGAATAATACAGCCTTCTCTGGTTTTGCTTATTTATTACTTTTCTTCTCAAGGCAGGGGAAGGGTTCCTTAAATCCTAGATCCCTCGAAAGCTGATTCAGATTTACTGATAAAAGACTGAAGTCTTAAAAAGATCAAACGATTCTGTCTTTTGAATGTAAGCATTTAAGATGAGAGCTTCAATCAGTTCATGTTCGAAACTGGAACTCAGGAAGGAGTGAGAGTGTGGATTAAGGGGGCACTTCCCAGCAGTTCTGAGGTGGTGATGATGCCTGGCCCGTCTGAACCATCTCTGGCAGCTGCAGGGGTGTCCCAGCACAGCAGTCTCTGCAGCCCCTTCTGATCCCCCCTTCTTCTTGGTGAGGTGTTACTTCTCCGGAGTGCATCCCCTTGACCTTTCTTACCCCATGCTTACTGCTCCCCCCTGCTAGTCTCCCTGTTAGTCTCTGTGCTTTGGCCTTGGTGCTTTTGTGGTGTTCTACACAAACCTGTTTTAGAACAGCTCTCTTTACTCAGTGTTGTACGTTTCTTAAAGACCTGTACTTCCTACTGCCACATTTCTTTGGTAATACGACAACCACCATACTTCCTAGGACTTGAGGTCAGTGTTCATTATGTTCAGCTCTGCCACCTTTTCTGTGATGGTGAGCAAGTCTCCTGACACCTGCATCTCAGTCTCTCCGCTTCAGTATAGTATTTATGAAGAATATTTATGAAGGGTGAATACATTTAACGTGTGCCTAAAAGATTTGACGAGTATTTATCTCTGGAAGTAGAGAACTAAGTTGTATTAAGAAACAAAGTACGAGTAGAGCTTAGAGAAGACAAAGTGCAGGGCACAGACAAGATTCATCTGTTTTTAACAGGAATACCTGAAGACACTTAGGTAATATAGGGGAAATTTTGTAATGTTTCCTTTTGTGAAGCAGCTCAAAGTGGAGCAGTCAAGATCGCTGGAATCCATAGGTCATTCAGAGACCTAGAGACCTGAGAAGTTGGTGTTCCATAGGAGAAACTGTGCTGTCTCCAGCCCACAGGGAAGAACAAGGTCAGGAGTTTCAACTTTAGGAGAGGAGCCAGAAGTTAGCCATGTCACTTGCAGCCACCTCCCCTTATCTTATAGAGTCACCTGACTACATCTAGCACCAAGGGAAGGCTGTGCTTCCTGAGCCTGTCCTACCTTGAGTTTCTTGGTAGTCACAGTTACTGTAGGTTCTACCTCAGGTCTCTTTTGGGCATCCTTCGGTCAGTGTGAGGAATTTATCAACTCTGTTTATGGTTTTGACTGCTCCATTTTCATTTCTTCCTTCACTGTAGCTTACCATTAACATACCAAGGGAGTGAGTTAAGGAAGATGCTCTGTTTATAGTTTATAGTTACATTAGTTTAAAGCTGGGTGTGGTGGCGCACGCCTTTGATCCCAGCACTTCGGAGGCAGAGGCAGGTGGATCTCTGTGAGTTCGAGGCCAGCCTGGTCTCCATAGAGAATCCAGGCTAGCTGCAGCTACAGGGAGACACTGCCTCAAAAAGACAGAAAAACAAAACAAAAACAAAAAGAAAATTATATCAGTTTATAACATTAATTCTTCTTTTGTGAAGATTTATTTTTATTTATGGTCTGTGTGTATATGTGCAGACATGTAGGGGGATCTGAGGAGGCCAAAAGAGAGGGCATTGAATCCCCTAGAGCTGAAGTTACAGGTGGTTGTGAGCCATAACGTGGGTGCTTGGCACCAAACAGCCATTCTCTGAAAAAGCAGCAAATGTAACAGCTGAGCAATCTCTCCAGTTCCTAGTGTTAATTCTTTTCCCTGACCTATTTGGAAAAAGATGGCTACATAGTGAAGTTTCACAGATTGAAGCCTATTTCCACTTGCTCTCAATTAGGAAATGTGTGTTAATGGAAAAGCAGGCATTGTGCAGTCATTTCTAACGGCTGCTTTTTCCCCAGGCCATCATTCTTCATCTTTGAAGTGTGTGTATGCCACACACTGGCCATGGCAGTTCCAGGGCACTGCTCTAGGAGTTAGTTGTGTGTGCCATGGCAGTGGGACAGTAGATCAGATGAATCTAGGGACTTCTGCATGCTCTGTCTTCCACATGGTAAGAGAGAGAGAGAGAGAGAGAGAGAGAGAGAGAGAGAGAGAGAGAGAGACTATGAGAAGTGTAATAGAAGAAAAAAGCCTGTTTAACTTCGTTTTGCTCACTTAGTTCATCTGAACATGAACCTTTCTGACTTCCTGCTTTGTTACTGAGGATGCTGTTTTGGCAGAATGAGCAGTCCTGACTTCCTTTACCTCATAGACTGCCAGTGCTCTAAGTTGCTGCGGTTCCTGTGGTTATAGAGTCCTGTTTAAATGTGAAGTCAACCCTCTGCCCATGTAGACAAAGGAGCAGGAAGATGGTTGAGAGAAATGGAAATCCTACATTGCCTGACTGGAGTTACAATTGTTTTCTATACTAGGAGTTAAAACAAAACCAAAATTTTCACATTAAAGATTTTTCCAAAGTATGTCTTCAAGCCAGTTTTTTACTCTACAGCAAATTGTATGAGTTAAAATTTTGATTAAGAGTCTGTACAAAGGGTTAGAGAGATGGCTCAACTGTTACGAGCACTGGCTACCCTTGCAGAGGACCTGGGTTCAGTTCCCAGCACCCACATGGCAGCTAACAACCATCCATAATGCCAGTTCCAGGGGATCCGGGGCCCTCTTCTGGCTTCCGTGGGCACTACAAGCATGGGGTGCACTTAACACGTAAATGCATGTAGGCAGAACACTCATACACATAAAAAATATTTTAAAGAGTCTATATAAAAAAATTAAATGTATCTATGATGATAGTATCTCTGGTAGAAACAGAAAATTTGGGAGTAGAAAAAAAAAACTAAATTATTTAAAAAGAAAGTGCCTAGCAACAGGTATAGAGTTGGTTTTTTGTTTTGTTTTGTTTTTTGTTTTTGTATAAGAGCTTCTTCAACATGTTTTATGTTTAAAATGGATGAATACATCACCATGCCTCTGGAATAATCTAGTTCTCCTGTGTAACAGAGATAGTCCATGCATAACACTTTAGATACACTGCATTCTGAGTGTATATTTAACCTTCTTATCCTATGGGTTGATTTTTGTATATGGGTCCTGTTTTGATTCTAAATTGAAAATTACTGTGCCACAGAAATTAAAGGAACCTTTTGAGCAAAATATATAATATACATTTAAAAAGGTTTAATTCTGGGGTTTGGAGAGATGGCTCAGTGGTTAAGAGCACTGATTACTCTTGACTTAGTTTGGTTCACAGTACTCATATGGCAGCTAACAAATGTTCGTAGCTCCAGTTTCAGGGGTTCTGACACCCTCTTCTGACCACTGCAGGCATTGCACACACATGGTGCACTTACATATGTGCAGGTAAAACATTCATACCCATTGAATGTTTTTTAAATGTTTAATTCTGATTTAAAGAAGTAGATTCACTCCAAAGAGAAAAATATAGATAAAAATTAAATCTTATCATTCTAGTAGCCACACTTAATATTGTGGTTTGCTTACTTTGTTTTTTTTCTATGTATACTAACATTTTAATATGAAAGATGATACCATGTACATTTTTCTATTTGATTTCCATAATACTCTTTTATTGCTGTTAAGAATTTACAGTAAATATTTCATCATGTAGAATTATACAAATTAATCCATTATCATCAAACAATTCTGTCATTTGTTGATTTTTGCCATTACAAATAATAATTAACATCTTTGTGCATAACACTCTGCTTTCATTTCAAAATTATGTCCCTGGAATGGATCATTCAAGTTAGAATTATTAGGTCAAAGTACATGAGCACTTTTAGAAGGATGTTGTTGTGTGCTGCTAAATTATTTTCCAGAGAAATTATACTAATTAGCATTTTCACCAGTGGCTTATTAGAATATTATGGCATTTGAACAGTTTGATAATTTGATTGGCAAAAAATGCATTAAAAAATTCCCAAGACTGAACATTCTGAAAACATGTCCACTGGTTATTCTGTTGTCCCTGTGAAGTTTTCTTGACCTGTTTTTCTATTGTGTCTATGGGAATGTCTGTCTTTTATTTGTATTAGAAAAGAGTTAGGTATTAAAGATACTGTGTCTTTCATATCATTGCCGATATTTTCTCTAGTTTTGATGAACGTAGTTTTATAATTTTGATATGTAGATTTTATTTAAAAAATTTTTTAAAATTTATTTTTATTTTATGTGTAAGAGTGTTTTGCCTACATGTATGTAAGTGCACCCATATTATGCAGTGCCCACAGAGGACAAAAGAGGAGTGTCTGATCCCCTGGAACTGGAGTTAAGGATGGTTGTTAGCCGCCATGTGGGTGCTGGGAACCAAACCCAGGTCCTCTGGAAGAACAGGTAGTACTCCTAAGCATTGCGCCATCTCTCCAGCCCTGATATTATAGAAATTTTAGTTGTTCACATGTTGAAGTGCACCAGCCCTTGCTATTATGTTGAGGGCATTATTCCTGATTCACGGATGAGATAATCAAGTTTGTTTTCTTTAAATTTTATGACTGTTTTCACATTAATCTTTTGGGTGTTCTACAAGTGTATTGTAGTGGAGTATGAAATCCAGTTCCAAATAATTATTTTCACAGTGGCTTCAGTTCCCTGCACACTTGATGGAGTATCAGCTTCTCACTCACTGCGTGCTGGGCTTTTCTTCATGACTTTCTTTCTCATTCGAGGGTCTGTTTTTGAAGACTCTCTTCTCTTTCACTGGTAGCTTTCACCCCTACTGCATTGTCTTAGTTGTGACAGCAGTAGTTTTGTGTCTTCACTCAGGACACTTAATACCTCATATCTATTTCAATTTTATTGATTAGGCCAGAACTTTTATAACTGTATTGAGTAAAGTAATAACAAATATCCTCGTTTTGTTTCAGACTTTTAATACTTTTAATACTCACAATACTTTTACTGCCAGGCGTGGTGGTGCACGCTTTAATCCCAGCGCTCGGGAGGCAGAGGCGGGGAGAATCTGTGAGATTGAGGCAAGCCTGGGGTGGTCTACATAGCAAGTTCTAGGCCAGTTGGGGCTACATAGTGAGACCCTGTCTCAAAAAAAAAAAAAACACAAAAAAACCAAAAAGTGCTTTTACTGTCTTACCTTTAAATAATTGTGAAGGAAGTATTCTTTTAGGCCCTTAAAAACAATCTGGCATGGTACTGTATCAAATGCCTTTTTGGTGTCTGTAATGTCTGAATTTGGAAGTTGTTTATAAGATGAACTTTTTATGGGTGAATCACACTTCGTTAGTAACTTACATTGTAAATTCCAAAGTGTTTCCCTAGAGAAAATGCATCATCCTCAAGTAAAAATGATTTTTGGTGCCAAAATATTTTTTTTTCCTCAAAAGGCAATAGAACATATTTTTAATTACCAGTTAAAGAAACACACATGTACACACATACACACACACAAATACACAAGCACACACAGACTCCATGCAAACACACGTACACAAATACAGAAACACACAAACACATGTGCACATACAAACACACAAACACTGCATACATTTTTTCAAGCAGAAATATGGAGAATGTCTTCTAGCCCTGGCTTTGTTCCAGGAAACTCTTTAAGAAGGTATTAAACAACCGTCGAATTCTAGAACTCTTGAGGACAGACTTGAACCAGGATTTAGGATTCTTCTACTGATTGGCTGTGTGACTCCGATGACCCCTTTTCTTGACACTCTAGAAAAAGTATGCAAGTGCTGTCCAGTAGACCCTCCCCTGCAACCGTCTTGTGTGGGAGCCACTGGGCTCATGGGCCGCTGGCCCTTCCTATGTGGTTAGTGTGACAAACTGAATTTTGGTTAATTTTAGATTGAAACTAGTAGCTACCATATTGAACAATTTAGGTCTGAATAGTGAATTCTAACGTCATTTATAATTCGTGAACTGTGTCTCTGATTGTGGTCACAAATTTCCTAAGAATCTTCCTATCCTTCATGAATTTGCAAATGAAGGATTTGGGGGGAAAACCTACGACATGATACATGCTAATTCTTGAATAGTTGATAGCAACCTCCCTCTTTTCAAATTCTGTACATGCTGTGAACCGATTCCTAGTTGCCCTTTAAGTATAATACTCTGTTTATGGTAATTGACAAGTGAGTGTGTTTACATATTTTCACAGCGACTAGGAAGCCCTTTTCCTTCCTTTTGAAGCCTCAGGTTGATGATTGAAAACACATTCCCTAACTTCTGGGCAACATGCCTCTGTAGCTTTGAAGAAGTTGGTTGGGCAAATGCCACTTAGTACAGAGCTGCTCGGAGTACTTTTGTGTAATTGACCTTCTGTACCTGATGCTCTGCAGTTACCTGCAGCTTTAAAGAGTGCTTCCATTTTTTGAGCCTGATTGTGTATATTTTGTCTTTTTTTGGAACTGAGGACTGAACCCAGGGCCTTGTGTTTGCTACTGAGCTAAATCCCCAACCCTGATTGTGTATTTTTATTTCAAATATTTGCTAATCTTGTGGTTCAGCTACTATAGGAGAAGTCGAAAGGGAGCAACCCAGTAGTACTGACATGGATCATGGGATACTGTGAAGGACATTACCCTTTGAGGCTCATTAAAACATTTATATTTAGCATAAAGTCATTTTGTCTCTGAAAATTCTGCCATGAATAATAGAACAAAGCAAAAATATTTTTTAACAAGTTGTCTTACAAATTTATTATCTCTAATAGTAATTAAATATCTGTTCATTAAGTAATTTGGGCATTGTCTGGTGGTATTCAGATTTTGCTTGCTTCGGCTTATCTCTGTTTCTAGGAGCTTCTAAAAATTATCAGTGCACACACTAAAGTTTAAACACTGGCATGGTTCGTTTAGAAGCAGGAAGAGACATGCCAGGAGAGTTCTAAACAAGAGAGATGGGAGCAGTTGGGAATGAGTGTGGTACAGAGGACAGTTCAAAATTGGTTTGTATTTCTGGCTTTATAACTCTCAAGCTTTGGGCCAATAACAAATTTCTTGGTACCATCAAGCTTTTGGTTTTAAAATATCCCACGTCTTAATGCACGTTTGATGGTGTGGCCAATGCCAATTAAAGATACTTCTCTCTTTTAAAAAATATTTTATTTTTTTATTTTATTTTATGTGTATGAGAGTATTGTCTGCATGTAAGTGCACCTGTGTTGTGAAATGCCTGCGGAGGTCAGAAGAGACTGTCGGATCCCCTGGGACTGAAGTTACAGACAGTTGTTAGCTGCTATGTAGGTGCTGGGAATTAAACCCGGGTCCTCTGCAAGAGCAGTCACTGCTCTTAACCACTGAGCCATCTCTCCAGCCCCTAAAATAATTTTTAAAAAATATTTTATTTATTATTTTTATTTTATGTGTATGCATGTATTGCCTGCATGTAGGTAAATGCACCTGTGTTGTGCAATGCCCATGGAGGACAGAAGAGGCTGTTGGATCCCCTGGGACTGGAGTTACGGACAGTTGTTAGCTGACATGTGGGTGTTGGTATTTGAACCCGGGTCTTCTGCAAGAACAGCCAGTGTTCTTAACCGCTGAGCCATCTTTCCAGCCCCAGCCCCAAATCTTTAGGCACTAAAGAAGGTATGTAGTTAACTTACCTTTGAAATGAAGTTTCAGTTAATGATTGCAATATGCTGCTGTGTAGCACATCATGCCCTGGAAGACAGTCATCTCTTTCTGGTCTCTGGGTCACTTGAGGCTCTACTTGAGGCTGTGTTGATTGGCATTGTTCCACACTATGTCCATGAGATTTGGAACTCCTCCAGGTGTCTCTTTCTCTGTGGCTTGGGAGGCCAGCTGAACTCATTCCTGTCGCTGAAACAGGTGACCAAGACCATTTGACCCACCAAGCACATTTCCAGCCTTTGCCTCATGTTTACTCATCCCATCAGTTAACTAGAGCAGGCCCTTCCATTGCTGACCCAAAGTCGCCTGTGAAGGAATGAGCCAGAACTCTTAAAGGTAGCAGACGCAGGCAAGGGAGTGGAGCCGGAACTCAAGAGTTAGCAGACACAAGACGGTGTTCAGGGACGAATGAGGAATTGGGACCAGTGCTTTAGTCTTCCACTTACAGTTTATGTACTGAACTATCTTAATTTTGGTGTTGAGACCAAAATAGACAAATGTCAAAATGAGGAAAAAGGAATACATGGGATTTAATCTGTCTTTTAAAAATATAGAAAAAAGTGTGAAGTCGAAAATGGCATAAATTCAGGAACAAGATAGAATAATAAACCTTCACTTGATTATTCTCAAACTGGAAATAATATATCAAATCCATTTCTTGCTACATCATTTTTTTTTCCTTTTGTGTGGTATTTCTGTTCTTTTACAAATAATTTACTACAGGGCAATGCTTAAAAATAATTTTCACTGATAGGGTGAAAAACAGATTTTTTGACATAAAGCATGAATATTAAATTTCTTTGGTGCTGTTTTGGAATGTTGGAGCCAAAGGCAAACTGAAAGAAGTAGTCTGAAAGAAATAGTCTTTTAACAGTGATATAAATGGCTTTGCCTTTCCTGGCTCTTTGCCTGCCTTGAGGTGTTCAGTGAAAAATGTTTGCTCAAAAATCAAAGATTCAGTACACTTTAGGAACAAGATAGAATAATAAACCTTCACTTGATTATTCTCAAACTGGAAATAATATATCAAATCCATTTCTTGCTACATCATTTTTTTTTCCTTTTGTGTGGTATTTCTGTTCTTTTACAAATAATTTACTACAGGGCAATGCTTAAAAATAATTTTCACTGATAGGGTGAAAAACAGATTTTTTGACATAAAGCATGAATATTAAATTTCTTTGGTGCTGTTTTGGAATGTTGGAGCCAAAGGCAAACTGAAAGAAGTAGTCTGAAAGAAATAGTCTTTTAACAGTGATATAAATGGCTTTGCCTTTCCTGGCTCTTTGCCTGCCTTGAGGTGTTCAGTGAAAAATGTTTGCTCAAAAATCAAAGATTCAGTACACTTTAAAAAAAAAAGTATCTTGTACAATTCTGTGACGGTAGTGATATGAAGTGAAAAAAGAGGAAAACATAAAAAGCAAAATAGTGAAATATTATATAACACCTTTTAATAAGTAGGTGCTTTGTTTCTTAGGTGTGCTGGATTTCCTTTGTACTGTCTTTTTCGAGTGGCCTGTTTGCAGGAGGAAATAGGGAAGTTTGACCTCCAAGAATCAGTAAGAATGCAATGAAAACAAGATAGAGCAGAGTGCTGGCCCAGGGTCCTCGGGTCCTGGTGCGGCACTAGTGAGGCTGAGGTCAGGCGTCCGGGCCTCTTCTGGGCTCTCAGGTTTGTCTTCTGTTCCCAGCACCATGCTGGGACCAGGATCCACATGGAAGAAATGTTCTGTTCTGCTTCTTCCTGGGAAAGGAAACAGAGGCTCGGAAAAGCTAAGAGACTTACCGAGAGACGAGGCCACTGTGGGATTTAGGTAGAGCCAGGATCCAGGCCTCTGCCCTGCATACCAGGCCTCTTGGCTTAGGAGACTGATGAGAGTGTGTAAAGTATGCCAACCTTAAGGGTGAGTGAAAACCTACTGAACACACATCCAGGACTGTACTCCCTGGTAGGGGGGCTTTTTAAGGATGGTCATGGGAGTATTTTAGCATCGAGAAGCTAGAAAACTTGAAGACTGAAAAAAGCTACGTGCAGTCTGTCTTACCTCAATTGGCATGTAAACTTGGATGCTACTTGTCAACCATAGAGGCAATATGAATCTAAATAATGACCTGGCCCCCCTCTTAGACAGGATGCACAGGATGGCAGAGTTTTAGTTGGAGGAAACATATTCTGTGTCCATACTGATTGAAAATGTTTGAGAATAGCTTTTTGAAATCAAACCTGTAATTTGTAGTGGAGGAAACTGTTAGTGACAGGTTAGTTCACAGCTCTATCTAGGAAAAGAGCTGCGCCTAGAGCTCCTATCCCATGGGCCTTAGGCTACCACATTGTTCCCACACTCATGGGGTGGCTGTTCTACTGAACCTTCCTCTGTTTAAGGGTACTGTGTAGAAGTGCAGGAGAGGATATGTAGAGAGAGAAGGAGCTGCTCCAAAAGCAACCGCCTTCCAAATGGCAGAAGGACACTGGAGCATCAGCCTGGGTTGTCACACAGGCCTGGTATAGAAGACTTTCACTGTCTGTGATGGAAATGATGTAGGGGGTGGGGCATAGCAGTAACTATGCCTAAAGACACCAAAGCATGACAACCTTCTTCACCTGGCTAAGTCCTCAGGACAGATACCTTTGTGTGTCTTAGCCTCTGTATTAGTACTTTTCTGTTGCTATGATAGAAGCACCATGACCAAGGGAATTTTTAAAGGGAAGAGTTTATTTAGTTTACGGTTCTGAAGGGGAAAAGTCCATCATGGTGAGGCGGCATGGTGGCACAGGTGGCTGGAGTAGGAGAGAAGCTAAGCTCTCACATCTTCAAGCAGGTACAGGAAGCAGAGAGCAACTGGAGTAAGAACTCTCTAAGTCAGCCCCCAGTGACGTGCTTCCTCTAGCATGGTCACACCTTCTAAGATCTACCAAAACAGCACCACCAACTGGGGATTATCCTTTGCAACTTCCAAATGCTTTTACTACTTTTAACACAGAGATACAGTTTTGAAAAGATACTGTTTGCCCTGCATATGTGGAGTTAAGTTTTTGCCACACAAGAACTAAATAAATGGATGTTTAAAAACATTTGAATTTTTTAAAAATGTGAAGCTTGAAAAGCACCTTGTGGGCTCAAATTGGAACACTCATTCAGCTGAAATAGATGTGTCAGCAGCATTGGACGTTTTCTTTACACAGACTTGCTGGCTGAATGGCTTGCCAGGCCAGGGAACAGTCTGACCTTTTTGTGAAGCAGTACCATTTTGCCTCTGTAAGCAGAATTTTGCCTTTCTGCTCTGGCGTACCATACCAAAGAGGGCCCTCTTGCCTGACTGGCTAGAGGTTTTCAGTACCCACTGTGTCTCTGGTGCACAGTGCCAGGTGCCTCACTTTCCTGGGATTTACATTCGCTAGGGGGCAAATTGCAGAGGAAGGGAGGGAAGAGGGGAAAGTAGGTAGTAGCTGTTAGGAGAAGGAGGCAGTGCTAGACTTGAAGTTCACCGGGCACCAGCACAGGCTGTGAAGCCGAGGAGTAAACTGCTGGCGAGGTTGGGGCTTGTTCCAGTGATCTGTTGCTGCATAACCAACTATTCTAAAGCACAGTGCCATAGCACCACCTGAGACTGCTCAGGGCCCCAAGGGCCCCAGGCAGAAGCTATAAAGCTTTTCCACACCTGGCTTGGGAAGTTCCCAGTCAGATTCACCTCCTCATCCTGTTGAGTAAGCAAGTCACAAATTGGGACCATCAGCCCACATTTGGGGAAGAGGGAATTAGACTTCTCAGTGCTGAAGTGATGAGAGATTTGTGATCCTTGGTAACCTCCTAGATGGTGTTCCTCAATAGGAGAGTCTCCTCCAAGAGACTTTCAGAAAGAAAGAGGGATGCTATGACAAAATGCACTTTTATATTTGAGAGAAAGGTCAAATGATTGCAGGCAGAAGGACTTGGTGAGTTCTGGTATGGGAAGATGGGTGCAGGATACTTTCCCAGGAATTTGCTGTGAGAGAGGATGGGAGTGAAAGCAAAGGCTCAGGGAGGCCTAGGGTTAAGACATTGGCTTGTTTGGCTTTGCCTGTTGCGGAGATGGTGAGATCACTGTTGGCCTCTTCTGTTCCAGATCATGGTTGTTTCTTTGCAGGTTTATGACTGGTTACCCTGGTTAAACACCCTTGAATTTTATCTTGCCTTTGTGATAAGACTTCCTGCTGGTCTTGGTCCTTCGGCCAGTGCCTAAGAAGGGTGTTTTCCTATAGTGGTTATCTTTTTCTGGGCACCGCCTCAGCTTTCCTGATGTCTTCACTCTGTACCCTCTCTCAAACAGTAATCCCATTCATTCTCTTGATTTTAGCTGATGCTCCCCACCAAAGCCCCCAGACCTCTGGCCTGCCCAGTTGCCCTCTGCATGTCTCTGTAATTCCAGTGCTTTTTTTCCCTCTCATTTAAAAAGTTATTTATTTTTATTGAAATTTTGTAGTTTTCTTACAGTGTAGTTTGATGGTATTTAGATCCCCGCGCCTCTCTGGACCTTCCCTACTGTCCTGCACCCAATTTAATGAACTTTCTTTATATATAAAACATGACCGATAGAGTCTGATTTGTGTCCCCAAATGTCCTTCAGTGTGGGTCCATCCACTGGGCCCACCAAGAGTCCCATCTCTATAAGACATTGTGTTTACCTTCCCAATAGCCATCAGTTACAAAACTTCCTCAGGTTAGTTTGGGATTTCTTACCCACTTCCCATGACTATGCTGGGAGTTTGTCTGGTTTGATCTTCCATGGGACTTGTGCATGCTGTCACCATTGCTGTGAGTTCATGTGAGTAACTGACCAGCCGTCTGGAAGACTCTTGTTTTCTTTGGTCATCTACTACCTCTGACTCTTCAATCTTTCTGCCTCCTCTTCTGCAACAATCATCTTCTGTAAGACTCGATGTGAGCCTTGGGAAGCAGAGGTTTGAAATAATGGTCCTAATAAGGGATAAGTACTCTGTGGCCTGTTCTCTGCACATTGACTAGTTGTGGGTTTCTGTCTTATTCACCATCTGTGGCATAAGGAAACCTTGCTGGTGAGAGTTGAGAGTTGTATTCATCCAGTGTGTAGAGGTCTCATTGAAGATGTGTCACTTAGGTTAAGTATCTCACAGACACTTAATTGTTTGAGTCTGACCAGTTCTGGATCTGTAATAGTCTCTATCTTGGCTAGTTCGACACTCTCCAGCAGCCTCAGCAGGACGGGGCCAAGGCCCAAGGAAGGCCAATGGGCACAGCATGCCCAGTGCTTACTTTTAATAGATTCATCACCCTGACCAGGCAGGAAGCGCTATGATTTTTCCTTTCTCTGCTTATATTGTTGAATATTTTTGGGTTCTCCACCTGCATAAGGACCATCTTTGGAGCTTTGCATATGGGCAGACCTGGAATCCATCCCCACACTGCATTAGAGTCTTTGGGATGTAGCTTTCTCTATTTTTATAATACTTCCTAGGTGATTCTGATCTTCACATCATTTCAAAAACAACATTAAACCTTTTTCTATAGTATTCCAACCCATTTCCACCATCGTTGCTTTGTCTTAGGCCTATGGAGTTTCCTTTGACTTCCCTAACAAATTAACACCCACTTGGTGGCTTAAAACAATAGGTATTTATACTTTCACAGTCCTGGAAGCCATGCCAGATGGTTGAAATCGAGGTGTGGGCAAGGCCCTCCTCCCTCTGTTGCTCCAGGTGTTTCTTGGAGTATGCTTGCATAACTCCCAGCTCTGCCTCCATCTTCACATGGTCTCTCCCTCTCTGTCCCTGAGTGCCTCTTACAAGGTGCTGTTAGAGTTAGGTCCCACCAGTAATTGAAGACAATGTCATCTTGAGAGCCTTTGCTTAACCATGTCTGCAAAGAGCCTTTTTCTGGTAGATTTACAGGTTCCAGGATAGGCTCATATCTTTTGGGAGGGCAATCATTCCATACATTTCCCCTTCCACCCCTCCACCCCCCCCGCCACCATGATGATTCCCTCCACTGATCTCCACTGAGTACTCCACTGAGTACTCATTCTGTGACTTTGCCACCCTAGTTGATTACTTATTATATCCAGTCACTAGCTGTGCAAATCCTTTCAGGCTCCTATTCTCCTTAGGGTGAGAAACCAAAGTCCTTGCCCCAGATACCCAGTGCTGTGATCTCACCTTGTCTCCTTTCCTCTCCATCCCAGGGCTTCCTTTCTCCTGGGACTTAGCTCTTACAGCTCGGAACTTTCTCAGTCCCCCTTGCTTGGTGAGTGCTCCACATTCAGCCTTCTGGCTTAGATTCAAGACTGTTCGAGAGGTGTCTACCCCTGTGCTGTGTGCTGCAGTACCCATTATCCAGTGCGTTTTATCAGTGTCTTTCACTCCTTCCAAATAGAAGGCTCTGAAGCAGGGAAGCTGATATTCATTGGCACTCTGAACCAGGCTCTATGGATAGTGAATGAATGACCTGGTAGCTTAATCTAATTAGAAATTTGTTTGATCTTGACATTGGTTTTTCTACCACCGGTTTAGTTATTTCCAATAGGATTTTTTGCCCACCATCATTTAGATACATTAAGTAGGCAATCTCTAAGCACAATGGCTTTTCATTGGCTTAACCTACAATATCTATACATCTATGTACAGATATCATTTAAACTGCTTCTGCATGTGTTAAGGTTGACATTTCTGACTTTTTGTGTTGGATAGAACTTTGAGGCTTTAAGAGTTTCATGAATAAGGATAAGAGTGCACATGAGCCAGTGAAAGCTCTGCCGGATCCTCTACCCCCAGTTTTTGCTTCTTGTCTCTTTGCTTCATTCTTTCCTTTCTCTACTTCAGTGGAATACAGATTGTCATGTCCCCACAGCTCGTGTGTTTATGTTTTATAACTCTAGCTACCCACAGAAAACAGTTGTCTCTGTTTGATATTTCCTAGGATGAGGATGTTGGCCAGCTTGACCAGATGTGCAGCTCTGGCACAAGATAGAGGGTTAGTGGAGAAGATGTGGCAGGACTGTTTTATCCAAATGTGTGGTGCTGAGTTGCCTCTGGGAGTGCAGATGTGAGCAAGCAGCCACAGAGAGCTGTGTCACTCTTTCCCAGGGGTCCCCCTGACTGGAATCGAATGGGTGACAGAAAAGCAAGGGAACTAGAAACCTTGCCAGATCTTGTAGTAATTTTCTCTAGTCCACAATAGTGAAAACGCTCCTCCAAATGTTTACTATCTTGGCTTTAATTGGTTGACATATGTTTTCCTTAATATAGAATGCTTGTCTTGAGTTAAGTGGTGTGGAAATATCTTAAAGTGGGTTTCCAATGATTGTTTATTCATGAGTACTAGATAGTAGTGATCGCAGAGTTTTTCAAGAAAATTAATGTACACTTTTCTGATCTTGCCAGAGGGAAACAGAGAGGACTAAAACTTGAAACAAGTTTATTCCTTTAGTCTAGAGGTATCTTTATGTAGCTGGCATTCCTTTGTGACAGAGAAGACTAAAACTTGAAACATGTTATTCCTTTAGTCTAGAGATGTCTTTATGTAGCTGGCATTCCTTTGTGACGTCCTGGAAACAGATTACAAGTGAGACTAACTTGCGGTGGTGATGTGAAACCATTGTCTGGCTGTAGCTACTGACTCAGCTCTTAGAACACATACACCAAGATCCCTTTGTTCTGACTGCTTCAGCACCCAGGGCCTCACTCCTCCCTATCTGGTGCTTCTTTTCTGGTGAGAGCTTGAGTAGTAGAGAAAAAAAGCCCAGGAGGCTGCTGGACAAGACATTCAGAACAGGAGCAGGCCATCAGACCTGCTCTCTGGTGTTTTTAGAGAATCTGGGAGTGGCCAGCCATATTTGCCCCAGTACATTTTATATCATTTTTCCCCCTTTCACTTCTCTTCAAAATAGGTTCTGCCACGGTGCCAGCAGAGAATCTGTTAGGTCTGTGTGGCAACAGGGGACAGTGGTCAAAACATTGTGAGATTGGTGAATCGGGGGTTAGAGCATGCAGTTGAAAATCAACCCACCAACTGCAATCTTGCATTTCTTCTAAAGGTTGGCATTAGCTAAATATAAGAGATCTACCTCAGGGCTTGTTCCTTGGCTAGTTTTAAAGTTTTTGACAGTGGGTCAAAACTCGGGTGCGAGCTGGTTCTTTTGTTTTGGTTGGTTGGTTAACCGAATAGGGTTCAAACAAATGAGGATGCATGTAAGATTTAAAACTTAAGAAAACAACTAAATTTGGTCTTCTTACAGATAAAGATCTTACAGAAAGTATTACCATGATTTGAGAGTGAGAGATGGTGAGATGGTGTTTGATTAGTATGCTTTTTTCTAACTGATTGATTTAAAATTATTTCTCCAGTGTTCCTCTGGGGTCTTTCGAATGGCGCTGGCTGAATGGCACACGACCACTGCAGAATGCGCATTTGCTTATTTATATTCTCATCTCTTTTGGAAAAGATTTGACGAGTCTGTCTTTATAGAATAGGAAACCTATAATTACTTGTACATCACTCTTAAATTAAGTCTCTGGAAGTGATTGAATTCTATTACAGCTGGTCTGCTTTGCAGCCTTCTCCTTTTGTGGGGTGTTTAGTGAGAGCTCCTTATGCTGCCTATCTTCTCTCTTGTTCTAACTTCTGCACTTAACACGATCTGCAAACTAATGAACACTTTCGTCTCTGCTTTTAGGTACAATGGTGCTTTGCCTAATGGAGACAGGGGCCGGAGGAAAAGCAGATTTGCCCTCCATAAGCGGACCAAGGCCAACGGCGTCAAACCCAGCACAATCCACGTGGTCTCCACACCCCAGGCATCCAAGGTAGGTGACTGTGACTGAGTAAGGAGTGCCTTGGCAAAATGCCTTGTTACCCGCTGTTTCTTCTGGTCTCATGTCCATGTAGGACAGCGCTCCCCAGATACCCAGGGCTGGATCGTGGTTGTGAAGGGCTGTGCTGTGCAGTGTAAGATGTTTGGCAGCACCCTTGGCCTTGCTTGACCCACCAGGTGCCCATGTACTCCTCCCCACCCCTCACAGTTGTTAAGGTCCAAGCATGTCTAGAGATGTGGAATGACTGTGGGGAGGGCTGGGGAGGTGCTGTCTGAATCAGAAGCACTGCTTTAGGAAACAAGGCAGCTAGCATTCATCAGGTTGTGTTTGAAAAATAGAAGATGTTCCAGGCGTGGTGGTGCACACCTTTAGTCCCAGCACTGGTGAGGCAGAGGTGGGTGGATCTCTTGTGAGTTCAAGGCTAGCCTGGTCTACAAAGTGAGCCCCAGGCCTGCTAGGGCTAAAAATGAAAAAAATAAAAAAAATAAAAAAGAAAAGAAAAATAGATGCTTTTTATCTGAAAGAGTTTTTGGGTTCTGTCTTGGCATAACACTCACAAAGATTTGTTATTTTCCTCCTATTATAATTGATTATATAGTGTTTTCACACAATCGACATGTACATGGAATTGAGTTTGAATAATTAATAAGATGTGACATATACAGTTCTAAGTTACACAGGATATCCATTTCTTCCCATAAGTTTGAAGTAAATGTTAATTTTTTAATAAAAGGATAATTTCATGTGTTTTCTGGCATATAAGCAAGAGAAAAAGTTTCCATTCTGGTTGATAAGTTTTACGTGTTATACTTAAGGCAATTTTTCTTTTAATAAAATCAGATCTTTCATATATAATACAGTTGCCTTGTCTACAAAATAATATTGACCTGCAGCATTTCTTACGGTGTTTATATTAGTGTATGTCATTATGGATTTGGACCGCTGGAAAAGTCAAGTCTTGATTCTGTTTTTACTTAACAATAGTCTTAAGAGAGCAGTGGTGGCCCCTTGGAACCAGGTGTGGCATTTATGCACAGCAGTAACAGTGATCAGCTTTGGGAAGACTTTGGATTTAAAAAGCCCAGAAACAGTGCCATGGAAAGACTCTTCTAGAATGTACCAACTGAGATTATCTCATTCTAATGAGGAATGAACAGAAAGAAAATACTAAGTACCAAAACGGAAAGATTAATGTCTAATAGGCATGTTTTGACTAAAGAAAGAAACTAAATTTGGGGGCAGTAATGGCATTTTATAAAGAAATCCAGCTTTACAAAGATCTGAAGAAAGGAAGAAATAAAATAGCAACAAAATCTTCAGAGGCCAAGGAAATAAGAGACATTTTATAGTCTATATTAGTAATTTTTCTCCTTACGACAAAATGTTTGCCAAATCAACTTGAGGGAGAAAGACTTATTCTGGCTCCCAGTTCTAGAGGACATCAGTGAGGTATGGAGGACAAAGTTACTCTGTCCTTGGTGGCTAGACCTTGCAGCCTCTTGATGGATCAGGAAGCAGAGAATGGGATTGGAGATGGGCTGAGCCATAACCCTTAAAGGCCTGCCCCCAGTTTACCCTTCTAACCAGTTCTCCCTTCCTTTTAAAAGGTTCCCCAACCTCCCCAAACAGCACCATCTGCTGGGGATGAAACACATGAGCCTGTGTGGAGCATTTCAGATTAAAGCCATACCAGTCCACTGAAGAAGCAAACCAAGACAGATGATGAGTGCCACAAATGTTCTGATGTTATAAAATGGTCCTTCTAATGTTGTGTATTTATTGACATTTATATTTCTTTTTATCCTTTTGAATCTGTACTTTTAAATATTTCCATTTTAAATCAGAAGTTTTATAAATAGAATGGCTGACGCAAAATTTATAGAGGACTGGAGCTATAGCTCAGTGTTAGAGCGCTTGGCCAACATGTTCAAGGTCCTGAATTTGATCCCTAGCATGAAACACACACACACACACACACACACACACACACACACACACACACCCATTTTAGGCAAATTATCTTGCCTTGATTACTCAGGTTTATTCTGTGATGAAAGTTACACCCATGGGGTGCTCAATGGCTCTTTCCTATTCTTTCCCCACTTCTTATATCTCCCATTTTAGCTTTTTAGAGAAATTTCACCCCTGTCCTTAGATTTCGTTTCAGGTTATTTAATTTATGCATCTTTTGGTAGTTGTCTAAGTCTGTGTCTAAACGTGTTACCCACAGTACTAAGAATAGGACAGCTCAGGTTTTGGTCTTGATCCTCTCATTTTGTAATGTGGAAAAATGGAAAAAATATTTTCTCAGAGCCTTAGGTTGCTCCTTTGCAAGCTGAGCAGATTGGCAATAAGCAGGAGCCATTCTGGATTAGGTAATATACTTTGGTTATAAGCAGATTCTGGCTGTAGGAAAGTGGAAAGGCAGAAATGGAGAAATCATGATAGAAGAGGCTGAGTCGCCCTCAGTATCAGGGAGGAGTTGAGAAACCCAGTTTCATGAGAGAGGAAAGCCAGAGTCCTAACAGAAGTTAGTATGGATAATCCTTCAACATGAAGCAACTTGACTTCAACCCTCTACTAAAGGTTTGCATTTTCAGGAGAGGATCTGGTAGGCTGGGTCACCATGGCCAAGGAAGATGGAGAGAGTAGGCACATTTTTGTAAGCTTCTAACTCCAAGGCTCTCATGGCCTTTATTCATCACTGCCTCAAGGGCCTTGTACCTAGTCAGTACAGAGTGTTGTTTGGACAGTGAATAGGTACTGAGTCTGCATTTTCTACCATCCATGAATCTAGACCTCAGTCACAAGCTCTTTCTCCTTCTGATCCCTCTCAGATGCACAGCCCTCACCAGCTTAACCCTGCCATTCCTGCTGCTAGATTTGTTCTGTTGGCCCTTTCTGCTTTCCAGCTTCATCCAGTTATAACAGAGCTCCTTCATAGTTACATACATGCTTTTGGGAACAGGTGCTGTTGGGGCACTGTCCTTCAAGCTCCTAATGCACCCTTATTTCTCTCTCTCCCATCTCTTTAGGACCATGGGATTAGAAATGATTTCAGTCTGCTGCTTCCATTCCAGTTTTGTTGTTGTTGACATTACTGCCTTACCTTTCCCCTGATTTCTGCCGCCCCTGCTGACCTATAGTTCAGTCCGTCACATATTTCAGTGACGTGGTGCCTACCCCCATCTTTTCCCTGGCACTTGTAATATCTATCGTTCGTTGTGCTTTGACTCTTTCAGAAGCTGTCATTTTTGTTCACTTTTTCCCACTGATACTTTACAGCTCGCTGCCTTTAGAAGTGAGCACAGTCCAGCTCATTCTTTGTTTGTGCATGCAGTTTCCTACCTGCTGTCCTAAGCATCCAGCCCAAAGTCTGTCCTTATTTGTCGGAGTTGTTGGCCTACTTGGCGTCTCCAGATACCTACCTCCACCTAGATTCTCTTTCTTTGATGCCTTTTGGGACCCTCTCCTCCTGACTTCCTGGTTCTGGGCTCTGCCCAGACCCCATTGGGCTGTTTTTCTTATCCTCTTCATTGCTTATACTGTGTCTCATGAGAATGCCAGTGTGTGTGGTGGTGCCTGGAAAAAACACTTGCCATGAATTGACAGCATTTTGCCCTGAAGTCTCTGAGTCTGTGCTATTGGTAGCGAAGTGTGCATCTCTGGATGTGCGAAGTGAGACCTGGAAGACGTGTGTATGTGTTAATGTCTTACTGTTATACCCTTCGTGCTGGTTCTTCCCTCTGCCTCTCTGTCCCTTTGCTGACGCTAAAGACAGTGGGACATAAGGCTTCCTACTGTCCTGTGAGTGCCATCGTCCATGCTGAGCAGATTCTGATGGCAAGCCTGTGTTACTGCTTTATAATCTCTATGTAGTCTCTATTTGTGTACGTATTTGCTCTTGGAGTAATACAGGTATTTCTCCGATTATATAATGTGCTTAAAAGTATCAGAAATCCTGTTTTACTCCCGACAGATCTGTTACATATGCAGAAGGCCTCATAATTTATTCACCCATTCATTTATTCAACAAATATTTATCCAGCACCTTCTATGCCCAGGCATCATGCCAGGTATTGGATAGACTGTGGCGAACATGCACATCAGCATGGAGCTAATCGTCCAGTGAGTAGGCAAACAGTGAGGAGTTGTTTGAACACATATGTAACTGTTGAGAGAAGGGCTGGGAGGAAAAAGGCACAAATGTGAACCAGGCAGGCAGGGAAGGGTCGCTGAGCAAGGTGTGTGAACTGCAGGCTAATGGGGAGAGGGGCTGATCAGAGGATATAGGACAGGACCTGGCTAGAGGATTTGGCTTTTTCTAAGGCAAATATTGGAGCATGTTAAGCAGAGGGAATGACATGTTATGACTGAGAACGGACGTTTTTATGGTGTGGGCAGACTCATGCTATTATGCCACTGGTAACCTGTGATGGTGGTGGTGGTGATGATGATTCTTGTGCTTGATGGAGATATTTTGCTACAGAATGTTAAATTCAGCAGCATTGCTGTGGAAAACTTTTCTCATGGTTTTCCCTTCTTAGATTATGTTTTATTGAAATTTCCTTTTTTGGCTATTTCACTTTCCCAAAGTAATTGGAATCACTTTGTTTTAGTCAGCGTATTGCAGAATGGAAAACAGTAGTAGTATTTGAGGGACGGTTTAGAAAAAGAGTAAGGCTAGTTAATATGATTGCCTTGCCCAGAGCTGCTCTTGAGTCTGTGTCTTCCTCCTCTCTGTGTTGCTATGAGAAAGTGCCCAAGACTGGCCACTTTGTGAAGAGGCTTATTTGGCTCACTACTCTGGTGGCTAGAGAGTCTAAGTGGTATTACATTTACATCCTGAGTGTGTCATAACTCTGTGAAGAGGTAGAAGGGGAATGGGCCAAGTGCTGTGGGGCACATTGTCAGCCAGGAAATGGGAACTAGTTGGGTCACAACTGGTTCTTACAGGACTTACCCAGTCCTTCAAGACCTCACCTACTCTGTTAGACCAGCACTAATCCATTCCAAGGTTTGCATCCCCTATGACCTCTCTCTTAAAACTCCACCATTCAACATTGCTATAATAGGGACCAAGCTTCCAATACACAGACCTTTAGGGACAAACCACATCTAAGCCATAGTAGCCTGTTTGAGCTAATATGGCTTTAGTAGTTGATAAAATATTCTGTATCAGTCTGAATACTATAGTAATTGTGGGAAGGAGTAAAAAGAAGTATAATTTTCATTGTAAACTCACTATGTTAAGCTAATTTTGCAGTATGTAATGGGGTCCACTTTTGAAACATGTATCTGTGGTATTGGAAAGTATAGCTGGACTCCTCTACTTTAAGAGAATCATCAGTTTATCGGTATCTGCAGACTTTATAGTTGCTACTGCTTTTAAATTGTTTGGTTTTAAATAGCTCTCATTTTCAAAGTTACTGCATTGTAACTCTTGAAGTTAGTAGTAGTAGGTGGTGGTGCTGGTGGTGGTGGTGGTAGTGGTGGTGGTGGTGGTGGTGTGTGTTTGTGTTGAGACAGGATATGCTATATAGTCCAGGCTAGCTCCAAACTCATTGGGGTATGTGTGTTGTGTGTGTATTGAGACAGGGTATAATATAGTCCAGGCTAGCTCCAAACTCATTATCCTCCTGCTTCAGCCTCCCAGTTACATGTATGAGTCACCACCCTTCTAGGTATCATAAATACAAATATTCTAAATCTGTGAAATAATAAACTGCAGACCAGAGTATCTCTTGATCCTCTGCAGGATGCAAACCTAAAACAAATCATTTATATTTCTTGAATGAGAAACAACTTATTTCAATAAAAACATCAGCATGAATCAGTTTCCAAAAAGATAAAATAGCAACTGGTGGCACATTCCTTTAATCCTACCACTCGGGAGGCAGAGGCAGGCTGATCTCTGTGAGTTCAAGGCCAGCCCAGGCTACATAGCAAGTTCCAGGACAGCTGGGGCTACAGGGAGACCCTGTCCCAAAAAGAGACATGCACACATACCACCACCACCACCAAAAAAACCAACTTTCCAAAGCTTTTATATATGAGTATTGATAAGCAAAGGGGAAGGCATTTATCAAGTACCAGCATAGTGTGCTGTGCAGTTCAAAATGACTTCCTGGCATAAAGTATTTATTAGGACTTCAAAAATAGTTTTTATAGGAATGTATCATGTCAGTTCAGATTTACAGTCCTGATTGTTACAAAACATATCTACCTAGATGAAATAAACACTTTTTGGAAAACTTATAAAATCAAGGCAGGAAAATTTGAGTCATCATTGATAAAGCTCCATCTATTTCATACAGAAGTATTTTAATAATTCACTAAAAATGCAGTATTGAAGAGTGGAGGGGCGGTGTGATGGCTTTTGTTTCTGTGTAGCTGGAAGGAGCAACATCTGAAATATATTACACTATTGTATTCAGGAAAGATTGACACGAAAACTTACGCATTTTGCACAGATGGTACAAGTGTAGTGCTGGGGAGAATCGAGTCTCACTGGTGTTCTCCTGTGCCGAGATGACTGAAAGATAAACCAAGGAAACCGCTAAACCTTTTTTCTTGAAACCGTTTGTTACCTCATGTCGAATAAACACCAGTGAGTTAAATAACGTTTTTAAGAACCTGGAATTGTGATGAGGAATTTGAGCCTTGATGGGCAACATGGAGACGTGAATATTCACTTTAGCAGAAATTGTGAGATAGCAGTTACTTTTTCTTAGCATCCCATTGTCTTTAGCTTATGATAGTCTAATTGAAATGATACCACGGTTTTCTTTGGTTTTAGAGCAAGAAAATTTCAGTGATTAACATGGACAGATTTGATTTACAAGTGATTGATGATAGAACATTTAAAACAGAATAGAGGAAACTATGGTAGCCAGTCAGAGTGTACTAGAGAAAAAAATTCAAAATGAAACAAAGTAATAATTATAGGAGAAAACATAAAATTATCCAACAAATTATATGAATATAGACTTTTATGATGACAAATATAAGTAGCGCAGTTAACTTTTAACAGCATTCTTTAGTTTATTGATTCCTAGGATTTGACGAGTTGGTGTTTTCAGAACACCATGGATTAAAAGTACAAAGCACGTTTAATAAGTGATTTTCTTGGCTTAGGTGATGGTAGAAATAGTGGGTATAAAAATCCCAGTATGGTTACAGCAAGAAAAATAATTGTATTTAATTAATATTAGTTCAGAAGGAGTGAGGAGATGCACTGTAAACAATATAATGGGACCATCAGTAATAAGAGTCAATTTGGCTGTTGTCTTTGAACTACCCAAGGGAGTTATTGGAAGAGTTTGGTTTCTTTTGTCAAACCATAGCTTAGATATTGCTTAGCTTGTGCAAATACTTCACAGAAAAGATCACACTAATAATTTCTAACCACTGACAGACGGCTTGGAAACTAGTGGGATGATCTGATGAATGACTGATGTTGTGATATGCAACGCTCAAGTGCAGTCTCATAATATAAACATTTGAGAACATATGGGACTACTTTTTATTTATATACTCAACCAGATTTATGGAAGTGTGTGATTACCCCATTTTATGTTTTACAGAGTGAGTTTTAGTATCAAAAATTGTTATTAACCCTCTACTACATTTCTGTGAATTTTGAGTAAGCAATATTTTTGTGTTTCTTCTAAAGTGTTTGTTTATATTTATTTATTTATTTATTTTTGGTAATAGCTTTGTCATTGTAAATAGTATAAGTATAGTAATTTGTGGACCAATCTTTTCCTTACTGTTTTCTGACTTGGGTTTTTTCCTTCTGTTAGTCACAAGGGAAGCTTTAAGCTTTCTTGTTCAAATATATTTTCTTTTATTTTTAATTTTATTGAATCAAAAATTTCCTACAATGTATTTTGATCATATTCAGACCCCTTTCCTCCATCTTTACTCTAACCTTAGCACCCTCCCCACAACCTCATGTCCTCTATTAGCAAATGAACAACCCCATCCATCTAAACTGGGTGCCAGAGAAATTATATCTCATTACAGTGTCAGTGGTCTGTGGTTCTTGCTCACAGATGAGCCGAAGTAAGGACCCACTTCCTTTCCTTTGTATGTGGTTTTAGGTCTGAATGCGCCCAGGTTTCTTGGAATGGAATTTTCACACTTGTACAACATTTTACAACAGTGTCTTCTAGCTTATTTTCTGAAATGTGTACACTTCTCAGGTTCCTGTTGCCGTTGAGCTCGTAGCCAGATCTTGACAGCCACTGGTTGATGATGGCCAGGCTGACCATGGGTGCACTGTGCAGTGGTCACTCACAGGCCACCCCTCAGTAGGAGATGTGCACCAGAGTGCAGCGTGGTTGGGTGGTCCCATCTTCCTCCTGCCTTTGCCTGCCTTCTGGCCCCCTTGCCATGGTTCCCCAGCCAGATGCATTTTCTTTTAAATCACCTAAGTGAAATGGTATTTTTTCTGCTGTTTAGCAGGGAGCTTCACTTAACAGTTTTAGCATCTGAAGTAGCTTAATTGTTTATCACTAATTCTCTCTGTAGATTTTTGTGAGAATCTTTCATGTAGGTTTTAATGTATTTTATATTTAAAATTGAAATAAAAAGTCAGATTGACAACCACCACATTGACTACTTCCCAAAATTTGAAGAGTTGATTCAGAATGTTGAATTTTTCTTACGTTCAGCGATTAAGAAGGTTTATTGCCAACATTTTTGTGTTCTTTAACTCTTCTAACATAAAGCGTTTCATTTTTTCAGGTGCTAGCAACAGTTGTGGTTGTGTATGTAATGATACTCTGCTGTGTAATATGAACAGGACTGACATTTTCAGTCAAAAGAGACACTTCTCTTTTTTTTTCCTCTGTTTGGCAGAATACTTACTCCCATCCCCATGCAGGGGGCCCAGGCTAGAGAGTAATGGCAAAGGGACTTTGCAGGTAGAATTAAGGCAGGAACTTTAAGATAGATTTTCATGGATTATCCAGATGAGCCCAGAGTAATCATAAGGGCTCTTAACAGTGGAAGAGAGCCTTGATGAATGACCCTGAGAGAGAGAGAGAAGCCAGGGCAGAAGGGTAGGAGAGATTTGAAGGTGCAGGAGGAGGACTGTAAGCCAAGGAATGCTGGCAGACTCTAGAGCCAACGACAGCCTGGCAGCCAGCCGTGGAGGAGGCCGAGCTTCTGTCTCCCGTCAGGTGAGCTGCAGTCAGTGCAGTCAGCCTGGATGTGGTCTGAGGAATGTGCAGGAAGGAATGCCAGCTGATGACTTCTCGATGGTGGCCTGGTGAGAGTCTGGCAGACTGCTGCCAAGACTCCTGCTGGACTCCTGGTAGGTAGACCTGTAAGATAATGTTGCTGTTTTTATGGAGAGTTCTGTAATTTTGTTACAGTAGAAGAGAAACATACAGGCTATTTTATGGTAAATTAAACAGAAAATGCTTATATGTATGGTTAGTTCTTTGTCTTGTGCTGAGGGAAACAAAGGGATAGGGAAGGAATCCAAGAACTGAGAGACAGAGAAAGGGGACTGACTTCTCCCTCTTTAAAAAAAAAAAAATTAGACCCAGAGTGTTAAAACAGGAAAGCTTGATTCCAGCACTTGGCATCTCAATTATCAGTGTAATCATCAACATTACTTTTAAACAATAATTACAGTTTTGACTTGATGCATGTATTAGTTGGAACAAGTAATTTCATTTTTGTTGTCCTTAAAGCACAATCGTATTAATGACTTGCTTTTAACATGTCAGTGTTGGAGAATATTTGTATTTATAATTATGCTTTTACTCAAACTTAATTGAATTATGAGCCAATTAGACACTTCCAACCATCTTTTTGTTGGAGAGGGTCTTTTCTTGTAACTTCCCTTCTGAAAACAATGAACATTTAAAATTCAAGAAATTTTATTTGAGCTGATTTTTCATTTTACAGATAAAGAACTTAAAGATAGTCCAGAAGAGCTCAGTCAGTTGAATCAGGTCACTAAGGTGGGTGTGCCGCCCAGGGTCCAGGAATGTTGACCTGTTACTGCAGGTAGCAGGTAGAAAATACTTTAAAGAGGAGGACCAAAGCTAGGAGTATGGCTTAGGAAATTGTTTATTGCCAAGCAAGGACTGCTATAATGATAACGTGAATTCATAGGATTCTCATCCTTAAAAATGGAAGTTGTCAGGCTGGAGGAGTCTCAGTGGGTAAAGTGCTTGCTGCACAAGCATGAGGACTTGAGTTTAGATCCAGGCATGTAAAAGCCAGGTGCAGCAGCATCTCAGCACACCTGTTACCCTAACCCTGGGAGCACAGAGAAAGGTGGATCCCCAGAGCTCACTGGACATGCAGTCTTTTGGTTTAGTGAGAGATATTGTCTCAAAAAATTAAGGCTGGGCGTGGTGGCACATGCCTTTAATCCCAGCACTTGGGTGGCAGAGGCAGGTGGATCTTTGTGAGTTCAAGGCCAGCCTGGTCTACATAGTGAGCTCCAGGACAGCTGGGGCTACTGGGAGACCCTGTCTCAAAAAGACCAAAAAAAAAAGAGGAAGTTGTCAGGCTGGAGTCTCAGTGGGTAAAATGCTTGCTGCACAGGCATGAGAACCTGAGTTTAGATCCAGGCACCCATGTAAAAGCCAGGTGCAGTAGCACATCAGCACACCTGTTACCCTAGCCCTGGGAGCACAGAGAAAGGTGGATCGCCAGAGCTCACTGGGCATGCAGTCTTCTCTCGGTTTAGTGAGAGACACTGTCTCAAAAAATTAAGATGGAGAGACTAGAGGAAGACACCTGATGCCAGAACTCTGGCCTCCACATGCTCAGTGTACTTGCTTACAAACACACATGTACGCAGCACACTCCGGGTTTTTGGGAAAATATAAAAAAAGGAGTCGCTTTGTAGTTGGGTTGGTAGTACCAGTGGTTTGTGAAATCAGGTGCCCGGTAGAGAGCCACTCTGCAGAAGGAACAGTGATGGAGGCTTGCTTTAATAATAGCTGGTTTGTTTACAGTGGCAGTTAGGACAGCATGTTGTAGAAGGTGCTTTGAAACAATGTCAGTGAGTTGCAAAATGTAACGTTACAGAGAGCCACGGGAGGTGTTGGCTACTATGGCTGCCACTTTGTATTCCTCTGCATTCAGATGAATGCCTAGCCTTACTATTTCTGTGAAAGGACTTCAGCCTCTTTGAAATCCTGCTTGCTGACAACTGACTTTCAGGCTTTTGGCTCATGGCCTCTGTAGTCTAGGTTAGGAGAGAGGAGCTGGGTTCAGGAGTACTTAGCTCATTTGCACCCATTCTCTTGCCTTTTTTTGGCTGCCAGCTGAGCTCTGTGAACTGTCTGCACTCTTCTTTGTTTCCTAAGTGTCCTTGTTTTCATTCAACTTTTGCCAGTGAATATCCTTAATGGCTTAAGATGTGCTCCAGGCACATAGATAAACATGTATACTCATTTTCTCCCCCCAAAATCACCCCTTAGTCCTAGCCTTGGAGAGAAGTCCTTTTTTGAACCCTGGAGTGTGTTTTGTGTGAGTTATTGTATTTTGTGTGAGTTATTGACCAGCTTCCTCTTGAAGGCAGAAACGTGCATTTCTGCACCCCTGCTGCCTGGCACAACTGGTTCAGTGCGTGAACAAATAATGTCACCGGCTTTAGACCCGTGCTGGCCGCAGGTTGTCCTAATAGCAGTAAACTCCACCTTTGGCTAGTAACCAAAGAGAAACAGAATGATAGAATGACACTGAAAGGGATGTGTTAGATTGGCTCACAGAACATGGTTCTGTCTCACCCTGGTGAGGCTGAGAATCCTGTAGTTGTTGAGTCTACTGACGCTGGCTGTCTCAGCAGTCCCATTCTGGTACTGAAGGCCTAGAGGATTCCTGGAGAGCTATTGTTCTTCAGTTTACTTTGGAAGCCAGACACTGTGTCCTAATAACAATGAAAGATGCAGCAGTGGCAACAACAGGATAGATGAACTTGCCAAGCAAGAGTGAAGGTGGGCAGGCAAAGGGCAAAATTGCTGCCTTCCTGCTCCCTTTTATCTGAGCTGCTGCCAGAAGGTGCTGCCCACATTTAGGGTGGGTCTTCCAGCTTCAAAGAAGCTGATTAAGAAAATTCTCCCAGGAGTACCCAGTGGCTTACTTTTTAGGCAATTCTAGATCCAGTCAACTTGACAACTAAGATTAACAGTTATTTTCCTCTGTAACCTAATATCATAAATCTAAGAATGTCATTTAAAAAGTGTTGTAACATTTATTTATTTTGGTGGGGGTTGGGGGCAGGTGTTCTTGCTATGGTGCATGAGTGGAGGTCAGACGATAACAGGAGTCAGTTCTTTCCTTCCCAGTGATTGAACTCAGGTTTTCAGGCTTGGTGGTAAGTACCTTTACCTGCTGAGTCATCTTGCTGATCCCAGAATGTCATAGTTTTAAACTAAGTAGCATCAATTTTTAAATCTTAAAAGCAAAGTAGTACTAATATGGTTCTCTTAAATGAGAGCTTTGGCAAATAGATCTCATCTAGGACTTCAGATTTGCTCATATTTATTACGTATTTTGTGGGTCTTAACCCAGAACCTCACACACGATAGGCAGCACTCTACCACTATATACCCCCAGATCTAGTATTTTTTATCTTATTTTGACTTTTTTCTTTAACAAACACAAATATAAAGTGTAGTGTTTATGACTTTTCACAAAAATGAATACAGTCATTTACCCAGCACCCAGATCAGGAAGCAGTACTTCATCAGAGCCCCTAAGACCCTGCTCCCCCGTCTGGTTATTCTTCAATCCTAAGTAGTCACCAGGTAACCACTATCCTGCTCTAAAACCACAGATTGATTTCTGCTTTTTGTATAAATGGGGTCCACAGTGTGCATTTTTCCGTTTCTGACTTCTTTCATGTAGTATATTTGTGAATGAGAAACTCTGTTGTATATAAGAAGTTATTTATTGCCATTTAATAGCCTGTGTATTCTAATAACTAATACGCTTTTTAAAATTCTATTTATTATTTTTATTATATGTATATGAGTGTATTGCCTGTATATATAAGTGCACCCGTGTCATACAATGCCCACAGAGGTCAGAAGAGGGTGTTGGATCCCCTAGAACTGGAGTTACAGATGGCTATCAGACACCATGTGGATGCTGAGAATTGAACATCGGTCCTGTACAAGAACAGCCAGTGCTCTTAACCTCTGAGCCATCTTTCCAACCCCTATAAGTAATATACTTTTAAGTTTTGATAGTGCTAAAATTAAAATGTCAGTTTAGGATTTGGTTTTTGGTATCTTAAAAGTTAACTATTTTACTTTGGGATGTAAAGCCAAAATAGATTGAAGTCAATAATAGCTACCAATATTCACATTTATACCTTACAGCAATTTAAAATCTAGGCATTTGCTGCAAGTGAAAAATACATTTTTACTTGGAAAATTGGTCAACTTGCTAAAACAGCAGTGATTTTACAGAACTAAATATTTAGGAGAAGAACTTTAAGTTTATTCAAAACTTTGAATGCAGTGCTGTGTCGTTCTCATCTTCTGAAAAACCTCGCTAGTTCTCACTGGGAACCTTGTGCTGTGTTTTCCTTAGCGTTCGTATTTGTGAGATCAGGAGGTCTCCTGCTCCAGGAGGTAGGAACGTGCAGACCGATGTCAGGTGAACTTGACTGCCAGGAAAAAGCAGAGTCAAGAGTCCAGTTAAGTTTACCTGAGAAGAACCTGGTAAAGACATGATGGAATCATAGCATCCATTCTGTGTCTACAGTGTATCCTGAAGTACCAGCACAGTCAGTGTGGTGAGGACTTAGGACTGTAAGGGCATAGATGGTCGGTCTCATTGGTGCTGTGCTGCTCAATTACAGTATCTAAGTATAAGCAAATTGTTAACTTTGCACCGAAATAAATACAACATCTTTAAAAGCTTATTCTGAAAGGTGAGTGACATCAGCCCGTGCGGTGTCACCTGTGATTCAGCTCCTTTCTTTGCATTAGCCTTGGTCCTGGCAAGTCTCTGTTTCCATGAGTATGAGCTCCCTGACAGTAAGGCCTGCTCTCATGGGCAGGTGCTGGGGGAATTCACAGAATTGATGGAATGAACAGCAGCCATTTTTGGTTTTTAGAATTTCTTCCTTTTCAGTCAGTTTACTTGCTTCCATGAAGTGTGAAAGAGTTTCATAACTTTTGTGCAGAGTTAAAGAAGGATTTTCTGAGAAAATAGTTTCTAGTATTCCAGGTAGTTGAATTGCGTGGAATTTTTTTTTCTTTGTGAAAGTTAACCATTATACAACAACTGAATGAAATTGTCACATGGAAAAATAAAAGTGTTGTTAGCTATAAGGAGTCACCTAGGAAGGGTAAGAGGAGCCATCTCTGCTGGAAGTGTTGAGTGGACATGCGGTAAAAAGAGAGGGGCAGAAGTCTCCATGTGCTGAAGTTCAGATGAGGAGGTCCCCCACAGCTGGGAGAGGTGACGGTGGTACCCAGAGGGACTCTGTCTACTTCCTGAGCCTCTGAGATTAGACAGAGACATGAAATTCTCTGGTAGAGCTACTCTCTCTGTATCGTCTTCAAAACTTGCAACTTAAACTGCAATTTTAAAAACTTTTCTAAATGAACCATGATACAAAATCAGTTTTTAAAGTTTTTTTTTAATGTAGTTACTACTTTTGTCTTTGTTTGAATGATGTTCATGTATTTATTTTTATTGTTTTTCTCGCTTTTTGAAAAGTTGAATAAAACTTTTAGAACCCTCTTACGGAATTTCCACTCTGTCTTTGGTTATACTAAGTTCTTAGTGCGTGTTCTTTGTTCTGCGTTTTCACCTAAATATTGTTACTGTGAACTGTGGCACAGGAAGGGAAGATTGTTGCAAAGCTTGGGAATATTTCTAATTAAAGGTGAGGATTTTCTAATCTAAACACTATTGCCAGTTTGGGCCTGACACAGCTCCTTGCTGTGGGGAACACATTGTAGGTGTCTAGCTGTGTCTCTGGCCTCTTAACTTACTAGATAGTCCCAACATGCAGTCCTTGACTACCAGAAATGTCATCAGACGTTCTTCACCCTGGGAGTCCTGGAAGGAACACTGATGTGGTTTAGACTGTTAAACTTTACTCACTGTGGAATAGGGAATCAAACCCCCAGGTAAATCCCAAGTCTTCTTTAGACAAGTGAGAACTCCTCTGAATCTCAGAGTCACAGATCTCAAGTGAGATCAGCTCTCAGACTGGGAATAAATTATTTAAATATGTAAAATTCTTAGACTTAAGAATGGCTCCTACACACTGTAAATGCCCAATAATTACTAATCAGTGTATTTATTACTCCTTACAAGAATATCGAGTGTGCTGTTACATCTTTCCTTCTAGTTTTTTCACCATGTCACAGAATAGAGACGGAGGGTAAACTATAGGAGACAAATTCCGTAACAAACCAATCTCCATTGAGAAAGCTGACTTGCGAGAGCCTTGGTGTATGACCAAGGGAATGGATGGCAGACTCACTCCAGATTCCCTTTCCTTCAGTAAGGTTCAGTGCCGTGCAGCAGAAACCATCGATGGTAATTCAGTGCTAGCAGAAACTGTCACTTTACATCGGGCTTTATGGAGAGAGAAGGGGAACCTTTGTAAATTGACTTTTGATAAGTGGTTAATCTGGCTTTAGGCTGGATTAAGAAGGGCTGGTCTCCATTCCCTGAGTCTCTTCCCAGGGTTGGCAGCATATTCCAGGACCTGTGTCCCTGGCCTCAGATGGAGTAGTAAGAAACCTGTGTAGAGAATGGACTGGAAGTAGTGGTGAATTTTTTTATTTATTTATTTTTTATGGTGCCTCAGTCAGCGGATGCTCCCTCCTCCCTGCATTCAGTCCCTTATCTGACTTGACAAAGATGGGTTCATTTTGCCAAAGCCTTAGTTGTGGGAGTGGTTACTAATTTCATAGAATAACAAAAGCAGGGTTGGGTAAACCAGGGGGTAGGGGATGGGGGTACAGAGGAACAGCAGAGATTATATGGAGGGAAAAATGTTTCTTTAAAACCGGATGGTGGTAAAGGAACTGCAAGTGAACCCCATTCTGCACACCACAGCAGACCTGGAAGGGTTGAACTCGGCAGACTATCTCATCTGATGGTGCATGCAAATGAACTCCAGTTTTTAGTTTTAAAAAAAAAGCCGGAAGTTCATCCAAAATCGGTTACTGTCAGGTAGTCTTTTAAAAAATTTATTAACTTTCTAACTTTTAGAACACATTTTTTTTAAAGAATTAGTATGTTTCAGTTTAGAAACATAGATCAAGTTCATGTAAAATTATAAAGGTAACTTTAAGGCTTTTAGAAGTCATCCATGGAAATCCATAGGGCATTGGGTCTGGGAATCCCTGTAGATACCAGAATCCACAGCTGCCCAGGCACCCTTTATAAAATGGACTAGTATTTGATGGAAACCATACACATCCTCCCATATACTTAATCCCTAGATTATTTAAAGTACCTCGTACTATGTAAAAGCCATATAGGTTATTGTTTTACTATAAGCTGGAGTGAAATATGACCACATATCATTTCTGTGGATTTGTTTTGCCTGACATGTGGCAGATGCTCATTTTGCTTTTTGTAACTTCTTAATTGATTATGATTGTCCTTGTTGTTATTGAGCCATGTGGTTGGTTGAGTCTGCATTTGTGGACAATGAACTCTTTATAATTTGCCCTTGGTTTTGATAACAGTTTTCCAGAAGTGACCTAAGAAAGATTCTGTGTCTTTTTTTTTTTTTTTTTTTTTTTTTTTTTTTTTTTTGGTCTTTTTGAGACAGGGTCTCCCTGTAGCCCCAGCTGTCCTGGAACTCACTATGTAGACCAGGCTGGCCTTGAACTCACAGAGATCCGCCTGCCTCTGCCTCCCAAGTGCTGGGATTAAAGGCGTGCCACCATGCCCAGCAGATTCTGTTTCTTAATGCTCGTTGTTCCTGGTGTGAAAACTGAATCCAGAATTTCAGATCCTTTCTAGGCCTGCTTAGTTGGCTTGAGTCTCATACTCTAGTTCTTAGTTTTTTTATTGTTCTGGTCTTGAGTTGGTTTGAACTGCTACTAATCTTTTTTCCCCACCTTTTAAATTTTAAGTGGTAATCCATAATTTAGGGCCCACATGTGGCCTTTATGAACTGCAGCTGAGCGTGAGATATTTTTTATTGCCTGGAAGTTGGGGCCCTGCATACAAAGTTCACTCCCCACTGTGATGGTACTATTTCCCAGTGTGTCTCTGCCCTTCTTTGTACTGGAACAGAGCTGTTCCTCATCTCAGCATCGGGACTTAGATGAGCTTCTGCCCTCTGACTCTGCTGTCCTTCCTGCTTTTGTCTCAGTCCCATCACCACTTTCTCATAGTCTATGTGGGAAACGAGGTAGCATACTTTGTTTCTTTCCCTTCACACCCAGGCTCAGCCCCGACAGGGAGTCCCCAGACTGTGCACCATCTGCTCCCACACCCTCATGATCTCAGTTGTCTAGGTTTATTGTGGTTCGTGGATGAATGAATGACCTCCTCACAGTTTCCCTTTACCCCAGGCCATAGTCTGTTCATGGCAAATATGTTTTTAATGTGCAGGGAATTCTCTCTTCTTCACAGTCCGCTCACAGTGTTCTGCTCAGGGACATCCCTTTGCCGAGCTGAAGATCTTAACTGTCTCTCCAAGGCAAGGCCCCAAGTCCAGCAAATGGCACACAGTTTTCACTTAGTGACCCTTCTGGTCTCCTTTCTTGACCAGGACCCATTTCTTTGCTTCAGATGCAGTTAGTGGGAAGTTGTAAGCGATTATATGTTTCATATTTTGTCCTTATTTAGGAGAAAAAAAGGTCTGAGTGTTGTCCCCTGTCCCTAGAATTCAAGAGCCAGCTGTGTGGAGTTAAAATACCCATCCCTAGCTCTGTGTAGCAATGACTGTAATGAATGCAGCAGAATTCACTTTCTTCTGATGGAAATTTAATCTAAAACATAAACTGCATGCTCATTAATTTAATGTTTTTTCTTGACATGTATCTGGAGCTTTCAATGAAATATTTTCAGGTATGTGTTAAAGTGGAAGGGTGCATGCCTGCCGTAGATAAATCCGTGTAGAGAATAAAAAACCTGGTCGGTACTCGTAAGAGGGGATCTCCCAGCCTTCTTCCTGAAAAGCAGGCTTCTGAACATCTGTTGTGAGCTCTCCACTTTCACTGATAATGCTCTATATTTGGTAATGCTCTATATTTGCCTCTTGTCATTTCTCTGTCCCTCATTTTCTGGTAGGGATGTGGGCATGGGCACAAGCACTAGAACTCTCTGGAAAGAACTGTGTCCCCGCCACATACAGCACCTCCATAGGCATCCATTTCTTATACTTATCTTTGGCACTCTGGTGCCATCATCCCTTTCCCTGCACATCTTGTTTGCAGCATCTGTTCAGCCCAGCAGGTCTGAAGCTTGTGAGGCATTGCAGTGGCCACAGAACAGGCTTGCTATGGGAAAGGCTGTGCAGCAGCCCAGCTCAGGGTAGTAGAGGCAGAGGAGGTATTTTCAGTGGTGAAAATTGGCACTCATGAAACAGGTGGCAAGTTATCCTTCAAACACCACCACCTCTGTATTAAGGTGCCATGCATGGTTCATGAGAAGGAATGCCACTGCCTTTTCAACAGTAGATTATGTTAGCCCTTATCTTAGTTTGGGAGTTATTCTGGGGAGAGCCTTTGGTTGTTTAAATGTAGTTCAGGTGTCAAGAAAGCCTGATGTGTCCCCAGACATTTTGGGACACCATTCTCAAAGGCTTGTATGTCTGCGAGCACTGCAGATGTCACCTATAACTGTCAGGTCAAGTGTGAATGTCTCCTCACTGCAGAGCACCATCTCCTCAGTAATCCCAGTGGGCAGAATGTGGCTTCCATTTTATTCCACAGTGTTCATGTGACCCCTGGAGTGAGGGTCGGGGTCAGGGAGGTGTTGCCTCTCTTAACAGATAAGTACAGTAGAGGACAGAAATGCACAAAATGCTATGACTGATTTTTCAGTACAACTTCCAGGACTGGGGAAGTTGTGTCAGTAGGATTAATACCAAGTGGAATTTATAGCTACAGAGAAGAGATGATGGAGGAAGGATTTCACCCTCTCTCCTCCTTGCAAAGTGTGTTTGCTTTTTGCTTATTGTGTCTTGTATGTAGATTACAGCCCCCTGAAACCAATGTGTTCTGATTTCTGAACAAGGCGCTTTGTAGGTCTGTGCTTCCTGAGCATTTTGACCCCACAGGAAGGTGTCCTCCATGATAATTGTGACACCTGCCTGAGATGCTAATTATGTCACCATCTGGGTTGGTCAACTTTTCTTTGCAGATAAAATGCAGCTGGTCTGAAGAAAACGTCGTTTCCTGCCCCTTGCTTTCCCATCTTCCTTTCTCTGATGAAGCTGCCTCACCCCTGTGATTGTAGATTGTGACACTGTGAGCATTTACAATCTTTTCTTTTTTTTGGTTAGCAGACAAAATAATGGGTTGCGTTTGGCAGTTTCATGCATGTACATGTATGGCTCCATTGCCTGCCTTCCATCCTCTTCCCTCTTAAAATCTTCATTTACATGTTTGAAACTTTTAAAAAAAAATTTTTATTTTTATTTTTAGAAGAAGCATTTCATTACAGCTTTAACATACTCATTAACAGTTTCCAGAGCAAAGATACATCTCTTT
>NW_008343385.1:5537093-5538715 GCF_000622305.1 Nannospalax galili | reverse complement strand
CAGAGCAAGAGTACATCTCTTTCACAAGTGGGTGCAAGTTTCTAGGTTCACAGTTGAATTAATACAGATATACAATATTGAACTCAGTATAAACCCTGTGAGACATAAAATTGAATGAGTTTTTAACCTTTAAAAAAGATCTCCATTTCATTTTAAAATATACTGTTTCTTACAGAAAGATTCATTGTTTTTGCTCATAAAAGCTCATAACACTGAGATGTTGGCACATGCATCTCTAATCTGTATGTATCTGATTATTACTAGTCATAATCTGTTGCACTTGGATCCTTGGCACCTGTGTATGTCTATAAAGTCATCATGTAGATTTCAGTGATAATGTTCATCACCTCTACTAATTAACATGATGTAAACTTTTGTGCTTCCTCCTCAAAATATAATTCAATTTTTAGAATTTGTTGACTTTTTTTTGTGTGTGTATATCACACAGAACATCCCAAACCATCTTATTCAGCTGTACACCCACTTCCCAGAGGGCACCCTCCCACAGCCTCCCTTCCCCCACTAGAGCCCTTATACTCTGTTATCCCTGCTACTGTCTGTTGTGTTGTTGGCACCCCCAGCCATTCCCCACTACTTGTCCATCTGGTGAATCTAGTCAGCCTATCTAGAGGTCTTTGTTTTAGGAGGGTCAGCTATTCCTTGTCTAGCAGCAATCGGTTGTCAATAGTCCTTTAGATAAAATTGGGGTCTGCTGTTCATTTTCCCAGTTCTATGCTGGGTTACTATCTGGGAGTCCCTTTGGCCACCCTGGCCAACAGCTCAAAAGAAGGTATCTCCTATCTGGCATTGTTGCTTGTTATGTAGCCTTTAGCTATACATATGGACTCTTAAAAATTTATATTAGCCCTTTTAATCTTTGGTTATACTTTCCTTTTGGGTGTTTAAGATCATACAGTTGGCCCAGGTAAACCAATTTAATTTTACTCCTAAGGTCATTTGAAGGTCTGTTCCTCAGGGGTCACATGGGCTTGGGAGGAGCCCCTGGCTCCTTTTTTTTTTTTTTTTTTTACCAGTTCCGCCTATGTGAAGAAAAGTAAAAGGTCCTGCTCGACCATGGCTGGCTTTGCTTGGAAGCATGGAGATAATGATTCCTCTGTGTTGACCCTCCTCTTTATAGACTGGACACTGGTTCAAGTCCATCTGGTGGGGTCTCCTCAGCCTCTTTTGATCAAGAGGACAGGCTTTTTCTTTCTTTTTTCTTATTTCAGAAATATCCATTTGGATCTTTGTCAGCCTGATGTGTTAAGATTGGAATTTGTTGATTTCCTGGTATTTATTAACTAATAGTTCAGTTCCTTGCCTGTATTTGACGTGACCTTCTTTAGCTTCTCATTTGTAAATCTCCTTTGTTATGTTGCATACATGCTCTTTTCCTTTAATTTTGTTTTTAGTCTAATTCATATTGTAATTTTAACATACCAGTGTAATTGAATCTACAGTTTTTCACTTATTTGTTTCTTCTTAAGAATACTCAGCTATCCCAAGGTGTACTCTTTTTTAAAAAATACATTTAACTACTATCCTCAGGCCTCTTGGGGTAAGTCTATAGCGCAGCTCTCCGCGACGGGACTCCCTAAGCCTCACTCACCCTTCCATCCTCC
>NW_008343385.1:5514500-5535988 GCF_000622305.1 Nannospalax galili | reverse complement strand
GAGGGCCGGAGAGCAGTTCAGGAGAGTTAGCCAGTGGTGCAGGTCCAGGGGCGCAGGGAGAGGTGAGGGCGGGGCCAGGTCCCAAAGCAGTGCTCCTGGAGCCCAAGGAAGGCACCAGGCTGGCCTGGGCGAAAAGGATCAGGAAGCAGCACTGGTTCCCCAGGTGTCTGGGGCCCCAAGACTAGGAATGGCACTGGGCCCAAACTAGGAGTAGAGAACAGCGGGGGAGATGGAAGAGTGAATGTGGCTGGGGGAGTCAAGGCACGGAGGGCTGCGCTATAGACTTACCCCAAGAGGTCTGAGCAAGAATGATTATTCTTAATTAATGAGCAGTGATGCCATTCGCTGGAAAAAAGGAAAGAGAAAAGGGCGTGCTTAGGGAGAAATTCAAGTTTGATTTGGGAGCTGTTTGGTTTGGGGTTCCCTTGAGATGTGAGTGGACTTGTTGAGAGCACAGTTGAATGTAGTTCTAGGTCTCAGCACCATGGAAAGGAGCAGAAGACTTAGACTGAGTATGGGAGAAGCCAGCCTTCAGGCAAGGCAGAGGAGGAGAAGCAAGAGAGCCTGGCATCCTGTACAAGGAGCAGAGTCCCCAGAGCAGACGACCTCAGTTGCTGCTGGGCTGGTAAAGTGAAAAGTAAAAGGTGGAGATTAGATCTGGCCCTTTGCAGACTGGCAGCCACAGTGACTACAGCAGATTTGGCAGTATTTGAAATACCACCCGTACGATGCTTTTTTTTGTTTTTTAAACTTTTGTTTTGAGAATTTCATACATGAGTATTGTTTTTATATTATTTCCATCCCTCCCAGTGCCCAACTAATTCCTCTCGTGTCCTCCCACTCTCTCTGTTTCTTGTCCTATTCTTTCATTATTATTGTTACATGTCCATACATTTATAATTATGTATATTAATGCACTGAATCCATTTGGTCGTGCTTATGTCTACCTATGTTTAGGGCTGCCTACTTTCGATTTGAAATTAGGTAAGCTTTCAGGGAGCTTGTCCCTGGAGAAAACTGATTCCCCCTTAGTATCTATTGATTGCCTGTAGTTCCTCATCTTGAGGTGGGATCCTGTAATATTCCCCCATCCACCTTGGCGTGTCAGCTGGTTTTGTCATTATGCAGATCTAGTTAAACTACCACACTGTGGAGATGTCATTGGCGCAGCTTCCCTACCATGTCTGGAATGCAGTAACTAGCAGCGGTGTCTTGTCCCTCTGGCTCTTACATTCTTTCCATCCCTTCTTCCACAGTGGTCCCTGAGCCTTTAGGTGTAGAGGATGCATTGTAGATGTGTCACTTAGGGCTGGACACCTCACAGATACTTACTCTCTGCATTCGACCACTTGTGGAACTTTCTCAGTCTCCATTTGTGGCAAAATGAAGTTTCTTTGATGAATGATGAGAGGTACACTTGTCTGTAAATATATATTTAGAATACAGTAAGAAAATACATTGGTCTAGGGAAGTGACAGGTAGATTTTTCTCTAGGGTCTGTGACCTCTCCAGCCACATGTCCTTGGCTATGTTTACAGTGCTGCACATGATTTCCCTCCCATTGAGCATGCCCTAAGTCCAGCTGTTGATTACTTCTAAGATAAAAGTGTCACCACTGCACCATAAAGATAATTTGCTGGGCCAGTCATTCTGGTGAGTTGTTCTTAACACTGTGGAAAAGAACAAACTTAATAGGGTGGTGGGAAGGAAATTTGGTTACAGGAAGAAAGATTACTCAAGAAATAGAATTGTGCTGTGGGCCTGGTGCCACACACCTGTGATCCCAGTACTTAGGAGGATGTGGAAGGATCATTCGTTTGAGGCCAATGAAACCTGTCTCTGGTGTGAGGTGCGGGACAAGCAGACATGAGATCAGAATTGTTCTGATTGCTGTCTCATTGAGAACATACTTGAAGGTTGAGACAGAACTAAGCTGACACCAGTTTTCCTGTTCTCTTCCAGTATAAATATTATGCTTTGTAGCTACAGCTGTGAAGAAAGGAGAAAATTTGCTTAAAATAAAAGCTCGACACTCAGAGCAGAGAAGGAAAGGTTTTTACAGAAATGATGGAAGCTGTAAGTGCAATTTCAGTTAGATGAGAGTGGACATCCAGGGACATACAAGTGAAGAAGTACTCTGTAAGGATGAGCGTTCATGTATATGATAGAGGTCAGGTGTTCCAGCCTGTCATTTCCTGGAGAAGTTTTGAGTAGTTGTGCCTCAGCCCTGTGTAGAAAGGTGCGTCCTTCCTTCACCGACTGCACTTGCCTCTGTTCCCATATATTAAGCTTGCGTGTGATGCTTGGGTTCTCTTTGGTTCATGGTTGCGCATCCTTTACTTCTTGCAGTGCTGGCACACCTGGTTTTACTGTCAGGCAGAGCAGTTTTCCTCAGATACATGTGCACTAGTTTCTCCATGCCTACCACCTTGAGTGAGGTTGCTTGGTCTCCGGGTTAATTTTGTTGTTGTCTTGACACACCCAAAAAAAGGATCCTTAAGTGAAGAAATACCTGGAGCAGATTGGCCTATGGGCATGTCTGTGGGGCATTTTCTTGATCGATAATGGATGTAGGAGGGCCCAGTCCACTGTGGGTGGTGCCATCCCTAGGTAGGTGGGCCTAGAAAGGTAGCTCAAGTCAGAGGAAGCAAGCCAGTAAACAGCATTCCTCCATGGTCTCTGCATTAGTTCCTGATTGAGTTCCTCCCTGGACTTCCCTCAGTGAAGGACTGTGACCTGGGAGTTGCAGGATAAAATAAACCCTGTCCTCCCCTCGTGGCCTCTGGTCATGGTGTTTATCACAGTAATAGAAACTAGAATACCTGGAAAGATGCAAGTTTATCATAGGAGCCATTAAGGATCACAGAATTGGTCATCACAACTTTTTTTTATCAGTTGGTGCTCCTTCCAGCAATATTTCTACTCTGCATTTTCACAAATACTCGATGTTATCAGACACAGTAGCTGGAGAGTATTTTGCTGACCTCCTTACCTTGTCTCACTGGGAATTGGAAGTCTCAGCGTTTTTAATTTTAATACAGTCAAGTAAGTCTGTCCCCTCATACTCCTTTTGTCGGTTGTATTTTTTGTGCCTTATTTAAATAATCTTTCCTCAACTCTCATGTCATATATTTTCTGGTACTATGTTTTAATAAGTCTTAAGGTTTTACTTTTCATCGGTAGCACTTTAAACCATCGGGTTTTAGTTTGTGTAGATAATAAGTTGTGTAAAGATCTAATTTTGTTTTTCCATGTAGATGAGCAACTTTCTCATCTGTGGCTTCTTGTATCAGCTTATGCTACTTCCTTAGTCATACAGACTCCCTACATCAATATGCAGACCCACATGCATAGCTGTTTCCTTCTGAGGGCCTGTTTCTCTCCAAACCAATCCTATGCTATTACAATCATCACACTATTATGAGATATTGTAAGGTCTGGTAAGATATGTCCTCCTCACCTTGTTCTTCAGAGTTTCTTGAACTATTCTTGGCTTTTTAAAAATCTTTATGTGAATTCTGGGATCAAATTGGCAGGTGCCAGGAAGAGGTGTATTCAGATTTTGGTAAGAGTTGCATGTAACTTGTAGTTTGGAATAAACATTACTGCTTCTGCCTCTCTTTTAGCATGATATTGACAAAGGTCATCTATGGTTTGATACAGTTAGTTTCCAAAGAGATCTTCCATAGCTTGAAAAATTAACTAAAGGTTATGATAGCTAACAAAATACTCCTACATTTTAAGGTCATGTTAGTTTTTGGTTGTTGGTAAGAAGGAATGCTCTTAATGTATGTATATATGTATGTATTTGTGTGTGTGTGTGTGCGCGCCTGTGTGTGTAGTATGTATGTAGTTACTGATTCCTTTTTATTGTCTGTTGTCAGGTAAGCAAAATAGTTCCCTCTGCTCTGGATTTGCTATGTTATATATAATGCATATTTATATTTCATTTTATTATTCATGTCTAATTATACTGCCTTTTCTAGTCTTAATATTATGTCATTTCCCCTTCTTTCTTACTTACATATTTTATTTTGCTTATATTTCCAGAAGCAGGTATTTTATTTCACTTGTTTTTACTTGTTAAACTTTCACTCATATCTTGTTAAATTTTCACTCATATCTCTTCCCTCTCTTTCTGCAGTAATTCTCTAAGCAAACATAATTTTATTACTGTTGTGTGTGAGCCAAAAATTTCTATGTTGCTACCCATGGTCTTTCTCATGAGATTGATCCCGTGATATGGCTGAGTCATCTGAGCATCTGTCCTGGATGTGTCCACATACCCATGTTTGGAAACTGAACACAGCCTCTCTGCTTGGTCCCTGGTGGCCATTTACTTCTGTTTTTGTTTGTGCAGTAGACATTTTATCTCGGTCATTTCTCTTCTTCATATGTTGCTGCTTAGGCACAGTCCAGCCAAAGAACCAAGAACTGTGGGATGGCTCTGTCCTGTTCATCACAGAGGTAGAGTCTCAGGGTTAATTAAAAAAATCATTGCCGGGAAAATTAGAAGGGAGATTGTAGTTAGGATAATATCATCATTGAATCCACTCAGTCGTTCTTCCTGCTGATTTCTCAGGATACAGGCAGCAGTGAATCAAAGGTTATAACTAGCAAGTATGGATAAAGGTTCCTATAAATAATTAAGTTTAATGGCCAGTTTGGATCGTCATCCCAATATAAACATAAGCCTGCTTGCTATACAGACAGATGAAAGTTGTTTGGGAAATTAAAACGTGAACATATGTGATAAGCCAACTGGGAATCTCTTCAGTTAGTTACTTCTCATTCTCACTTAGCATTCCAGGATCAGGATTTAGCTGGACCACAAGTTCGATTTAGGTGCTTGCCTGCTGTGTACACAGGTGGTGCTTGATAAATCTTTGCTGGCTGTTGACCCAGTGTACCTGAAGTTTACCTTCACCATCAAAAGAACTCTGCCTTACGTGGGTGACAGCACCAATAGACTCACCTAGAAGTCAAGAAGTCAGTTTGAAGTTCAGGTTTTCTGGTGGTCAGCAGGCCAAAATGATAATGACGTGTTATACCAGACAAGGAGCAATTTATCAGAGCTGGAATTCAAGCCTTTAATAAATGCTATATGCTTGGTAATCTAGTCCACAATTCCATAGTATTTTCCAGATATTTCTTGCTATTATTATTGTACCTCGAGGAAAACAAAACCTATTTCTATGAGGCTTTCTTTGCTATTTCTATAGCACACTGCCATAATAATGATGAGGGCTAGAAGACAGGTACCCACTATCTCCTGGGCGATATGCCAAGAATATAGTGTCTCACGATAGGACTTTAATCATTTCCATTTTTCCGATGAGGAATCTGAGGCACAGAGTGATTGAGTTACCTTCACAAGGTCACATAGCTGGTGACCAGCAGGCCTTCAAGACTGGGGCTTCTGACGCCGTCTGCATTCAGTCTACCATACTCTTCTGTTCCCATGAAGGCAACAGAAGTGCTGCCAAGAACTCGAAGTGATGATGCCCACAAAGAAAGAAATTACATGGAAAGGTAGAGAAATAATCATTAGAACCCCCCATCCTCCAAGAATACATGCGTGTATGTTGAAATACTGGATTTTCAGTGTTTAGAGTGCCTGTGATAGCAAGGGAACAGGTTGCAGGCCAGGCAAAGGTGGCTCTTACTTGAGTAGCTGACTTTTTCAAGCTCAGTTATGTGGTCATGTTTAACATCAAAATTTGATATTTGCCTTAGCAGAAGAACTCAAGCCGTTTTGTGTCCTTACATTTCAAGTACTCTGTTTGGCTCACAGATTTTTGCCTAGTCTAGAGACCGCTGGTTAATTTTTATTCAACGAAACTGTCTAAAGATTTCATAGATTTTTGTTTTATACCAAAAAGCCACACAGAGTCATTAATATTAAACTAAATGTAAAACACCAATGAAAATAACATGAAGCTTTGGACTTCAAATAAGAACCCTAAGGAAGAACACTGACCTGTGAGTTTGGAGGCCTGGAACTTGCTCACTGCCATGTGGCTCAGGATTCACTGTCTGGGCTGCAGTGAGGAAGCCGCAGCCGCACTAAGCTCTGCTTCGGTGCCGCTGTCCACATTCCATTATCCCGTCAGAGGCCAGTCTGCGTTTGCTGCTTATTTTTCCATGAGAGTGTTATTTTGGAGGGATGTAGAAGATACCGAGATACTGGAAATGGTGACATCATCGCTTTTTTGTCTTTCTTTAATCAGGCCTGCAAACCACTTTCCACTTAGCATGAGGTAGTTGTTTATTCTAGGGTCCTGGGTAACAGTGTACCGAACAGTGACAGTTATTCAGGAATGACCTAGGGATTTTAAAAAGTGTAGCCATGTGCTCTGCTCTTAAGTTCATGTTCTTGTATAGGGAAAATTTAACGTGTGCTCAGCCAACCTTTTCAGAGGCTTGCCATAGAAATGGTAATTTTGAAAAAAGGAAACTTCTCCCTATATAATTTGATTGAATTGTCAGGTTCCACCTAAAACCACCCTCGCACATGATGGCAGAGTGTGGCGAAGCATTGCTTTTGAACTCCTAAGCCTCCCTTGAGTGCCAGGCTCAGCTGCTCTTGGTTTATTGAGATACATTTAGGGATATTATTATTATTATTATTATTATTATTGTGGTGTGGGCAGTCAAACCCAGAGCCTTGTACATGCTAGGCAAGTGTTCTGTCACTGAACTAACATCCTCAAGCCTAAGTTAGGACTATTTAACCAAGAATTCAGCTTGCTAATAATTTATAGTAACCCCATCTATAGTCAATAGGTCTATATTCCTTTTCTACGAAGCTCAAGTCATTTGAAAATTAAAGAGGCTTTTCAACCACAGGCTTTGGATAGATAATATTAATGATAATTCACAGTGACTACAGAAGTGTGTTGAACATGCATGATGTGCTAGATACTGTTCTAGCACTTAACACGTGTTGACTTGTTTATTCTGACAACCCACTGGTCAGCTCTATTACATTTGGTAGATGAAGAAACCGAGGCACAGAGACACATGAGATAGCATCCCAGGGTCATACAGCCACTAGGTGGTGTGCCAAGTCTCCAAAACCCATAGCCTAAACTAACTTAAAATGGTCTAACGTAGAAGATACTCTTTAAAACAAAGACATTAATTTTATCATTGCCAAATACCAGTGGGGGTGACTGATTGTTCAACACTGATAAAAATGGAAGGACAGAGTAGCTAGGACATCACCCATGCAGCTAAAAAAAAAAAAAAACGTATTTTAGGAAATATATTTTAAATATAAAAATAGGGTTAGTAGTTGATCCCCCTCCCCTGCTTTGACTTAGTTTCTAGGTGTTTTATAACCTCCCCTTACCAGAGTCCAACTCCTCAGTACCCCGTCAGTTCTGTGCTGCTCAGTGGACAGCCCTCCTGCAACCCTTCACCCGTCCCCCTAGACAGACCTTGCTCTGGAGGTTGCTCACAGCCGGTATCCTGCTGAGCTTTCCTAAGAGTTGAGTGATACTGGGACATCTGTTCACTTGGAAGGGCAGTTGGAATGTGGGTACTGGGAGAGCGTGGGGCTCCCACAGTCTGAGCTTCGTTGTAGGATGACTAGGTAGGAAGGAGACAGAACCTTCTGCGTGTTGTCTCCTGCTGTGAAACACCAAATGGCACCATTTGAAACATTGCACCATCTGCAAAATACTGTTGACAACATGTCTACACCTGAAATCTCTTAAGTCAGAAACAGCCAGACAAATCTATAATAAGCAAGAATTTACAGGACACCTAGACCCTTTAGAAATGTCTGTCATTGGCAGACATGGTGGCATATGCCTATAATTCCTAACATGCAAGAGGCAGGAGGATACTGTCTGTATGACACCTTGCTTCAAAAAAAAAAAAAAAAAAAAAAAAAAAGGTTCAGCATGAAAGACCAAAATGCTAAATTAGGATAAAAGAATAAAAGATGAGCGAGCTGTTTTTCATTAAAGGAGGTTGAAGAGGTGATGCAACCAAATGTGACATTCTATTGTTCCTTGAATCCAGGATTTTTAAAATGCTGTTGTGGTGTATTTTCAAACAACCAGTAAACTTTTAATGTGCAATACAGTACATAATAATATTATGAAGGTTAATTTCATGGCTTTTGTGATAGCATTGTGATTAAGAAGTTTCTGAACTACTAAGGGTGAAATATCATAATGTCTGCAATGTACTCTAACATAGTTTAGTTTGCCCCGAAAGGTGTTGTGCACATCACTTTTCTCTCTGACGTACACAAAGGTGCACATTTTATATGTATGTAGTATGTAGATAGATAGACGATTGACAGACAGATAGATGTCCTAAACAGTCTTTCTGGGAATTATTTATTATAAAACATTAATGTTCACTTCCTAGAGTTGAGTAGTTAAAGGACCAAGTATTGATTCATAATGGGATAGTTAAACCATGATGTTAACGAGGCTATTTGTTAGCTTTATAATTTATTTAGCAGAGATTTTCCAAGGACCTATTAAAATTGCCCAGGTTCTTTTGCATAAGAGGGATGCAGTGCTCGATCTAGTCAGCCTTACAACATAGTGTCAGCTCATACAAGTAATGGCAGTGCTATTTGGGAGAGGGGTCTGGCTGTGTCTGCAGTGGCTCCCACCTTACTCTGATGGACAGAGAAAACTAGCTTCTGCAGACAGTGACTCTTCAGCTGAGTCCCTGAGGAAGGATTTGGAGTTAACTGTGTCCAGTGGGGACCTGGACAGAGAGAACCTGGGGGCTGAAAGAAAAGCAGCAAGGGAAAATGAGGACCTGGGAAGGGTTAGAAGGGATGACCTGAGCAGGAAGCAGGGCTGAACTCCCAGAGGACTCCTCCCAGTATCAGGCAGGCACTGCAGGTTTTCCAGGGGAACCACTGCAAGGAATGGGATTTCCAGTTTAGAAAGTGGCAATTGGTGATTGCTTTGAAGTTGTGGATATAATCTGAGGCTGCAAAGTGGTGAATGCCTAGAGATGAGTTAGAAGCTGTTGTCCAGACCAGGGGGATGTGATGTTGTAAACGGGGTTGGTGGCAGTGAAACTAGAGGGCAGTGGACAGCTTAGAGTGAATTCATGTAGATTAATCTGAGTGTAGCAGGTGGGTTGGGTGTGATGTTAGGTTAGGGAGAGTGAGGTTAGGATGACAGCCAAGCTTTTGACTTGAAGAAGTAGAGGATTCTGGGATGTCTTGGGTCTTATGGTTGCTAGGCCTGAAGAGACAGAGGACAAGTGAGCTTAGTTTTGGATATACCAAATTTAAGGTATTTGTGAGATCTTCAAGAACTGACATTCAAAAGCTGGAGCTCAGAAGGGAGAGCTATGTAGGATAAGGACGTTTGGGACATACAGATGGAGTTTGGAGAAGTAGGGACTATGCTTCCCTGGCAGAGCTTCTGGACTCTTCCAAAGAGAAGAGAGGTGTGTTTGATGGGCTGTGAGTCCAGGGAATGGGAAGAGAACCTGGGACTTCAAGCCCAGCAGTAAGCAGCAGACTGGAAGGGGTCATATAGGACAGGAGCACTGAAGGACCCCCCCCCCACTGGTTTCCAGTATGAGGTGACCTTTAAGAGTGCTCCTTCACTGAAGTATGGGGTACTGAGGTGACACTGAAGATAGAGTGGGCTGCAGGGATGTGGGGAGGTAAAGACAGCTGTGGCAAGCACAGGAAACTGGGGTAGTCTATGAACTGATGAGTGAAGATGGCAGGGAAGTGGAGTTAAATAAGGGTGTATTCGTATACATTTTTTCAATATAGAGGAGTCTTAAAACCCTTGAGCCCTAAAAATCATGAGCCTGAGAGGGGGAGGTTGATAGAACAGTGGGGGATGATGGACCAGGCAGTCCTAAAGAAGACAGAGGAATGGCTAGAGCCAAGCCAGGATGGGCCCAAGGTAGCATAAAATCCTCTTCCATTGAAGCGAAAGGATGGGGAAAAGCTTGGGTGCCCTGGTGAAGGCAGTGACTCAATAAAAAGTTGAAATGAGTCTTTAGGAAAGTAAACCCGTTCAGTGATTTCAAAAGCAAATAAAAGTTTGTTCCTTGAGTAGATAGCAAAGACATGATGAATGCTTTTGTCAAGCACAGCATCACTCCATGGGGTTGACAAGGCCTCTGATGACTTTGCAGGGCACCTGTGGCCAGAGGCCCTCATCATGTACATATGACCCTGTGCTGGATGCTGGATCTTGTGTTAGGAAATAGTCGAACAAGGGGGCAATTAATAAAATATAGTTGAGTAACAGATTGCTCTAAGCATCAATGGTTGTTGAAGGAGAGTTAGACTTTTTCCTTGTGGACTAACCAATAACCGTTGTTTCAATGCAGGAAGAGAACACAGATAACCTTCCAAACAGCAGTCAGCTTTCAAGCAATCCTCAGCAAGAAGAGTGGCAGCCATTCATGAGTTCACTGTTGTTTTCAAAGGTTAAGTGCATCCTTTATTTACCAGGGTTTTGCAGTAGAAAGGGAGGTGACCTATTAGTACAAGTGGTAACCTCGGGAATTTCTTGTCCCCGGCTTCTGGGCTCAGGGCCTCCGATTGTTTCCCTGCATCTCATCAAAACAAATCAGTTGTGACTTGTTACCAGGATTAATCAAGGAAAAACAGAAATCCCTATCAGAATGTGGGCTTGCCTAACATCCTTCTCTTTCCCTTTCAAGGAGGAGTTGAAATTATTCTAAATTGATGAAAATCATACATCAGTCCCCTTCCCCAGATGGATCGTACTTTGTAAATCTTCCGAGAGTTTCCTTGCAGTTTAGCTTCACTGTTTTGGTTGCACCGAATATTTCCAGCAAGTTGTCATTTCAGAGTTCAGTAAATGACTCTATGTGCTAAGCTGGATGTGATGTTTCTGTTTCTAGCATTCCATTAAAGGCCACTTTGTTTTGCTAATGGTTGTACACTTTCAGAACACGCATTCAGAGAGGACGTTTCCCTTCAGATGTTTTAAAATAGCCGGAGAACCCTGCCTGTTTTCACCAGCCGTGCAGTGCTCTGTGGTTGCTCTTCCCCTTCGTGCCCTGATGCCCAGCATTTCATCAATCTAATACCGTTTCCCTCTTGCTATGGCTCTCACATGCTGGCTGTTAACCTTTGATATGGAACTCTGTCAAGTGCTTTCTGAATCCCAGGATCACTGCCACTCCTTTTATTAAACTCCTTGGCATTATCCTCAGAGGGATTGGCGGTCATATTCTGTGAGAATGACTCCCAGTCCTACAAGCAGCTTGGCTGGGCCTCCTCAGAATGTGCTCGATGAGTTATCAAATAAGCAGTCTTCGCTTTCAGTGATTGTGTGGCTGTTGAATTGTAAGTCTGCAGTGTAATGCTGGGGCCTTGACCGAAATTAATAAGAAAAATTGCCATTCAACAGCAGAGATTCATGAACCATATCCTGTCTCATTGCCCTGAGATACTTGCTAAGATTCTAGGCCTGAGAGATAATATATTTTGCACATTGCCAACAAGGCTAGGAAAGAAAAAAAAAAGAAAAAAGAAAAAAAATTAGTTTCTCTGAATAAACCATAACATTCTTGTAATTCTCAACCCATCAAAATCTAAACAGCTTCCCTGTTGACTACTGTGTCTTGGTACCATGCTAAGAACCTTGTATACGTTATTTCCACTAATCACTTTAGCAGACACTTTGAGCATCCATTATGTACTCAGTATGGTAGTACTATGGTAAGTACTGGGGATATTATATGCAGTACATTTTAGGGATTTATAGTTTCATGAGAGGTCCCAGCAGGATGATCAGTCTTAGAACCCGGTATTACTGGGGTATATGGAGACTAAGAACCAGTTTTTGTGCCGGGTACATTTTCTGTTAGTAGATTGAAAAAAAGGCTCACACTGTGGACAAAATAAAGTTAGACTCAGACATATTGTAGGGTATGGTAGATAGAGTCCCATCACTGTGGGTCAGGGGTTCAGCAGCAGCTAAAAGCTAAAAAGACAATTGAGGCTTTTCTGTCTGGCCAGAAGGTAGCCTGCATTGGCAGGGATCACTAGTACAGAACACCTACCCTAACTAGGAGTGGCCCTGGATGCCTTCAGCTGTCATAGGGACAGGACATCATGCCTTCTCTCTGGATGGACATGAGACCTTTATTCAACTGACAGTCACTTTAGAAGCTGTCAGATATTTAGACTGAGGCTCAGAAGGCAAATATAAAACTAATCTTTTCTAGACACACAGGTGATAAATGCCAGACACTTCATATATATCAGACATTGCTCTGGTGCTTAAATTCAAAGTGCTATGTTATCAAGGTACATCAGCCAGTGTGATAGAAAGAGCTTTCGTAGTTTAGGAATCAGTCTGGCGAGCAAAGAACGAATCCTTGAGTGCTTGCCAGATCCGAGGCAGGTTGGGCGGGGGGCCGGGGGGTTAGACTTCAAGAGCTCTGCTAGCATTCACTCACCTCAGCAGGCAGGTGCCATGGAAGTGCCCAGACTCTAGTCAGGTAGGTGGAGAGGGCTTTCCAGAGGAGGTGAGAATGAGTTAAACTCTGAAAAATGAGTTAAAATGAACAATGAGGGGAGGGGTGGGAGGGGGAGAATGATAGTTCACAGGAAAGTCTACTCTAAAAATTAAAAGCATTTCCATTTGACTATAAGGTAAAAGAGAAAGACTCTTAGGTTACTGTTGCATTTTGCTGTTTTCATGTTGACATTTGCACTAATGGTTCAAAAGCAGTGGTGGATAAAACTGGCATTTTAACATGAACCGGTGCCATGGCTCTCAGCAGAAGTCATTTTGTTCTTCATTGCCACAAAGCACCTGCAGTTTTAAAAAAAAACTGCAGTTTCACATTTTAAAGCAATAAACATTTTTTTCTATTTAACTTCTACCCTTGAGTACACATCGTTGAGTTAGGTATGGTGAAATAAGTGTGTAGGTAGAACTACCACAGACCAACACATGATAGCCCTAAGGAGAATAGTTCTGCAGTGTTTTGCAAGCTGAACTGACCACTTTCACAGAACAGCATTTTTATTTTAAAAAATGATATATAAATAGTGTTTTGTACGCTTGTGTATTTGGCAACAATTTTCTGAAAGGGAACTCTAGTTAATGTTTATTAGCAATGTCATAGCCAAGCTTTCATGCAAAAACTAGGATTTTAGAAAACTGCCATCTGCTACAAAGACTTGACAGTTGCTAATACTTAAGATTCTTCTGCTGGGCTGGAAGAATGGATCAGCGCTTTAGATAGAGCGCTTACTACTCTTACAGAGGACCCAGGTCTGATTCCCAGCATTCATGTTGGGTGGCCCCTGCAGGCACCCACACATACGTGTGAATACACTCATAAGACATACACAGTTACACACAGACAAAAGCATAAATAAAAATATTTTAGAAAGAGTCTTCTCAGTTTGGTGGTGATTTTAATAACATGGGGTTTTCATACACATAAGGGCATGTGCCAACATTTGGAAAGCTCTGCATAACTTAGTGAACTAATAGTCTCTGAATTACCAAAGCATGATGTTACAGAATCATGCTGTGTTAGTTTCATTTCTCTTGCTATGATAAAATACCCTGACAGAGCAGCTTTAAGGGAGAATGGATTGATTTGGCTCACAGTTTCAGGTCATAGTCCATCATTTCAAGGAAGTGAGGGCAGGAACTTGAAGCAGCTAGCCACTCCATGTCCACAATCAGGAGCAGAGAGAAATGAACATGTGTATGCTTTTAGTGCTTAGCTTGCCCTGTCTACTCTTAAACAGCTCAGAACCCATAGTGGGCCTAGTCATCCCACATCAATTAGTATAATCACATAATCCCCCACGGACATGCCCATAGGCCAGCCTAATCTAGACAGTCCTTCATTGAGGCTTTCTTCCCAGGTTATTCTAGATTGTGTCACGTTGACAGTTAATACCAACCAACAGTTAATACCAACGGTTAATACCAATAATCGTTAAACAATTTATTCATTATATAAATTAGACCAACGGATTTTAATATAATTGACTAGGAAAAGCTCACTGAGGTGGTTTCAGACTCTATATTACAACTTACCTTTAAGACTACCTATTGTTAAAATTTTGAGTTCAGTATTACAGAAGTATGCAGTTATCTGCAAAGCTATTAAAATGCTCATCTATTTTCCACCTCTATATAGCCATGTAAGATGGGATTTCCCTCATAGACTTCAACCACATCAAAGTATCACAACAGATTGAGAGCAGAAAGAGAGGGACATGAAAATTTGCAAACTGTAAAGCAGTGTTACTCTTCCCAGTAAATTGTTCTTTTATGTTATAAAATACAGGACTTTCTTCATAAAAGTGTTAGCCATAATGTTACTAAGTGTGTTCTAACTTGCTTTTTTATTGCTGTGATGAGAACACTGACCAAAACCAACTTGGGGAGGAAAGGGTTTATTTGACTTATGGCACAGTTCATCGAGGGAAGTCAAGGTAGGAACTCAGGGCAGGAACTCAGAGGGCTTGCTCCTCTGGCTTGTGCTCAGCCTACTTTCTTATACCACCCAGGATCACCTGCCCAAGGGTCGCACCACTCACAGTGGGCCAGGCCCTCCCATATCACTCAACAATCAAGAAAATGTCCCATAGACATGGCCACACGTCAGTCCAATAAGAGAAATTTCTCAATTGAGGTTCCCTCTAACCAGGTTATCAAGTTGCCAGCTAAAGTTATCCAGCACAAAGTGAATTAATGATATTAAAAAACTTTTAATTTTAATATATGATATGGTAAATACCTACAGATAGAACACATTAACAAAAAGCCTTTTAGAATTTTCAGTGTAGAGGTTTTGCGATAACAGTGTTTCAGAGCTAATGATTTGAATATTTAAAACTGAAAAGGATTTAATACAGGGAATTGGGTGCTTACCAAATGATTGGAGGCCTGAAGGAGAAAAGATCAGGGCAGGGAAAGTCCTCACTGACTTGGGTTGTCCACAGGTTCCAAGGAACTGAGAAAGTTGCTATTGTCAGGAGCTGCTGGTCATCCTAAGTGATTTGTGCCAGATGAGATAAAGATGGGACAGCTAAATGAAATGCTGGTCCGTGATTGGGTCCTGGATCAGGAGAAATGCAAACAAGGACTTGACTGGGGAAACTAGGGAACATTTGAATTCTGGCTGTAGAATAGATATTTTTATATTGATGTTAAATTTCTGTGGTCTCCTTTTTATTTTTATTTGGTTGGGTTTTTTTGAGGCAGGATCTGGCTATGCAGACTAGTCTGGTCTCAAGCTTGAGATTCTTCTGCCTCAGCCTCCTGAGTGCTGGGATTACAGTTTGTACCATCAAATGGAACCTAATTTAAATTTCTTTAGTGTGGTAATCGTACTGTGGTTGTATGGGGCAATTCCTCTTATTCTTTGAAGCAATCTTCAATATTTAGGAGTGAAATGTCACACTTTAAATTGGCCAAAAAGAAAAGATGCATACATTAAAAAAAGATGATATGGTGAAATGTTCACAGTTGGTAAATTTAGGTAAGACTATACAGAATTCTAGGTACAATTAAAAAAAAAACTTTCTTTTAGTTTTGGGGGTTTTCAAAATAAAATGCTGGGGGAAAATATAATACCAGGATAAAAATTAACCAATCAAAGTTTTGGAAGATAAAGTTGAAAATACTTTCTAGAACGGAGTGGAGTAGAGTAGAATGTGATAGAATGAAATCGGAAATGAAACGAAGGAAAGTTAGGAGCAAAAATGAAAATGAGAAAATGAGTAAGATAATAATGTGAACCTAAGAGCAAAGTGGGGGAAAGGTGCTATCTACGCAATGATGAAATAGAATTAAATGTTCCCAAGAGATAGAAGGAAAAAGGCACATCAAGACCTATCGTTGGGAAGTTCAGAATCCCAGACATAAATAATACCCATAGCTTCCAGAAATAAAAATCAGTATACGAGAAGATCCAGGAATTAGAAAGTCTTCTTACCAGCAACGTGATTAAACAGTATTTTAAAAATTGTGACTGAGAATGTTTCCCACCCCAGGATTGTATTTCCTGCCAAATTATCAGCTGAGTGTGGGAATAAAATAAAGACATTTTCATATATGAGGGGATGTGAAAATATACCAGCTCTATACTCTGATGAAGTTACTAGAAAATAGATTATGTCTGAACAGGGGAGTGGAGTGGAGTGCCTGGGGTCCAGGAAATAACCTGCGGGAAGAAGGAACACGGATTTCCCATGAAGATGGAGAGAATGTCAGGCTTACATCCGGGGAGGAAGCCCAGAAAGCATCCTGTCCAGTTTTGAGCAGTTGACTGATGGTTTGTTTATGAGGGGGAATATAAAAAAATAAACAAAACAAGCCAACTAGAACCAATGGACTATCTACTGACTGTATTGAGAGAAATTTATACATATACAAGAAGGTCAGGATTAATGGATACAAACAAATCAAAAGATAGTGAAACTTCAGGGAAAACCGAAACAAAAAAGGTTGAGATAAAATTTAGCCATAATTTAGGATTTAGCTTTGAACACTTAACACAGTCAGAAATAATGCCACATATTGGTTTAACCAAAGACTGTAGTGCAAGCCTATTGGAAGAATGAAAAGAAATACTTGCATATGGTGATGGGGGGAGGGCACAGAGGAAGGGTAAAGAGAAAGATCAGTCAATGGATATAGTCTGTGAGACGCACTGTCTAGGAATACAAAAATAATTAACAGAATAAACAGCCTCAGGAGTTAAAATTGGATTTCTCTGAGATAGCAGAATTAATTTTGAAGAAGGGGTGGATCCAGCCTTCATGTTTGACTTTTAGCCTTGTGAAATAATTTTTATAAGCTATAGGCTGTTCCATAACTGTCATAGCCCATCTGTGATCTTTGTTTCATTTTGTCTTTGTTTAGAAATGAGGTCTCACTGTGTACCTCATGCTGGTCTCTACCTCTTGGGCCTCCTGCCTCAGCTTCCCAAGTTCTAGGATCATAAGCATATACCACCACACGTGGCCCCTCTGTCATCCCTCTGCGTGAATGCGTGCGTGCGTGTGTGTCTGTCTGTCTGTCTGTTGGCCAGAGGTTGATGTTGGGTGTCTTCCTCAATCACTCTCTACCTTATTTTTGAGACAGGGTCTCTCACTGAACCTGGCACTCACTGAGTAGGCTAGGCTGGCTGGCCATTGAGTCTCGGGGACCCCATTTCTATCTCCCCAGCACTGAGGTTACAGGTATGCCTGCTGCCATACTCATGGGTTCTGGAGGTCAAAATTTACTCAGATCCTCTTGCTCATGTGGAAGTACTTTATTGGCTGAGCCATCTCCCCAGCCCCATCCGGGATTCTTGACCCTCTACCATGGCTGGGAAGGCAGCAGAGGTATGCTGGGTAGACCTCTGAGTCCAGGTGTCACAGCTTTGTTGTGTGGTCTGTCGCCGCTTCTTCCGTCCCCAAGCTGTGCTACATGCAACGGGGTGCTTCATGTGCACCTCTTGTAACGTCTCTTGTATTTTGTATTGTATTTTCAGATACAGCTAACATTTTGTTAATGCACTATCTGTAGCTCTAATAGTAGTTGTTAGAGTTGAGTTAGAAGTATAAATTTCAGGGTATAAAGATGAGTAAATATAAGAAGGTAGACCTTTGACATACCAAAGTTAGAGAAATTTTATTAGAAAGAATATTAAACATGTATTGTTTCTGTATTTGTTACTTTTCACTGGTGAGTTTGCTGGATGACAGAATTCCAAGCCAGGTCTAGAGTAGGGTACAGTTAGAAAGGCTTTTAAATTTTTTCATTATAGACCTAAGTAGGTTCCTCCTCCTTTCCTCTCACTTCTCCTCCTCCTCTCCCTTCTCCTCCTCCTCCTTTTTTTTTTCCTTTTATTTTTTTTGTAATTCTAGGGATCAAATCTGGATCCTTGTACATGTCAAACAAGTATTGTACCACCGACTTACTACATAGACCGGGTCTCTTCTTTTTTAAGAGGGCAAAAAAATTCTTGCAACCTAAACTCAAAATCCATACAAATGCAAACATAGTGACTTTACCCCCAGGAGAAGGGTAATGTTGAAGAGCTTTGAAATCAAAGGCCTGGAGTCAGAGAGCAGGTTGGACTTGTTTGTCAGCAGCAGCAGATCTTGAGCCTGTTACAAGCCAGGAGCAGCCCCAGTGGCCACTGTTCAGGGCAGATCACATCAGAGAACTAGATGGGGAAAATATCACCAAAGAACAAGTCAGTGAGGTAGGCTGGGTAGAAACAGGACAGAGACAATTTTCTCAAGACATTAATGTGTCCAAAGCCAGCTGGGGGCCAGTGTGTGGCATCTGTGGCAGTTTGTCCTCTGTCAGTTCCTGAGCAGGACTGATTTTTCATTCTGCTTGCCTTTCATAGCTACTCTGTGCCACACATCATTTTGAAAAGCATCACTGTTCCTCCTGAATTCTCCTGCCAGACCTGACTTTCAGTAGATCACCAAACTTTAGGTGTCCCAATCCAGATGTCATCTGCCTCAGGTATCCCTTCTTCTGTTCCTGTCTTTCTTGGCCAAACCCTTGGTTGGAAAAGACATGTGGGATGAGGAATGATGATGAGTAGAGACGTTTTAAGAACACTGGAAACTCCTGGTGCTGTGCTGTTATTCTGCTTTGAGAAAGGAGGTTCTTACTTGAGATGTTCTGTCCCAGCCTTGCAGGTGGCAGCCTTAATGTCAGGTTCATACAGCAGTATCAGAATCGGTGGTATGCATGCATACATGCCTGTCTGTGTCTGTCTGTCTGTCTGTCTGTCTGTCTGTCTGCCTGTAGGCCAGAGGTTGATGTTGGGTATCCTCCTTAGTTGCTCTCTACCTTAATTTTGGGACAGGGTCTCTCACTGAGTCCACTGAACCTAGAACTCACTGATTAGACTAGGCTGGCTGGCCATCACGTCTCAAGGAGCCCTGTTCCACCTCCCCAGAACTCTTCGGTGTTCCTTTAAAACCTCCTTTAAAACCTCACCTACTCCCAGAGGCTGAACCATGAGGGGACAGTTTGGGCACATACCCAGAGGCTGAGCACATTCCTGCCCTGCTAGAGAGGAGGCCTAATCCAACCTAGGGAAGAATTAGACAGACTAGCCCGCTGTAGCAGCAGGGCTGGGTGAGAAGCAGTGGCAGCCAAGGTCAGAAGGCACCTCTTGAGCTACACCTGCCGTATGTTGTTTTCAGGCTCTCAAGTACATGGCAGGGACCTCTACTTAGACTTTTAGATTGACCATTACTGGCCCATCTTTAGACTGATTCCTAAGACTGCCCAGTGATTGCAGCCAACTGCCCCAAGAGTATCAGGTTGTAGAGAACATGAGCTGTGGTGCTGGGACACATCATCTTCCTAGGAAGTAGAAAACCCTTTGCAGCTCTTCCTTTTCTACCATGCATAGATGAAATTTAAGTCTTGATCATCACAGATTACACCTTTGGGCTCACACATATTTTGCCAGTACATGTCAAAAAGAGACCCAAGAAGGGCTTGGCTTATTGGAAGTTCAGCAAGGAGCAAGCACATTTCCAAGGCAAGGTCCAAATCAGCAGTGAAAGCAGAAGGCATACCCATGGGTCAGTTTAAATCACTTTCCAGGAAAAAAAGAGAGGGAGGGATTAAAAACCAGTCTGCAGAAAATAAGTAGAAAAAAAGGCAAAGGTTGAAGTAAGTGCGTGGACTGTCCGTTGTCCTGAAGTTTGATGAGTTGATAAATGGCCAAATTTTAGTAGTGGTGGTTTTCTTAGAATGAAGGGGTACAGATGTGTCAGGGGAAGGCTAATGATAGGTCAGGGATATTGACATTGAAGTAGCAGGAGAGGGGCTCAGAGCAGTGCTGATAACAAGTAGGAAGATGCCAGAGAAAAGCTTAGGTTTATTTATTTAGTTACTTTTCTCCTTGGGATGTATCAGTTTTCTGGATAACAAATATGTGCCTTTTACAGTGTTAATTTTTAAAGATCATTTACAAGACTTGTCCTAATGTCACTGTTACATAATTCAGCAAAACTCAAGGATCTCAAATTGGGGCCCACAGGGAAATATATTTTCTATTATAATTCAAGGCCAGGACATTTGTCTTATCTTCTGTCTTGGAGGAGTAGGAGTCTGCAGTGGTCGGGCCTAGAGGTTGGGTTGAGGGGGTGGGGAGGAGGTTAGAAGACCTTGAACACTCTCTGACTCAACAGGCCCCAGGGGGTGGGTTTGCATTAGAAAATGATGCCATTTCTTTTCTGAATTCATTTTTGGTTGTTGATGGTGCTCCAACCAATAGTTGGATTGGTTTGGTTTGGTTTGGTTTGGTTTGGTTTGGTTTGGTTTGGTTTGGGGGGAATGCTGTTTATAGCAGCTGAGTGAAGTAATTTGCCTTTGTGGAAAATCCTTATTTTTAGTTTTTCTTCCTTTCCTAGCCTGTCCTTTGAACAGGAAAAATGGTTAACAAGTGACTTTTTCTTGCCTTGTTCTCTTAGTAGGAGGAGAGATGAACCCATGTGTGCTAGAGGGGACTGAATTTAGTGCCGTCTGCTTTGTGTCTGGGCAGCCTTAGAGGGGCCAGGGACATAGCAGCACAATAGCTTCTGCATTTAGAAGACAAACACATGGCCATTTTTGTGGGATTGGTGTATTTTCATGTGTAAACACTCATACATTGCAGAATAAAAAAACAAATCTTGAAGTACTGTGGTGAGTCAGAAAAAGAGACACTGAGCCATCCCAAATGCCCACAGAGGGTGCCTTTTCAGACTTCCTGGGCGAGATGCTGGGGAGAGAATAAGATAGCTCTGCCTCCTGGGATTTCACAGTGGGGGAAAATGGCCCAGGAGGCGACACAGGGCAGTGTGATGTCACCAGCTGGACAGCAGGGCAGCAAGTACAGGGAGTAACTGTCTGCTCTCGTGGTTTTGTTTCTTTGTTTTGTTTTCTTTTGTTTCTTTTTCATTTACTTAGTGTTTCACCTAAACTCACAGTTTGGATTCGTAGTAACACATGCATTTAGTTGGTAATATGAGAAGATAAGGTTTCAGTAATTACTACCAACTTTTTACTAAGTTGCATGCTGCATGCTGTTCATGAATCCCACAATCTGTCACAGTCTCACTTGGCAATATGGATGACATTAAAACAGATCTTTGACCCAGCACTTGAAATTGCTCTTTTTCCTATTTTCAGAAGTACATTTATTCACTAGGAAATTTTTTAAAAATATTTTTGTTTCAGTAATTACTACCAACTTTTTACTAAGTTGCATGCTGCATGCTGTTCATGAATCCCACAATCTGTCACAGTCTCACTTGGCAATATGGATGACATTAAAACAGATCTTTGACCCAGCACTTGAAATTGCTCTTTTTCCTATTTTCAGAAGTACATTTATTCACTAGGAAATTTTTTAAAAATATTTTTTTATATATAGATTCAATGCAATGCCAATCAAAATCCCCATGACATTTTTCACAGAATTGGAAAAATCTATCCTAAGATTCATATGGA
>NW_008343385.1:5372812-5511857 GCF_000622305.1 Nannospalax galili | reverse complement strand
TAGTAGCAAAAACTGAGTCTTTTTGTAAGAAATAGTATATTTTAAAATGAAATGGAAATCTTTTTTAAAGGCTAAAAGCTCATTCAATTTTATGTCTCACAGGGCTTATATACTGAGTTCAATATTATATAACTATTAATTCAACTGTGAACTTAAAAATTTACAGCCACTTTTGAAAGAGATGCATCCTACCTCAGGAAAACGTTATTGAATATGTAATTGTGTTGTAATGATATGCTTCTTCTAAATATGTTGTTATTAAATAAATCTTTTTTAAAAATTAAAAAATATATATATTTTTTTATTTCATTTTGCAGGTACGAGTATATTGCCTGAATGTAAGTGTACCTGTCTCATACAATGCCCACAGAAGTCAGAAGAGGGCATCAGATCCTCTGGAACTGGGGTTACGGAACGTTGTTAGCCTCCACGTGGGTGCTGGGGAATCAAACCAGGGTCCTCTGCAAGAGCAGCCAGTGTTCTTAACCATTGAGCCATCTCTCCAGCCCTGGAAATAGTTTAAATGTGTCCTGCAGGGACATGGAGGGTATAAGGGAGCAGGAACAGAAGGATGAAAGTGCCATCCTGGGTTGTTGGTCCACATCTCACCAGGAACCTGCGAGGGGAATATTGCTGAGTACATTAGAAGCCCACGGGCTTTGGTGGGCTTCCACATGGCTTCAGGGTTAATAAGCAGGTAGAAAACAATAATCCTTGATTTCCAGAGTGAAGATTTACTTACTCTGTGTGTGTGTGTCTGCCTGCCTGCATGTGTGCTCCTGTGGAAGCCTGAAGTCAACATAAGTGTCTTCCTCAACACTACTTTGATTTTTTTTGAGACAGGGCCTCTCACTGAACTAGACAAACTGGCCAGAAAGCCCAAGAATTCTCCTGTTTCTGTCTCTTAGCCCTGGGGTTCCAGTTAGTATCTCTGTGCCTGGCTTTTCATATGGTTGCTGGGGTCAAGCTAAGGCCTTCAAGTTTGTATACTAAGTACATTGCTGACTGAGCTTTCTCCTCATTTATAGCTTAAAAAAACATGATTAGTTCATGAGTTAAGACTAAAAGAAGTGGCCAAAAACAAAGTAAATCAGTTGTTAGAAATTCATATTTGTTTTGTTAAGCTGTAATAGTATTTCAGTTGAACTGTACACTTTGGTAGAAGAATGCATGTGTTAAAGCGTATGTTATTTTCAAATTTAACTCTTAAGAACCAGTCTTGAAATGTAGCCCAGTCTTGCAAGTAAAATACTTAATTAAATTTAGTGTTGCTTAATTCCTCCTGTCAGGTCTTGTCACTGTCACTGGTGGTGTGGAATGTGGGTGCCTGATGCTTGGGAACATCAGTCAGTAGCTTAAAACATGCATGCTTTGGCTGCAAAGCATCTGTGCTGCTGCGGCTTGTGGAAGTCATATGGCTTTAATTGATGGTCACATTGCACATTATGATGCTGTGGGTTATACATCATATCTGTGCTAATGTTATTTTATTTTTCCATGGGAGATGTATGCCAGTCCTACTCAAGAATTTGCTTCATCTGGCTTGTATTTTGCAGAAATGTCATCTCTAGGTTTTCAAGGTAGTAATTAATTTTGCTTTGTGGTTTAATCAGCATTATAGAAAAAGAAACCAAAGTATGCTGATGCATTTGCTTTTTATGTGTTACAAAACTATTCATCTTTTTTGTTTCGATTTCACTCTGGGGGAGGGTGCCTGATTGGGGTGAGGCGGGGGCTAGTCAGTATCAGTTGCATTTGTGTGTGATTATGGCATTATGCTTTTTATTTCATTTTCTACTTTCAAAGCTGTTGTGGAGTTGTTACACTGTTAGGTCTTGTTCATTGACTTCATTTCTTACTGTATTATAAAGGCTTTTTAAATGACTTATTCAGCAGAGTGTAAGCTAGTGCCAATGGATATTCAAGCCTCGCTGTTATTTTGTAAAATACATATCAACCCAACTAATCATAGGCTATTTTGTCCTGCAGATACAATCATTTCTACAGGCCGATGCGTCACATAATTTTTTTTTTTTTTTTGTCAAATTTTCCATCTTGGTGGTAGTGACTGAGTTTCAGAAAGCATTTGATGATAGTGTTTTGATAAGCCGGTTATACCTGCATTCAAGTCAGAGTCAAGAAAGGAATCAAACTGTGGGCATCGCCAGTGCTCAGAGCACAGTTGCTATCAAGATTAATGTTCACCAGGGTTTAGTTTTGGAAAACTAATTCAGTCCCTTTACTTTGCCAGCAGACAGGTGGCTCTTTGCCGAGAGCTGTTGACAGCTTCCCCAAAGGCTGATCAGCATGCAATGTTATGTGTACCTATATAATAATTTAAGAATTTAATCATTTCCAAAAATGTCCTAAATTAGTCAGTCTTTTGTCAATATCTCAGTTCAGTTCTACAAGTTTTCTTTGTTCTTTTTTTTTCAAGCAATCACAGCGGGTGTAATAGTGTGTTAAAAATGGTAGGAAAGTGTTTCCAGATACTCGCTGTTTCCGTGATAGAGTTCTTACATTCTTTTGCTGCATCATAGTTTCACACACGTGACCTGTGTGATTGATGATAGTCCTGTGAGGTAAAAACAGCAGCAGTGTGTGTCCCCTTCTCAGAGGAGGAAACTGGGACAGTCACATAGTCCCCCAGTGCCAACAGGGGTGTGCAGCTCAGTGTTTCTCCCAGCTAGAGGTGGACCTGTCCCAGCTTTCTTTCTTGGGGAGAGCAGTGTTTATCCGAAGCAGCTAGAACACAGAAGATGGTGTCCCATTGACCGTTGCTGGATTGTAGAGATGGTAAGCCTCACAAATAAGAAGGATTATGCTCTGGTGGTTAGAAAGGGGGCTCCTGAAGAAAGATCTACCTTATGCTACCTTCTGAATGACAGCCAGACCTGCTCATTTATCAGGTAGCCTTTAAGCACTGTGTTGCAGGTTTGTTTGACAAACATTTGAGACCCTTTTATTCTGCTCTATGCTGGAAGTGGAAGATGGACACGTACTTCATTACAGGAAGTACAATAACCAGATCAAGGCAAGTGGTTATTTTCTCACATTCTGGTCTTGGGGATTTTAACATTGTGGCAGGACTCTCTGCTCATATTCTGTCTCCCTGTCTTGTTTATGTGGCATTATTTCTCCTCCTGTCTCTCCCCTTCTTGCTGCTCCCTCACCAGCATCTTCCACACCGTCTCTCAGCTCCTAGTGAACACACTCAAACTCCTGCTTAGCTAGCCAATAGGAACTGCTCCTTTCAAAGAGCCATCTGCCAGACAGGCACCCAGCAAGGTACTTTTCACACAGGGCTTCCCATAGTCATCTAAACGCCATAGCAGCTGGATGTGCTAAACATTCCTGTTCTACACATTTTGAAAAGAAATAGGGTTGCAATGAAAAAGTCTTTCTGGAATTTGAATCCTCCTCCCCCTTTTCTTTTACATCAGTTCTAGTGATCTAATATATGAAAAGGCCATTTGGGTCACTTCCCTGGCAGATTAAGCAGCTATGCTCTGTCATTATTTTCTTGGACGTTCCCTTCAGAGAGTATTATCTTTGATTTGGGGATTTTTGTTTGTTTGTTTGTTTGATTGATTGATTGATTGATTTGAGATAGTCTCACTCTGTAGCTTTGGGTAGCCTAGAATTGGCTATGTAGAACAGGCTGGTCTTGAACTCACAGAGACTGTCTGCTTCTGCCTCCTGAGTGCTGGGATCAAAGGTGTGCACTACCATGCCTGCCCAGCATTTCTGTTTTGTCTTGTTTTGTTTTGTTTTAGATAGCTAGCAGCTTTTGCACTTACAGGCTTTTGGAGGGGGGCTGGGGCTCATGTTTTAATCATTAAGCAAAATTATTCTGGTGTTCATAATAGCTTATAATACAAGCCTTGAATTGTGTTTTCTTCTTACTTACACTGGTATGGTCCTGGAGCAGTGTAGTTCCTGGTGGATCTTGAGATAATTAAAAAAACAATGGCATCAAAGCCAACACTGCTGCTGCTTTACTGTTCGCCAGCTTTGATAGATGGGAAGGCTGTAACTTGCTTTATGGAAGTTGATGTTTTGTAACATGTTTGTAGATTAACTTCTTGATGCCTACTCTTCTAATTCCCAGAAATGTTCCTTTGTTTTCCCCAGGAGATAAACATGAAAATGTTCTTCCTTGTTATCTTTGAGGGCAATACCTCAAGAAAATCAGATGTAGGAGTCTCCGTATGTGTCTCTGTGCATGTGGAGGGGGTGGTGAGAGAGGGAGCGTGAAGGGGGGTTTAATTGGTGACGAAGACTATAGGTGAGGCTACCAAAAGCAGAGAGCTGTTGATCTAAAGTCGGTCAGTCTATGGAGTGAGTACACAGTAGTTTGTAGGCACAGACAGTTCAGCCACAAGTAAATGTGACTGGACGGACTCTAATTCTCAAAGAGGGCAGCTATAAAGAGCCCACTCATGCATAGATTGCTGTGCACGGATTGCTGTGCATCCCTCAGCTACTACAACCTGGACTGTGTAAGCTGCCTGGTCCTTATGCTTTCCTGTCCCTGCCCAGGTCAGTGACTAGCTCTCTCCTTCATCCTCTCTTTTACTGGTAGTAACCAGAATTGTAGGAAGTGAAAACGTTCGTATATAAACATTTTAAGTATCCTTGTCTCTTCATTTTCTAGTTGTTTTTTTTCTTGTTGTTGTTTTCAGTTAATGTCAACTTGCCTAAAGTTATACACTGTTTTCGACTCATGACTCCTGTTCTTGTTTTTCCTTGTTTGAGTCCTACCTTCTCGTGGTCCTTTCCTCTCCAAGGAACAAGATGAGGTGATTTCTTTCACCCCTGAGCACTCAGCTCTCACGGGCCTGTCTTACCTTCTTGAGGAACCTCTCCATCAGTCTAGAAGAGGTCCCAAGGGTCAGCATCCTCAAGGAAGTTGGCAGCAGGCTCAGAGCTGACAGACACTCCCATGTGGCCTCCAAAGTCCTCCTCCCAGGACATTCATTTTTGGTTTTGGATGATTCTTAACTGTTGATTCTTCTTTTTTCTTTTCTGTTGTCATTTTACAAGCAGAAAATTATATGGATAAACCTACACATAGGTTGGTAAACTGAAAAGTAGCATGACACATATTCATTGTATTCATTTGGAACCATTTATTTTCATATGTTTATAACTTGTCTTCCACAAAGGACTCGAGGCAGCTGACATCCTTACAGAGTGTTGCTTGTTAGGTCTTTAATGGGTACAGGCTCCTTAAAGACTCAGGATTGAAAACCTCATGCAGACGAACAGATAATCTGAGTGTTCTGCTAACACTTTTTATTGCTTTATTAATACTTACCATGGGAATCATATCCCAGGCAGCACAGGTAAACAGTAAATTAACAGCAGCCGCTGAGGATTTTCCCGTCTCACCACGTGCACCTTATCTACAGGCTGCAGACATTCAGCTCACTCCTCACTTCTGCTCTCTTCATGAGGCTCTGAACAAGAGACATACAGCAGACGTGTCCCAGCTACTGATGGCTGTGACGAGCATCATCCCAGTGCCAGTGTGACTACAGTGGGCTGCACCGTGGGAAAGGTGGCTTAACACTCTGCAGCTTTAAAATGAGATTAATTTCATTTGTGCAATGGCACATCGGCAGGAGTGTGTTTTACTGTTTGACTCGCAGATGACAATCTGGCTGGAAACTAGTATTTGGGGGGAAAAAACCTGAAAAGAAAATTACAGTTTTTGAAGTAGCATAGTTATAAGACACAGCATGAATCCGTATTATTCTTCTGAAAAAAGTCAAAATTTTCACCCTGGGGGGGCAAAAAAAAAAAAAACGCTAAGAAACCAAGCAGTAGCTTTCGTGTGTTTTGGCATTTGTATAACAGTTTTTACAAAAGGATCACACTATATAAAGGCATTCGATTACTACACGCTGATTTTGCCAAAACCATGAAATGAAACAATCAGTATGTTTGTTCTTTTATTTTGAAATTTGAAAGAATATGACAATGTAAAGAAAATACGGTGATTGAATAGGCCAGTGCAGTAACAGAGTTTGAAAATCCAAGTCTCTGCCAGCATACGAAAGCTACCACCAAGACATGAAAGAGGATAAAGAGGTGAGTATGGAGATTGAGAATAGCCAGGACAGAGTGGCGCAGATGGGACCATCTTTGGTGACTAATACCCAGAATTCTGTGAGGATTTCCAAAACATGTGAACAGTGGCATAGTTGAGGTTACATGCATATTGCATTTCTTTAGTTTTCAGAGGCACTCTGCTCTGTCCTAACAGTGCTAGGAAGGCCATGAATCACAAGTCGCTAATACATAAACCAGCCAGAAAGGCCCTTTGAGATGCTTTGACAGGGACAGATGCAGCACACTTGAAACTAAATCCCTATCTACTCTGCTTAGCTGAGGAAAATTGGAGCCTGGAGACATTACCGGGGGCAGTGCAGGTGTGTGGGTTTAAAATGAAGAGAGAGTGTTGGGGTGAGGCAGGTGAGAATGTGGAGAATTGGGTTCAAGGCTTCACTCACCTGCCTTGCACCTGCCAGGTTGGCAGCAGAGTTCAGGAGTTTGCCTGCCACTTGGCAGAGCTAATGAAGACCTGAGCATAGGCACGTACTTTCATCTACCCAGTTTGTAGGAGCGCTCATTTCATTCTGTGAAACAAGTTGCAAAGACTTCTGTTCGCCAGATTCCACATGGGAGATGAATATCTTCTCTAAAATACCCTTGTCTGATGGCCAAGGGAACAAGTCCCACAGTCCCCCGATTGCCTCAGACACTGTTTTCAAGAGTCTTTCCTGCTCCTGTCAGTGGGCAAAGAAAGGGACATGGTACTGGTGGAAAACTTACATTACCTGAAACCTTTGGTGAATAAGTGATTCGATGTAGATGACTTTCATAAAATCGATGACTTAAACACTGAAGTTTTATTCATTTTTTATTTTATGTGTCTGTGTAAGTGTATTGTGTGTGTGTGTGTGTGTATGTACGTGCATACGTGCGCTCCCACAGAGATCCAAAGAGGGCATTGAATCCCCTGGAGCTGGAGTTATAAGTAGTTGTGAGCCATCTAATGTGGGTGCTAGGAACCAACTCAGGTCCTCCAGAAAAGCAAGAAGCATTCTTAACTGCCAAGCCATCTTTCTAGCCCCCTCAAATTTTATTTTAATCTTGAATATTTATGCCCTTCTTTGAGACTAGTTTCTCAGGATCTTCTTTTCAAAAAGAAGATTAGTATCCATGGTTGGAGAGTTGTAGATGTTAGACTAGAGAAGAAGCTACTATTGTCACTTTCCTAGACCAACATAACTCTTTACTATATTCTAAATACATATCCTTATATTCAGACAAAGGGAGCACTCACTACACATCAAAGAGGCTTCATTTTACAAAGTTTGACAACCGTTCAAAATGCAGAAAATAAGTGACTGTGGGGTGCCCAGTCCTAACTGATACATCTGTAATACCTAAGGCTCAGGGGAACATCAAGGAAGGGGAGCAGAGAATGCACAAGCCAGTGGGACAAGACACCTCCTGCTAGTTAATGCATTCTAGACATGGTAGAGAAGCTGTACTCATGAAATGTCCACAGTTTAGTAGCCTAACTAGATCTGCATAATAACAAAACCAGTTGACAATGCCAATGGGGGAGATTTCATGGGGTTCCACCTCAAGCTGAGGAGCTACAGGCAGTCAATGGAGGAAGAATCAGTTTTCTCCAGGGACTAGCTCTCTGAGAGGTCTCCAAGGATAAGTTTCCTAAGAGGTTATCTAATCAAGTGATCAGCCTTAAACACATGTACACACACACACGCAAGTACCACTAAATGAACTCAGTGAAGTACACATATATATGTATATTTGTAAATGTATATATGTGACTAATAAGAATATATATTATATATACACACACACACACATGTAACTAATAAGACAAAAAAATTGAGGGAGCAGGAGAATAGGAGGCATTGGAGGGGGACTAGGAGGGGTAGAAATGATGCAAATACAATACTCATGTATGAAATTCTCAAAAAGAAATTGTCAGAAAGAAAAGGTTAACCCTCAGATAAGAGAATTATCAAAACATACATATCCCAGTGATATGGGGCACCCATGGCAGAAACTCAATAAAATCAATTTACTACCTCACACATCTGCTGAAAAACAAAAAAAACAGCAATGTGTGGTTGACTAAAATAACATTTGTTTTGCATGAAGGAATATTTCTTTTATGTATAATGACCATAGGCTCTTGTTCTTTTGGGGTTTTGGACTGCTTCTCAACAGCTTTTGCCCCCTCTTTCCCTCAATTCTTTCAAATTCACCGAGCCCCAGTTATGTTGTGCTAGAAACTTTATCTGTGTCACCTCATTTCATCCTCATAGCAAGATGTCCTTTTCATTGGCCTGCATATGTGTGGAACTTAATTCAGTACATTTTGCAGCTGCGATCCATTTTTTCAAATTCCAGAAGTTGTTTTGCTGGATGTAGATCAGAAGGAACTTTATGACCATGGGAAAAGATACTAATGTAATATTGTGCCTTAAAATGACAAATGTTTTTTATCAAGAGCAATTTGAAAAGAATTTGTTTTGTTGGAAGAACTGCATTTTTATTTCATAGTAATAGTTTAAGAGAGCAGGGAGCAGAGCTAGGCCTCGTCCACAAAAATTAAAAAATGGTGGGCAGATACCACCTCCTGGGCACAAGGCTGGGTTAGGGAGTGGTGCTTTTGTGTAAAGAGCCAGGTTTCCCTTTCTTTGAGTAGACATAGCCTGACACTACAGCTTGTAGCTCACAGAGCCAAAAGCAGGTTGGATACAAGCTTTTTATGTATTTAGTGCATAGCACAGCCCAGCCAAGCCATGTGGCAACTGAAGTATGCGTGTACATTATGGGGATAGTGTGGGAATGATGGAGGAGCCAAGGTATTGATAAGAAGCGACAGGAGACTGAATGTAGGAGAGGGAACAAGTCAGAGACAAAGTGATAGATCACCATTGGTAAGTAATCAAATTTATTTCAAAATTAGAAGGGGAGGGGAGGGAGAATGACAGTAACTGACCTCTAGATCCTGTAGCCAAAACCCAAAGCAAACAAGAGCCCCGCACACCCTCAGTGAGCCACAATGCTCCCACTAGCACCACTACTACCACGGGGATCTTCCTTTCCTTGGCCTTAACTCCCTTCGCTGGTCTTAGTTTCTGTAGCTGCTGTAATGCAGAGCTTATTCTCAAAGGGTGGAGCTTATTTTTAGGAATCATTGAAATGGTTCAGCTCCTGGACACCCTTTACTGGATTCACATAGGCCAATCTCCAAAGCAGTGATTCTGTGCCACTGTACCCTCCGCCCTCACCCTCAGCCCGTGAAGAGCAGCCCGGTGGCCACCCCCACGTTATTTGCTCCCTGTGGACTGCAGATGTGCAGAGAAAGGCTAAGATGGGGGGTCAGTCCAGCTGTAGTGTTTGGAAAGGGGAGCATGGCAGCAGATGTGGGTTGGATGTGGAGAGGGAAATCTAGTTAAAGACTTGATAAGAATTGGATTTTGTCTGTTTTCCTTTTTGTACTAGGAAATATGTGGACCACTTACTAACTTTATCAAGAGTCAGAAAGCAGATTTCAATACCATGTTTTTAGTAACTCTGAGCATAGAGGGTAAAATAAATCATAGGTGTTTTCTGCATTTTTTTTTTTTACTTAGACTTCATTACCTCTAATTTCCCAAGAATCAAATGCTAAAGATTGATTTTTAGGAATCAAACTTGCTGAAATACCAAATTTATTTGCCACTTTTGTGTTTTATAATACCTGCTTTCCTCCCACCCTATATCCATTTTAGCAAGTGCAAATGTATGGGTAGAATAGAGATCAGTGTACTTTACACTCTGTCTTTTGTAGCAAGTAATTTCCTAGTTTACAAGATTACGGGAAAGCATAAAAAAATCTTACATGGAAATATGAGTGAATATGGCTTTGAAGAGGGGAAACAGGAGATTGATCAGTGTGTATATGTACTTTTAAAAGTTCTAGTTAAATCACAACAAGTTCAAAAGTACCTGAACTAATTATCTGGATGGATAGCATTCATCCAGATGGCTGATTTCAACATAGAAGACCTGACTTCCATTATGGGAGTACTTGCTTAAGTAAAATTAGTTTCTGTTCCCAGTATAGACATGGGGAAGTGAGTAAGAAACCCCAGCTGTACCTGAGGTACTATTGGCAATGGATGGCTGCTTGGGAGGAGGAGAGTCAGTCTCATTTAAGGGTGAGACTCTTGGTAGGTCAGCCAGGCTCCAGTGGATGAACTCACACTGAAGGGCATTTGGAGAGACAAATTTGACTCTATAGGCACATATATTCATATGTGTATGTATATGTGTACATGTATATATTTATGTATATGTATGTATATATGTATATGTATATATTTATATATGTATATATATGTGTGTGTATATATATATATATATAGAGAGAGAGAGTACATGAAATTAGGTGGGGGCTAGTAAGGGGGTGCAGATAGGGGAGAGGATCTAGGTATGATCAAAATACATTGTATGAAAGTCACAAAAATTCAGTTAAAATAAATAAATAAAATGAGTTTCTGTTGCTTGCAAACATAGACACTTGTGATTTAGACTTGAGAAAAAAGATGCTGGCTTTCAGTTACTCAATCTGTTCCAAATCTCATACCCCACGAGGTGGTGACTGTGACCTGCGGTTAGGAAGTTGTAATCTCCAGCTTGGAAAGTCCTTGATTTTGTCCTCTGGTGGCTTTGTAGAAGCTGATTAATAGCTAGCTGTGGCACTTAGCTGTGGAAGTGCTGCTCTTGAGCACAGCATCATCTGCTGGGCGTGCAGGGGACCTGGGGCATAGTACGTGATTCTAGTCTTTCCTAGCACACTCTGTGCTGGGTCAGAATTGTATTTTCATTATTAACTCACAAAGCAACTCAAATTTTAAATGTTTTATGGTAATTAATTTCCATATATATACTTGGAGGGTGGTGTTTCATACATTTGTGCAGAGCTTGTTTTTTAACCTCATTGAACTTGTGAGATTCAAAAATGTGAGTGTGCACAATACAGTTGCATGAAGGCCAGTCCCACACCCACATCTTCTCTGGGTCCTTCATTCTCTTTATGTACTCCTGACCTTGTCCCACTTATATTGTTGTGTCATTGCCCATTTGCCAATTGGGTTCTCCCTCTGTGTGCTGCCAGTTTTGAAGATTGGTGTCTCCAGGGTGTTTGTAGAGCTGAGCATCATACTCATTGCTCACTATGTGGAGAGTGAGTAGATGCATGTGTCACATGCATGTAAAATCTGTTTGTTAAAATGACCATTGAGAGTGGAGGTCTGACCCTGGAAAGTCGGGAAAGGAAAAAAGCTGATCAGTTTCCTGATCCCAGCAGCAGGTAGATGCAGAGGGGCACCAGGGGCTTAAGCGGGGCATGAGACTGTGTTGGAGTAGTTTTGAAGCGGGTTGCGGGGTGGGGGCGGGGTGCCCTCTTCAGAAGTCCACAGATCTGAGAACTCCAGCTCTGCATGGGGTGTGGGAAGAGTGACTAACCTCCGTGTTATCAGGCCTGGCAGGGGATCAGTGATGGAAAGAGAGCTGGATGAAGCTCTCCTGCAACTGCCTGAGTGGTCTCCAGTTCCAACCTGAGTTAGCTGTGAATTAGGGAAGCCTGGGCAGAGGGGACAGGGAAGTGTCACATTGGCTACAGTGTTGCCTTCTCAGGAGAGGTGCTGCCTGCTTGGGCCCCTCTCCTCCTCCTCTTTTCTTGTCCTAGACAAAGCCTCCATGAGAGAACTTGAGGTAGCCCCACATGACTCACATCTACCCTTCAGTGGCCCCACACATTGGCAGGTAGGGCAGGAGAATCATGCTCTACAAGTCCCTATTGTAGTGTTTAGGATACTGCATCATTGAGAAACAGAAGTGCATTAGGGGTTCTGGCTCTTGCCGAAGGCCACTCGGCTAATTCTTTCAAGACCTGAATTTGGACTCAGGCTGGTTTCAGAATCATCTTGTGATGCTGCTGGTCTGCCCTCCCCTTGCCAGTGTCCACTCTGACTACCCCAGTCAGGGTTGTCTGGGGACACTGCAGTACCAAAGCAAAGCTGCTTTTCGCTTCTAGTCAGAGGGGCTGGTTCAGCCTTAATAGTTAACTTGGTCTCCTGTCTCATGCACTCCTCTGCATATCTGGGGTCTATTTACCCTCCAGTAGGGACTGGAGCTCCCTGATTCTTGTACATGTGTGCCTGGTCCTGACCTATGTTGTCTCATCTTGTGATGGTTTTCCACCCACACCCCCATCCCTGGGAGTCAGCCTAGCTTGTTAGGCGAATCTCTTGCTCACCGCTGAGTTTCTTGATCACAGGGTCATTTGGGACAAAAACAGGTGTTTTGTTCTTTTCTGATAGCCACAAATGGCAGAAACACAAGGTGAGCAACCTCTGTGCTTTTGTCTAGTCCACTTGTCTGGTTGTCGCAGCATATTCATAAACAGTTACACATATGCTTAAATGTCTCCAAAATTCTATCAAGTGCCACGTTTGCACTAAAATTTTAGTGAATTTGGTGAATTCCTATTCTGATTCCCCTTTTAAAAAATTCTATTATTTTATGTATATGAGTGTTTTGCCTGCATGAATGTAAGCGCACCCATGTTGTACAATGCCTGCAGAGGTCAGAAGAAGGCGTTGGAGCCCCTGGACAGGTATTATGGATGGTTGTTAGCCACCATGAAGGTTGAGGGTGCTGGGAACTATACCCAGGTTCTCTGCAAGAGCAGTCAGTGCTCTTAACTGCTGAGCCATCTCTCCAGCCCCTCTGATTCTCTCTTCCAGACTTAGATATATTGATACTTGTATTAAGATTACATTTTGTCATTAAATAATTCCTAGGTGTGCTCTGAAAAAGAAGATTGTGCTCTGGGGCATCTTTGTCAGAATGAAATTCGTATGTGTTGGTGTAGTTGCTATCCTGGAGTAAGTGTTCTGGAGCATGCTAACGGTGTTTGGTGTTTGTTTTGAGGTAGTTGCTGTACTGGAGTGTGTCTGGAACATGTTGATGGTATTAGTGAACTTCATCCCTTTCCTCTGGCACTAACACTTTCAAAAAGCATATTTAGGGGCTGGAGAGATGGCTCAACTGTTAAGAGAACTGGCTGCTCTTGCAGAAGACCCAGGTTCAGTTTCTAGCACCCATATGGCAACTAATTCCAGTTCCAGGGGATCCAACACTTTCTTCTGACCTCTGCTGGTATTATACGACATGGGTGTGCTTACACACACGTGGGCAAAACACTCATACACATAAAATAGAAATAATAATATATTTTTTAGATGTTTGGTTAAAATCAGATTCTACTAACAGATATATTAGTAGTTATTAACTACTCTATAGAAAAATTGTTCTGTAAAATAACTCACTATGGTCTCCTTTAAGTAGAAAGCCTCTAAAATGGAATTTTTATATAAAAACCTAAATACATGTGGAAAATTTTGGAAATGTGACTGTTATAAACCAAAAACTACCTAATAAGATATTGGCTGTATTTTATTTTAAAAACAATAAGTTTCTTCTGTAGCAGTACAACCCAGAAGCCATTAGGTGAGACTGGGCAAAGTAGCAGTCTGGTGTCTTTGTGAAAGGGCTGTCTAGCACACTTGTGAAGGCCATGTGGGAGCCAGAAGTTGTAGCCCATCGTAGCCCAGGGTGAGGTGGACATAAGGGTGTGGGATCTGAGAAAGGGTAAGATTTAGATGTTAGGGTTGGTGTGGGGTATTGCTGTCAGCCTGACTCAGGTATTTAAATCCAAGTAGAATGAGGACGATGTTCCACTGGGTTTGGAAACACTCAGTGATGACAGTACAAAATTAGTATGACACATTTGGGAGGCTTAGATAGGAAAATCATGAATTTCATACTGGCTTGGCCTGAGCTATGTAGCAAGATATCCCCACCAAAATTAAGGTTGGTACATGTAGGAGAACTGAGTGAACACAAAAGCATATCAGGGCTGGGAATGTACCCCAGTTGGTAGAGTACATATCTGGCATGCATAAGCCCTGGGTTCCATCCCTCGCACCACATACACTGGCATGGTGGCACACACCTGTAATTCCAGCACTAACGCAATGGAAGCAGGACGACTAGCAGTTTAAGACCATCCCCAATTAATAGCATTTGAGTATAACCAGGGCTACATGAGACCTTGTCTTGAAAACAAAACACACACACGCACGCACGCACACGCACACACACACACACACACACACACACACACACACGGGCATATCAAGGATCATGAGACCAATTTTTCATGTCTGAGAATTACAAACAAGGAAGGGAGAAAATGAGAATGAACAGTGAACATTGGCATAGTGCTTTAGACAGAGATAGAGTGAATGTGCAGCCTTCAGCATGTGGACACAAATGACTACAGATATGTGTATGTGCGTGCATGCACATCTCCACACTTGAGGGACCACCATCTGTTTACTGACAGCCTCAGAATCCCAACCTTAGTTCCTAAATATCATCCTTCTGCAGGGGAATCCAGGGTCCCTTGGAAGACTCAGATCCCAAGGAAGCAGGGAGGAGGATTAAAAAAATAAGCCTTAGCATCATGCTGTGCCAAAGAGCAAGGGAAACGCTCAGAGTGACCAAGACCTGTCAGAAGGACTTGGAAATCAGGTTGAGGGAGCCCCCTGGCAAAACTGGACAGTATGAGTGTCAAATTAAGTCATGATGTTTCCCAAAAGAAATGCCAACCAAATAGGAGGGAGGCTGTGTCTCTGCTAGAAGTGGAACTAAAATGCCAGAGTTACCTTGTCTTTGCTGTATGTAGGCATCCAGATTAATGGTTCGCGCCTTACACACCTGGTGCAGGGTTTAAATCATTGACTCAGTGAAGACAGACTTGCTCTCAAGCTCCCCATCCTTTAAAACTGCTTCACTTCAAAGATGGTAGAGAAAGCAGTAGCTGTATGTAAAGTACAGTTGTTTATTTTAAATTGGTAGTTAAACATGTCTCATTTTGTTTTGTCACGGGCAGTACTGGGTCATTTTAAGTCTGGCCTGATGGCTTACCTTGCTGTGCTCAAAAATTCTTTTGGAGGTAGGGGTGTGTAAACAATGTCCGCCCCATCTTCTCTTGGTTCCAACCAACAGATAGAGGTATGATTTTTACCAAACTGCAGGCTGGGAAACCAGTGAGTTTATTGGGCTTATAGGAATATGGCTTAAGGCTGCAAGGGAAAGTCTTCACCCAACCATGGATGGTGGCTACCCCCTAGCCACATAAAAGGACGGGAGAGAGCCTCTCTCCTAGTTTTCCTCGGCCTATATAATCTAGCCCTGCCCCCAGGCCACATGCAGTTAGAGCCAGTCAGTAATCACAGATTGGGAGGTGTGGCTGGACTCTCAGGCTAGGGTCCCTGGACTCTCCCTGCCTCTCCCTTCCATCCTAGGTGTGAACAGTAAACTAGCTCAGCTGTGACTTCTTAGGCAAGCAAGCAGTGCAGCCAAGCTTGAGAAGATAGCTGCTGTCTGTTGGAGGACAGTACTGTACAACCCCACTTTCTCAACATCATGAAACTTCTCTTTAATACCATTCTACCCACAGACCTGGGTCCATACATATTGGAAGAAAAAAAAAAAAAACAAAGGAACTGAAGAATTAGATTTCACCTTAACTTCTACACAGTTATAAAGTTCTTACCAGTACACTTAGGTAGAGTATCTTCATTTTTCTCTGTTGACAGCTGATGGTACTTTTGCAGTTACGTATCTAAATACTTGCTGGTGTTAATTATACCAGCATTACAATTATAGTGAACAAAATAAAAGCCTGACTCAGAAGTAACTTTCTGAGAGTGAATCTGAACTGAGAGGACATCCATTGCCCCAGATATCTCCTAGAACCGTGGGATAATCTCTTGTCCCCTCAGCCTGTGCAGATGGAACTGTGTCCTCACTCTGTGTCATTGGAACTGACTCTGGAACCCTGTTTCTCCCGCTGTGCCCCCACTGCAATCAGGATAAACCCATAATTTATTCAAAATGTTTCTCCAGCATCATTGAGGGGAGTACAAGTTGGGTTCCACCCTTAATCCTCACAGACTATTAGTTCTTTTCCTTTCTAGTTCACCTTCATCCAAGGTTGGTATCCTTCTCAACCTCTACTCTTTCCAAAGGATGGGTGCTCTGCTTGCAGTGTTCTGATTGATTCTCAAGCACATCCACATTATTTTTTCGAGTGGAGTACCAAACTGAGGTTGCCAAGGAAACACCTGGTCATCAGACCCAAGGGCATGATTTGGGGTCATCAGACCCAAGAGCTGGGGTTAATTGAAAGTCGTTAGTCCAGACTATATCCATTAATAAAAGTCATTCCTATAAATACTCAATAATTTTGTGTATTACAGGAACATACAGAAGTAAAGCTTTTTTTAAGCATGATTTGTAGGTGCTTTCTCTCAGGGCTGATGACCTGAGTTCAGTTTCCTAGATCCCACAAGGTGACATGAGAGAACTGATTCCCAAGAGTTGTCCTCTGACCTCCAGTGTATGCACAGAATAAATACATAAATAACATTTTCTAAAGCTTCATTTGTAACAGGTTATTGTATTTGAATTGAATTAAGGTTAAACGAAACTGACCAGGCCTGGGAGCATACTTTCTGCAGATTGATGGGAAAATTGTAAATCAAGGGGAGACAATGAAGAAGAGACGACGGGACATGCTGAGCTTGTGAATGCGCTGGGCTGGCTGCAGAGGGTTCAGGGAAGCTCTCCTAGGCCAGACTCCACAACAGGGACTGGAAAGTATGTTATTCCCAACAGATGGGCAATGGGCATGGGAATCTTTTTTTCCTACCACTTCCCTTCCTTTTCTGAGGGGGTCCTGATTTGTTTCACATCTAAGAAAATTGAGACAAAATTTAGAAAATTATATAAGAAAAAAAGCGACAAACATACCTGAAAGCTTAATAGGTAAAATTCCGTTACTGTAAGCTGAAAAAGAGTTAGTGGCACAGTGACCCTAAAAAGTTATATTCTTGTGCCATCGCTATAATATAATGGGTCTGGCCTCCAATATTTAGGCACATTCACAGGAGGCTTTGACAGTGCATCTTCTTCACAGCGAGCTCCAGGCCAGCTGAGGCTACAGGGCGATCCTATCTCAAAAAGACCAAGAAAATAAAGTACATATTGTTCTTAAAAGAAGCTGAGAGACCTAATGGGCTCCTTCAACTTATCACATGGTGGGTTCCCTCCATGGGGCTGTGGGTGACTTTGACAAGGCTTATGGCTTTTGAAGTTTTTAGATAGTCACTTCTTATGTTTTCCCAAATGAACCATTTGCTTTTGTTTCCAGCAATTGATAGTTTCCCAGAAGTGGCTGGATGGACCACTACTGGGCTCTTACTCTCCTCTCCTCATCTTTCCTCACATAATAGACCAGTTGACAGTGATCCTAGCCCTGTGGCCAGATAGGTTGAATGTTGCAGGGCCGGCCTGCTATGTTGTGCTCAGGATTCTTTTGATACCAGAAGAAACTCTGGAGCAAGGTCAAGTGAGCGGGCAGAGGCTAAGGCTGTGGCTGGAGCATGGGGGAAGTCCCACAAAGGAAGACCATGTTCTTGAGTCCACTTAAGTCTCCTTTCTCTCTCTATCTCTACTCTTGTGCCTTTAGTGTGACTGTGATCCAGTTAAGGTCCACTCCACCTTGCCTGCTGTTGCCTTTTCTCTGTTGCTTAGGTCATCTTTTAGGTCCAGGCCTAAAGTCGCTGGCTGGTCCAGGCTAGTCTAACCACCCCAGCCTCAGCCTGCCAGCACTGCTGTGTATTGTCAGCTCTGTGCAGGAGCTGGCTGTGCAGAGTCATGCAGTGCAAGCCTGATCATTCAGGGCTATAGTGCGCTGAACAATGCTTGTTCAAAGAGTGTCATGTTCATGGCAGGTCCTGATCTTTTCAACTGTGCAGAGGTTTTATTTCCTTTGATTGTCTCTCAGTATACACATCTCTTCTACTAAAGAGCTGTGCAGCCAGTGTTCTTGCTGGCTCATCACATGCCTGCTTGTTAACCATGAGCAGAGGGGCAGTTCTGCAGACAGGTGCAAAGGCAGAGCCTATTTCTAAGTGGGGATTTAAGACTGACTCTGCAGTGTGTGGTGTTCAGCTATTTTTATTAGCTGTATAATCACAAAGAATCAAATTCCAAAATTATTTCAGCTCCTAGTCCTTGAAATTGCCTTTGCTTATGTTTTGGTGCTAGTGGGATTTCACCCCCTCTTCCTCTTTTGTCTTTCTGGCTACTTAGTAGGTGAGGAGAAGAGGTTGAGCTAGGAGCTGCAGCTGAATACCCTTTTAAACTTGATTTAACAGTCTTAAAGATTGGAAGCTGTATCTTAACATGTTTCCCATGTGCGTTGCATCAAACAGTCCTATGACCCTGCATTTATTCATTCCTCTGATTCATCAGCATCAACTCTGTGAGTAATGGTGTGTAAGAGTGTTTGGACCATGACTGACCTGTCTAGAATAGGAAGCATGGGAGGCAGTGCTGGGTCTTGAGTCTCTGGCACATCAGTTATCTCTTCATTAGGTTATTGAAACCACTGACATGAGAATGGTACTGTCCTCGGATGGCTTTGGCTGACCATGCTATTTCAGCACGCCTTAGCACTAATGTGTAAAGAGCTAAGGAAACAGCACTGGGTAATGGAGAGCCAGAGAGGGGAAAAAAATGAAGATAGAGTACTTTTTGGTTGTTGTAAGCCTTGGCTGACTTCTCCTTTTTGTGGTAAAAATGTCCCTCAGTTTAATTTTTATTTAGACCCCTTTTCACATGGCCAAAGTTGAGCTTAGAACCTGCATGATAGGGCTATTTCTTAGCTTTTCCACACTTAGGTTTTGTGGTGAAAGTTTATAGCAGAATATTACAGTTTCCCACCGGTAATACCTCCAGCAGAGTTCACAAAACTCAACACGGGAGAATATTTGTTCTGATTTTATTTTTTAGTTAACACTTTTTGTGAAGTTAATTAAATTTTTATAATTTATAAATGAGACTGCTTTTAATTTCCCCAGCATGTTTCAACATAAACATACTTGAAGATTTAAAACACATACCTAGGCTAGGCATGTGTGAACAAGGCCTTTCTGTGGAGAAGCAGTCATGTCATGGTTACTGGAGGGAGGAGACTTACTCTCAGGCTTTAATTACACTTATGGAATGACTTGCAGCATCTCTAAAGCTCTGCCATTGAGGTACTTCTGAGGACAGCAGGCTCCTGCTTGGCTTCTGGTAGTGTGTGTGGTGCGTGTGTACATACGCCAAAGCCCTTACAGCTTGTATTCCACTGTTGACTGTTCTTGCTGATGCTTGCTCTCTGTGCCTTGTTTATGCATGTGTTTTCTTTCGTGCTTTTTGCTTATTTGTTTGCTTTTACTATGAGTTCCTGTTTCTTGGCATTTTACCAGTGGGAACTCAACGAGGGCCAGAGTTGGCAGGGGCGGGGGGTGTTCCTTCAGACAAGAATTGGCTTTGCTTCTCCTCAGGGTTGACAGTGCTATTGACCCCAGGACAAAAGAAAATCAACTTTCATCCTGAGAGTAGGTGGGTGGAGTTGCTGGTCTGCTTTGAGCCAGAGTCCTCACTATGTAGCCCTGCTGACCTCATACCCCTGTAGATCAGAATGACGTCAAACTTTCGGCCACCTGAAGTTTTTCTGTCTACTAATTTGTATCAGGATTGGCTTCTGATTATGAGTTCTTGTAGGCACATCAATCTCTTCCCACCCAATTGGTATTAAGATTTGAGAGTGAGAACTTTCTTGTAGTTGTAAGCTGTCGGTTTAATCCTGCTGCTCTCAGACACTGAAGATGTACCCCTTTGGTCTGCCCCAGTACATACTCCACTGTGACTACCCTGGGTTTTGTTTGTTTGTTTGTTTTTTCCGCTTCTAGAGGAGACTGAAAAATCTCAAACCGACCCACCTCTGCAAGTGCCGAGGCAGGAACCGTTAGTCTCCTGGAGTACTTCTTGGGGTTCTGACCCTCACTTATCTTTGATTGAAGCATATCTTGTCTCTCAGCCAAAGCATGTCTCTCTACCCACCCATCTATTATAGTTGATCCAACATTTTCAGTTTCCAGCGTGAGATTCCAACAGAGTACCTGCTTAGACAAATCTCCAGAAATGGAAGTCCTCAGTTCTTAAGGCTTCTCTGAACCCTTCCTTATTTAGCCCATATACTTCCCTCTACAGGGGCTGAAAGAACTGCCAGAATTCTCATCAGAGACACATCCAGACCCTGCTTCATACTCAGTGTGCTCTACTTATTCAGAACCCCAGTCTAGTCAGACACCTCCAGTTTTTTTAGTCTCTTTTTCTGGCACAGAATTAATTTCTACCTCTCTGTAATTTTTCTTGATTGTTTAGTATTTGGTTCCTTAAAGTGACCAAAATAAATCTCTTTTCCAGGTCACTTTTGGGATTTTGTGCCTGTTGCTTCCCCTCACCCTAGTATAGCTCTCTCTTCCCTGAATTAAGTTCCCACAGTGTCTCCAGCCACTTCTTGAGCATTGCCATTTGAGGTCTCTGTGCACACACGTTAGGACTGCTAATGATTTCCCTCTGTTGGGTATCTGTTTTGTCTGTCCCTCAGGCATTGCATGCTCATCATTGCACATAATATTCCAACGTGACCACGTACAAGTATATGAATGGACCAGATACTTGTGTTGCTTTTTGTGTATTTCTGTAGTTCTATAGCACAGTTCACCACAGGTGACAGAGCTAATGGTAAGTCAGTCCTTCCCTCCCGACTCCCTACTTTACCCGAAACCCTGACTTGTTACCATCTGAGCTGTTGAACCTAGATCTTATTCATCCTGGAATTATGGATAATATACCTTTTAAAAAAATAATGAATGATGTATTATTTGATTCCTTTTTGAATGGGCGTATGAAAGCCCTGATATGATTCTGTTTGTCTTTACTTTAGAATAATTTCCTTGAATAGAAAATTACCTAGAGTATGAAAATCTACTGAGCCTTTTGAAAATCTATCATTTTCACTTAACATGTTGTCAATCAGTCTACAGAGGTTAATAGCTACTCAGTTATAATTAATAATAACCAAGCCCGTTGACTTAATAGGTCTCTTTCAGTTATATTGACTTTTTAAAAAATACATATTTTACAGAAGGATTTAATTTACTGTCTTTACAGAAGAGATCAAAGTTCTTAAAATCACATTTTATCCTGTCAGTTGCCATTTTATATTGACTATTAATTAGGCTTCCTGCTGATTTCATTCTTTTAGTACATAATATAGCAAAGCACTATTAGTTACAATTTGAGTTCTTGTCACAGACACTCTTCTGGCACTAGTAGTACCAGCTAAAGTAGTGTTCTGAGTTGTCTCTACAGTGGCTCTGTACTTCTTAAAACAGAACCTGGGTTTTTGCAGCTCTTCAACATTCCCATTGGGTTTCTTGAATTTTTAGGGTTTTTTTTTTGTTTGTTTTTGAGACAGGATCTCGTCTCACCCAGGAACTGTCCTCAAATTCCCTATGTAGCTAAGGCTGACCTTCAACTCCTGATCCTCCAGCCTCCCATGTTCTAAGTACTGGGATTACAGGGATGTATCATCACACCCAGCTAGTATTTCCTGAATTTTGACTGTAGAGTTTATTAGATGTGTAGACAAGTTGGTTATGTGTGTGATAATATTTTTGAAAACTCCAGACAAAGAATTTGGAATCTAATTAATCTATTACAGGAAGGTTCTTAGAACTCATTGTACAGATACATGAAATGAAGCTTGTGTCTAAAAGCCAGGTGAATGAACAGGGTTGACAAAGATGTTCACAAAGGTCTATGGTTAAACTTATTTCAAGGTTCATGTGAAAGGATTTGTTCAGAAAACTTGAAAAAAAAATCTCAATTTTTTTTTAAAGAAAAGTAATGAATTAGAAAGATAGCTGAAAACCTACATGATGTGATTGAACCAACTCAAGCAGTAAATTAAACATGCTTTTTTGTTAATGGTGAAGAATGTTTTCTTTGTTGTTTTGATTGGAAGCATGAATTTACTCGAGCCTTACCATGTTTTGGAGAGGACTTTTTATGCTAATACACTAATATGTGTTGTTGAGCTGGGGGTATAAATTAACCTCATAAACAAATTAAAATAATGAAAAACATAAGTTACTAAGCCACAAACCATATTATTGCCTGTTTCCATACAGTTTCATACAGGCAAAAGAAATTTTTTTTTTTGGTTTCATACAGTCTAGAAAGTTGAATATTTATGTGTTCTTCCCTTGGAACTGAAATAAGAGAATAATAAGGAAAGAATACCTTAGAATATTTGCTTTAAAAATTCTCATTGAAAAATGAGGAGGAACCCAATAGAGAGGTGCTTTTGGAAGCTCCCGTCAAGAAAGTCCAATGGACTCTGATATGAACATTTGAAATTTGCCCTGTTTTGACCTTTTTCTGGTTCCCTGTCTAGAACCTGTAATGCTAACTACTCTTGCCTTTACTTCTCCTTCACATCTCCTAGGCACCAGTTAAGGATTTTCTTTTCTTCCTACAGTTAAGAGTTATGAAATTTGGGAATCTTTAAGATAGACCCACTGAAGGGGTACCACAGTTGCCTCACCCTGCATCCCTGTTCAGCATGGAAGAAGCCAGAGCAGTCTGCATCCCAATTCTCCATCGGCAATTTGGGTAACCTCTTCAGAGGATGGTGTGATAAGAATAGGAGGTAAGAATTGGCTAGGCAGTTAGGGTAAAAAGGCTCCAAAGAAAAGTAGCCAGTTTCTTGGCTAAAAGCCAAAATGTCCTTGGTCCTCTTAGCAACATACTCTGTTCCAAGGCCAAAATTGTCAAAAGTATTTGGGAGCTCTAATCTAATCCCTAAAAGATTTTAGGGTTACCTCTTCAGAGCGGGGAATGTTAGAGTAGCAAAAAGCCCCATAAGATTAACTGGTCAAGACTATAAAATTCCTAGTCTATCTATTGGAGGACCCACCTTTCCAATCTCACTGGTCATTCACCTGGTGATAGAACCACCCTTAGGAAGGCAGGTTCACCTTAAGTTATGCTAAATAGATGGGTGGAATACCTGGTGCGTTACTGAGGTACAGAATTTTTCCTGCCTGGAATCCTGCCTTGAAACGCAGAACTCCACAGAACTTCTGACCAGCTACAGTCATGCAGGTCTCTGTAAGTCTCTCTACTTTCTGCCGTTTGGGTCCATTCTTCAGTTCTTTTATGAATGAGACTGAGAATCCTCTTGGGGCCAAAACTATGGACATACGGTGTCTTACTTTAAGAGACAAAATGACTTACAGTAACAGTATGTGAAGGTGCTTTGCAGACAATGATAGAGTGACACCATCCTTTGAAATACTGTGGAAAAAATTTCATTTTGACCCTTTGTATGTTCAGAATGTAGCATTATCAGAAACCCTCAAAAAAAAAAAAGGCATAAAAAATGTCTCATTGAAGCTGGGCATGTAGTTCAGTTACAGAGTGTGTGCTTAGCATGTACACGGCCCTGGGTTCAGTCCTTAGCACCCAAAAATGAAGAAATGAAACCTCAGTGAGCATGTTTTGTTTTTTTATTCTACCTGTATTCTTGAGTGTGACTTAGGAAGACAGTCACTGTAAAACTCAGGAGGACTTAAAGGAATGAGGAAAGACATAAAAATACGTGTTGTCATGAAGGTAATGACCCACATTAAATCACTTTATTGTGAGACTAAAATGTAACTGATTCATGTGGCAATAATTCTCCATATAATAGTAAATTGGAAATTCATAAGTGAAAAAATACCCAAGACATTCTAGTAAAATTTCAGAACACCAAGAATAAAAGTAAAATAGTGAAAAATTTCCCCAGAGGAGAAAATCAGGTTATATTTAAGGATAAGAATCAAGTAAAATTTAGCTTCACAATAGTAATACTCTGCTGATTTTGAGGGCAAATGAGTGCCAAACAGCAGTCCTATACCCAGCCAATCTATCAAATATGAATAGCACAAAGAGATTTTTAGATCTGTCAGGATTAAAATACTTAGCTACTGAGGATGTACTCCACAGGAGTAAACTTCAGAAAAAATGTGGCTCTGGAACAGGAATTCCCAGGGTGGCAGGAGGATATGTGGCTGTGGGCAGGCCTAGAGATCAACCCAACTAGATGGACAGAGGTCCAGGAAGGAATGGCTATCTATGAGAGGTGTGGGGACAAAGGGAAGTTCTAGTTGACTTAACTCATTGGCTTTTTGCAGTTTTATAGTTGTGTTACAGTAGTAGGAAAATAGAAAACCATAAATGAAGATATAATTAATTCCAAGAAAACTAGTGTTATCAAGAAAGGAAATACACTGAGGACATACTCTAGACTCAACTGCAGGATTCATAGAGCCTAAAGCAGTGAGTAGCAATTGAATAAAAATCACATACTAGCAGGATGAGGAAGGAAGTCTGTGTGGGAAAGCTTGTTTCTCTTTTGCAAGTAGGAGATCAAACAATTTAAAAATCAAGAAAGAATAGCATGGTAGGTCCTGTTAAATTTAACAACCTGCCAAAGAAGTCTGAGTAGTTTCTGCTCCAGTGAGATGTAAAGCACAGGATGAAACACCATCATTCAGAGCTCCTTGTCTGCTGACTTCTGCTGCAGACTTCGTCTCAAGGGTGTAACTCAGTGATGTCATTGTGCTCTGCCCCCCATGGAGCCACCAGAGGCTTCTTAGGACAAGCTTATTTCAGCAGCCCCTTTTCAGGACTCCCCCTTGGGCTCTGAGGTCTGCACACTTCATGTCTTTGTTTTACTTCACAGGCATTGATCTCTGCGTGGCTTTCTCCTCATTGGAGATGGATCACAATTAAGAGTAAGCCTGGTTGACCTTTGGCAAGGTCATGCCTCAGGTCCCCTGTTGTACTGGATAGCTTTAGTGTCAACTTGACACACCTGGGTTGAGGGATCCTCAATTGGGGAATTGCCTCCATAGGGCTGGCCTGTGGCCATGTTTGTGGGGCATCTTCTCGATTGTTGAGTGATGTGAATGGGCCCAGCTCACTGTGGCTGGTGCCCCTCCTGGGAAGGGGGTGATTGCCTGTGTTGCATAAGAAAGCAGGCTGAGCTAGGGCCAGGGGAGCAAGCCAGTAAGCAGCATTCCTCCATGGTCTGTGTTCCAGCTCCTGCCTCCAGGTTCCTGCCCTAGAGTTCCTACCTTGGGCTCCCTGATGAACCGTGAGCTGGGAGATGGAAGGCAAATAAACCCTTTCCTCGGCAATTTGGTAGTGGTCAGAGTGTTTTGTCACAGCAATGGAGAAACAAACTAGAACAGAAATTGGTACTGAGAGTGGGGTACTGCTGTGACAAACCTGACATTGGAGGATTATGGAAGTGTTTGGAACTTTGAGCTGGAAAAGCCATTGAGTGCTTAGAGTTTGTTGCTGTGGAACTTGGAACAGTTATGTTCAAAGAGTTGTGGATGATGGAGGCCTGGCTTGTGAAGCTTCAAACGGAAGTGGAAACTATCAGGGCTGTTTGTGTAATATTTTGAACTGTGAATCTGTGGGTTTCAGTCAGCTGGAGCTGAAGAATCAGCTGTGATTAAGAAGAGACTAGAACTTGAAGTAAAACCTTTGCTTTACTGGGACAATTGATGCTGGTTAGCTGTGGCTGAAAAATCAGCTGTAAGTAACAAGAGACCAGCATCACTGTGGTAGAGTCTTCTGGGAAGTATTTCCTCAGGGTCAGCATGCAGAGGGGATCTGTCCTAGTTTGTTTCTTCATTGCTGTGACAAAATACTCTGACTAATACCAACTTGGGGAGGAAAGGGTTTATTTAGCTTACATCTCCCAGGTCACAGTTCATCAGGGAGCCCAAGGTAGGAACTCAGGGCAGGAACCTGGAGGCAGGAGCTGGAGCACAGGCCATGGAAGAAAGCTACTTACTGGATTGCTCCCCTGGCCCCTGCTCAGCCTGCTTTCTTAAGCAACACAGGCCCACTTGCCCAGGGATGGCACCACCCACAGTGGGCTGGGACCTCCCACATAACTCAACAATCAAGAAGGTGCCCCATGGACATGGCCACAGACTAGTCCAATGAAGGCAATTCCCCAATTGAGGCTCCCTCAACCCAGGCGTGTCAAGTTGGACACTAAAGCTATCCAGCATAGGATCTGAGCCTCTATCTCAAGCTGGAAGCAGGACTTGGTAATGTGTAGGACTCCTGCATGGTTCTGATGTTGAAACAGTGAAGGGGTCACAGAGAGCAGCAGAAGCTTGGCACTCTGAGAGGCCAGGAAAGGCCATTGGTGAAAGTGCAGCTTCAGTTGCATCGAAGACCCCAGGATTGAAGGGGCCATGGAGAGAATCTGAGGCTTTGTACCCCAAGAGGCAAGAAGAGGCCATTGGTGAAGGTGTAGGCTCAGTTTCAGTGGCGACCCCGGCTTTTTGGAGATGCCAGGAACATGAGACAACCACCAAGGACAGCAGTAGGTGTGGAATGGAGCTAGTTTGGGTCTGTGAGATGAGCTGTGTGTGCTGTGGACGGCAGAGTCAGAGAAGTGGAGCTGCCAGAACCCTTTGGAGCCCAGAAGATCGTGAGTGAATCCCAGATGTCCAGCCTTGTGCTACTTTGCTGGACTTTGGTCTTGCTTAGATGTGCCCGATTCTTCCCTTTGAAATAAGACAGTACTTGTTTTGGATTTTACAGAAGCCCAAAGTTAAGATACTTTTTTAAAAAAAACATTTAAAAAGATTTTATTTATTATTTTATGTGTATGAGTGCCTCCATGTATGTGAGTGCATCCATGCCATGCAATGCCGAGGAGGTCAGAGGAGGGCTTCAGATTCCCCTGGAACTGGAGTTAAGGACGGTTTGTTGCTGCCGTGTGGGTGCTGGGAATTGAACTCAGGTGCTCTGCAAGAGCAGTCAGTGATCTTAACTGCTGAGCCATCTCTCCAGCCCTGAGACTATGGACTTTTAAGTGTTTGGATTTTTTAAGGACTGAGGGACTTTTAAAGTTGTTCTGTCTTATGTTGTGATATTAACATCATATCTTGGGGACGAGAATTAGAAAAGTTATGGTTTAATAGTGATGTGTTTGTGTGTCAAGTTGACAAAGGGGTCAGTTGTGCTGGATAGCTTTAGTGTCAACTTGACACACAGGCTGAGCCAGGGGCTAGGGGAGCAAGCCAGTAAGCAGCGTTCCTCCATGACCTGTGCTCCAGCTCCTGCCTCCAGGTTCCTGCCCTGAGTTCCTTCATTGGGCTCCCTGATGAACTGTGGCCTGGGAGATGTAAGGCGAATAAACCTTTCCTCCCCAGTTTGGTAGTGGCCAGACCAGCAATGGAGAAACAAACTAGAACATCTGTCTATAAAATGGCCATAATAACCCTACTTCCTTCTTAGGATTGTTGTGAAGACTGAATCACTATAAATACATGAAACCTTTCAAATAGTTATGGTACATAGTAGGCATCTTACAGAGAATTATCATTTTACTTTGATTAACCTTGTATTTTCCTATTCCTTTTTTTAGTACAGTTATGTTGTTTTCTTACTCAGTTCACAAAAATTCATCAGTCATCACGAAGTGGTTCTTTGATGTATAAAAGGAATGATAAAAATAAAATACAGCCCAAAATCACATTATGAACAAAACTTGTGAACAGAAACCTAATTATTAGAATCTGAATCTTACTGTCCAAGGACCAGTGAATCTGCCAGGTTAATAATTTGACTCATGTAACAGAAAATGAAAAACTGTAGCTAGAAAGTACCACGGTGACTCTGAAAACTGCGTTTTACTTGGCGGGTGATTTATTCGTCCACAGTCGTCCAGTGCTTTCTCTGTTATGAAACTTAGAGAGTGGTGTAAAACCTCAACACTCTTAGTCACTTCCAGGCAAAGCACGGTGGCCTCTGGTAAGCAGGCTGAGTCCAGATCAAGTACAAAATGGTGTTTTCCAGGGTGAAATTGATTAATTCTGTCTCAGGGCCCAGAATAGAACAGAACCTCACAGGCATTGTTGAGCATTGGGTTCCTCATTGCATAAGCAGATCTGCTGTGTGGCTTGCTGGGTGAACTCCAAAGCTAATGGCAAACATACTAAGGTGGAGAGAGGAACAAGCTTTTGGCAAACCCCCTTTATCAAGTGCTGCTGCTGTATGTCACATGGTACAGTGGTATGCAGTGTGGAAGAGCAATTGTGTGGATGAATGTAAAACCACTGATGTGCAGAATGTGAGTCAGTCTTTGGCCTGGTCTGGGACACATGGAGGAAGCATATTCATGACTTCTCAGACTGCTTGTCACTGAAAACCTTTGCCTCAAAAGTCATTTTTTTTTTTTTTTTTTTTAGTTGAGTTGGTCTGTGGAGTGGAGTGTTGATGGAGAGGTCCTTTGTCATCCCTCATGGCAGGGCTCAAACTACGCACAAAGATGACAAAGATGCTGCTGCCTGGGACTGCTCATCCACACTCCACTTTTTCCACCTAAAGGGTTAGGAACACACTGTCGTTGGATGTGTTTTCCACAGGGCTGTAGGAAGCAATACTCAGCAAATATACACTTCAGATTTGCCGTGTTGAGACTTGCTAACTGATGAGATATTTTTGAAATAAGGTATGAAATGAAATATTTCTCTTTTTTGCATGGGTGTATGGGTAGTATGTAGCATGAGTGTGAGTATACTTTTATATGTAAGTGGACATACATGCAACTGCATGTAGAGGCCAGAGGTTGATGTTTGGCATCTTCTTCAGTAGCTCCATGTCGTATATACTGAAGCAGGGTTTCCCATGTGAATGTAGAACTTGCCAGTTCAGCTAGTAGAGCTAGTCAGCTTGCTCTGGGGATCTCCTGTCTCTGCCTCCCAAGCAGTGGGATTATAGGTGAGCCGCCACACTTACCCCTCATTTACATATACTGGGGATCCAAACTCTACTGTGTTCACTTTCAGGGCATGAGCCATTGCCTTAGCCCTGAGAGAAAAATAGTTTTATGGTTAGGACCACTTCTGCCACCTCAGTGGGTCAGTGGTATATCCCATAAGCGTTCTTACCTTCTCCAACGGAATCTTTCTTCCTGGTCCATGTCTGAAGCAAGATGTTAAGATTTAAAAAAAAATTTTTTTAACCTTTAAAAAAACTTTATTGAGAATTTCATACATGCATGTAGGTGTTTTGATCAAATCTACGCCCACTCCCTCCCCTCCAACACCTCCCATATCTCCCCGTCACTTTTTTCTGACTTCATGCTCTCTCTCTCTCTCTCTCTCTCTCTCTCTCTCTCAGCTTTTTGCTACTCTTAGATAAGAGCTCCCAGATGCTTTTGACATTTTTGCCCTTTGGAACAGAGTATGTTGCTAAGAGGCCCAAGGACATTTTGACTTTTAGCCAAGAAACTGACTACTTTTCTTTGGGGTCTTTTTTACTCTACCTGCCTAGCTGATTTGTACCTCCTATTTTTATCACACCATCCTCTGAAATTGTTTTCTCCCTCTATCTAGAAGCCTTTGAGAAGGAACTGACACTGATTGTAGCCACTCCAACAGCTATCAAAGCGCCTGAAAACAAACCCCGAGTCCATCACTCTCGAGTCCAGCCTTGGCAAACAAAAGAAAAATGAGGAAGAACCCAATAGAGGGATGTTTTTGGAATCCCTTGTCAAGAAATCCCAATGGACTCTGATAGGAACTTTTGAAATTTTCCCTGTTCTGACTTTTTTTCTGGTTCCCGTCTAGAATTTGTAATGCTAACTACTCTTGCCTTTACTTTTCCTTCACATCTTCTAAGCACCAGTCAAGGACTTTATTTTCCCCCTTGATAGGTAGAGAACTGGCGGGAGTGAGCAGGCAGCGCGCACCATCTGATAGGTAGAGAACGGGCGGGAGCGAGCAGGCGGCGCGGATGGAGGAAGGCACGAGCGGATGGATGAGGCACCTTGTTCTAAAATGATGGCTGAATTTGTTTTCTCTCCCTATCTAGAAGCCTTTGAGGGGGAACTGACACTGATTCTAACCACTTCAAACACTATCAAAGTGTTTGAAAACAAATCCTGAGTCCATCATTCTCGAGTCCAGCCTTGGCAGCCAAAACGAAAATGAGGAGGAACCCAATAGAGGGATGCTTTTAGAAGCTCTCATCAAGAAATCCCAATGGACTCTGACATGAAAAATTGAAATTTGCCCTATTCTGACGTTTTTTTCTGGTTCCCTGTCTAGAACTTGTAATGCTAGCTACTCTTGCCTTTACTTCTCCTTCACATCCCCTATTCACCAGGCAAGGACATTCTTTTCTCTCTACAGATAACAGTTATGCAATTTGGGAGTCTTTTAGATAGAACCACTGAAGGGGTACCCCAGTTGCCTTACCTTGAGTCCCTGTTCAGCATGGAAGAAGCCAGAGCAGTCTGTGTCCTGATTCCCTATTGGCAATTTGGGTAACCTCTTCAGAGAATGGTGAAATTTATTTTTGAAAATTTCGGACATGAGTACTGTCTTTGCATTACTTCCACCCTTCCCAGTCCCCCACCAATTCCTCCCATGTCCCCCCATTCCCTCTCACACACATACATAAAATGCACTGAGTTCATTCAGTGGCGCTCCTTTGTACCTGCGTTTAGGGCTGCCAACTTGAAATTAGATAACTGCTCATGGAACTTCCATATTATCTGGGCTCATTGCTAATGTGAATGTATGTGTTACCTTCCAGAAGAAAACATCGCAACAGTTCTAAGCCTATACAGTACAGTGAATTACAATTTTTCTAATTTACTTAAAGTATAATAGGTTAATTGGCTTAAATAAGGCAGACTATTGTTCCAGCTAAATATGTCATTTAATACCATTGAAAGATTGTGCTGGTACAGTATATTTATAGTATAACTAATCCTTGGAGAAAACATATTTATAGTATGACTAGTCCTTGGATTCTCCCTTTCTCAACATCCATTGATTGCCTGTAGCTCTTTATCTTGAGGTCTGACCTTGTGACATTCCCCCATTCACTTTGACATGTCAACTGCTTTTGTCATTATGCAGATCTGGTTAAACTACCACACTGTGGAGATGTCATTGGTGCAGCTTCCCCATCATGTCTAGAACGCAGTAACTAGCATTGGGTGTCTTGTCCAGAGGGCTCTGAGATTCTTTCCACCCCACTTCCATGGTGTTCCTGAGCATCAGGTGTAGAAGTTGCATTGTAGATGTGTCACTTAGGGCTGGACACCTCACAGACACTTTTTCTCTGCATTTGACCAGTTGTGAAACTTTGTAATAGTCTCCATCTATTACAAAAAGAGACTTGTTTAAAGATTTCAAAAGCCTTACAGTGATGCTAATGGCTGGGTCTCTCCCAGTTTAATTCTTCACGATCATCTGCTGATCCTCATCAGAGAGGAGGCAATATGTTGGACAGATGTAAAAATCTGAGGGAAATATGCTAAGTGATAGAAGAAGGTATTCACTACTTTCTCAAGTTGAGACAGTCCATCTCATAGCTTTTAAGGATAACGTAGATTCTAGTAGATGCCAGGGGAAGCCTTTTTCATAATATCTGGGATCATTCTTAATGATATGTGTTACCTACCAGAACAAAACACTGTAACAATTCTAAGTCTATACAGTATGGTGAATTATAATTTTTCTAATTTACTTTAAACATAATAGGTTAATTGGCTTAGATAGAGGCAGACTCCAGCTAACTGTGTCATTTAATACCATTGAAAGATTGTGCTGATATAGTGTATTTATAATTTAAAAATACTCCATTTCATTCATATTTTTAAAGTGATGCGCATATAAAAATTACTGATGGTCGGCTGGGGAGGTGGCTTAGTGAGTAAGAGTTCTAGCTGTGCAAGCATGAGGAACCAAGTTCAGATCTCAGCACCAACATACGAAACCTAGGCATGGCTTCATGTGTACCTAGGACCCCAGAGCTGTGGGGACAGAAGGATCGCAAGGTCTTGCTGGTTAGCTAGCCTAGCTGAAACAGTGAACTCTAGGTTCAGTGGGAGACCTTATCTCAAGGGAGTGGGTAGAGATGATAGAGCAGGACACCCAAATTCTCCTTTGGTCTTGGCACATGTGTATATGGACATGTATACTTGTACACATGTACAAACGCACCACACACATACACACAAAATATTAAAATACTGATTACAGTAAAAATCAGCATGTCTGTCACTTGCTGAGCATCAACTTGCATGGAGCAGTGAGAGACTGCCTCGGAGGGTGCAGCGTTGCTCTGGCCTGGGGTTTCTGTGACTGTAGAAGCTTATTTGCTCCCTTTGGTTTTCTTTTTTTCAGAGCTGTTTCTTCATATGTAGAAATGAAATAGCTCATTTGTTCACTCGTTAAAATATTGACTTGAACGTGAGTCCTTTAATCTTAGTTTTGGGAGACTTGGAATAGTCTAACTTGGACCTCCATAAATGCACATCACCTGTGCAGCACACCTGCTGTGTTCTCTGGAAGCTTCTGCCGGGGCCAGCAGATGATGTGAAACCTGCTGTGATGTGGGAAGGATGGCAAGTCCACTTCTGGGCAACTTGGTACCATTTTCATAGCTGTCACCAATAATATTTACTTATATGGACCCACATTTAGTTTTCCTTCCTTGCAGTGCTTGTATATTATTGATTTTAATTCTATCAGAGCAAAAGAAAAAAAGCCCAATTTTTCCTTTATTTCAATAGCCCTTTAGTTATTTAAGTCAGCTATTAGTCCTCCACAGGAGATCACTTCTGGAAAAGTGGTTTCAGTTTCTTCAACCTTACCTCCTTTATTTCCATAGTATGGTATTGTGTTATTGTGTTGATGAAAGGGAATTTGAATTCATGAAGAAGCAGTGTTTACTGAGATGGGCCACTTAGGTATCTGGAAGGATGGGCTTGTCCCAGGCTTGAATTCTTTGAATTCTTTTATTTAAACAACAATTTGCAAGGTGGGTTGATTATCTGTATAAAATCAGAGTGCCTAGATTTAAATTTTAAGGAAACTGTCCAAGGTTGTTTATCTAGGAGTTGTGTCTGTGTCTTCTCTGTCTTCTGTTTTTGTTTTTGTGTAAGACAGAGCCTCCCTGTAGCCCCAGATGACCTGGAACTTGCTATGTAGACCAGGTTGGCTTCCATCTCACCTGCTTCTGCCTTTCTCATGCTGGCATTAAAGGTGTGCACCACCACCTGGCTCTTCTATTTATTTTAATTATCACAGTGTTGTTATTCACAGAGATAGATAGATGGATGGATGGATGGATGGATGGATGGATAGATATAGATGGATAGATAGATAGATAGATAGATAGATAGATAGATAGATAGATAGATAGATATTGCAATTGTCTTGGTAGGCACTGCCTAGACATATTTCCCTTTTTTAATTTAAAAAGTATTACATGCTTCTGAAACCCTTTAAACAACACAGAAATATGTAAGAACACCCTTCCTCACTCCAGTAATGATGCTGATAGTTTGACTGTCTTTTTGCATTCTTGTTCCATTGTTTACTTTCTGCACCTGAATTGAATAAAATGGACACTTGAATGTGCACCTGAATTGTTAGAATTGGAGGAATTCATAACTGTAAGGCACCTACAGAATAGCAGCTGGTACATAGGAAGAGCTCAGATGTTCCTGGTGTATACAGACATCAAACACATGCACAGCGTGTAAAAACCAACACACAGGCCAATGCAATGCAATTCTTTCGAAACCAAACCAAGAATGGGAGCATTGTGTGTTTAATATCCTCAAACCTGCCATGATACTTGAAGTTTATCATGGACCTTCTTCCATATCATTATAATTCTATATTGAGTTTTGTTTTTCTTTTCGCAGCTGTGAAGTGTGCTGTGTCCCCCGTTGGATGTTTAGATGTCTCCATGTTGTAACAAATAGTAGTGCAGGAGGATTGATCTTGAGCATACATCGTTATTCATGAGAATCGATTGTCTGAGCCTGCACATGGAAATTTACACTTACCTCTTTAAAAGAAATGCTTTATCTGTTCTATTTGGTCTGCTTTTATAATGGATTGCCTTTGACTATGTCAAACAGTGATTTCACTACCTCTGGTTTCAAACACTTCATGTGTTTGTGTGTGTGGTATTTATATGTGTGTGTGTTCACAGGTGCGCATGCATGTGCATGAACATGAATGTGTGTATAGGCCCAAAGTTGACAGGAGATATTTTCCTTTATCATTGTTCACTTTACTGAGCTAGAGTCTCGTGCCAAACCTGGAGCTCACCAATTCTGGTTAGTCTATCTAGCCGGCTTGCACCAGGGATCTTGCCTCTGCCTGCAGAGTACTAGTTCTGGGATTCAGGCAGCTGCCATGCCTGCCAGCTTTTATATGGGTTCTGGGGATCCAAACTCTTCTTATACTTGTGCAGTAAGATCTTCGTTCACCGAACCACTTCTCCATTCCTCAGACACTTCATTTTTAAAATTATGACTTCAGCAATTGAGGACAGAATCATGTAGTTACCACCTATTAAGTTGCATGTGATCTTTTAGGTATAGTTATTCATCTGGGTATAGAAAGGTTCAGGCATTACCTTCTAACTACATTTCTCCATTTTATGTGTGAACAAGTCAGTCTCTTGTCAGATACCTTTCTAGTGTCTTATTAAGAAAGTCGTCATTGCCAGGCATGGTGGTGCATACCTTTAATCCCAGCACTTGGGAGGCAGAGGCAGGCAGATCTCTGTGAGTTCGAGGCCAGCCTCGTCTACATAGTGAGTTCCAGGCCAGCTGGGGCTACAGAGGGACCCTGTCCCAAAAACACCAAAAAAAAAGAAAGAAAGTAGTAGTCATTTTGTGAGTAGGCTTTGCTATCCAGTCTGGAAAGACGGTACTATTCTTTATATTTGGAAAGGCTTTAAATCAAATGACAGACATCTATTCTTTCAGAAATGTCTGAAAATGTCTAAAAATGCCCATAACTTTATTGCCAAAGAAAGGAAAGAAAAATGCAAGTGCTATTTTGATTCCATTAGGTTAGCCGCCATATAACTGGCACCAGTGTTGACACTTCACTTGGAACTTTTTTAGCAAGATCAGCTGTAGTACAATCAGTTGAATGTATTTTCAGAAGATTGGATTAATTTAAACCATTAAAAGTAGTGGCATAAATTTTAAATAGAGCACAAAATAATTTTCAGTGGCTGTTCTGCTAACTTTTATTATGCAGTGAACAAATCATAGAGCCAACCAAATATGTGGCTTCATTTAACATAGTAAATAACATTGTTTGCACCTTTTTGTTTATTTTGAGGGTTTTAGAGATTTGAACAACCACCTCATTTGAACTTTTCAAGAACTCTAGGAAAATACAGATTTCCATTCCTATTTCCATTCCTTTCTGTTTTTCAGTGGAAAGAATTGAAGAACAGAAATTTTAAACTGACTTCACTAGGACCTATGGGCCTTGCACTGTGTGGAGAAAAGCAGTCAACGTGCTGCCCTTGGTGTCCCGAGCCCTCCAAGAGGGGTCTTGGCTTTTGCTCCATGTGGTTCCTGATCAGTTCAAGCAGTAAAAATGCACTGGCTTTCCTGTCAGGCCTCTCACTGAGGTTTGCACCGGTGCTACTGAGGCTTGGCTTTGGGAGACGGACTGTGTGATTTGATGCTCATAAGTGCTCATGGTCCTCAAAAGATTGATGTGAATATCTTCTGAAAATTCATGCCTGAGAATTCTGAACTTAAGGGAATTAATGTTCACTGAAATCCACGCAATATCGAGCACTTACTGTGTACCAAGCTGCCATACAGACAGCATGAAGAGTAAAGCCAAGTTCCCAGGCAGATAATTGACCCGTTTTGTTTGAAATTCTTTACGTGTGTCACACATTTGCCTAGGAGCCCTGGTCACAGTGTTGCTCATTCTGTCTCATCATTGAAAGCTTCCTCTCCCTCGGTAGCGTTTCCTCCCATCAACTTCCTGCCACCTCTGAATCCAGTTCAAGGACAGCTTCTTCCTGGAACCCTTCTAAAGCTCTTGCAAGAAGCATTCATCACATACTCCTGGAACAGTCTTTTCAGAACAATGCCCTTACGTGAGTAACTTAGGAACAGCAAGTGTCCCTAACTTGAGAGTCTTACAGCCTCAGAGCTAAACATGTTACCAGGCATAGAGCAGGGGCTCTAGATATACTTGTGAACTACAAGTAGGGAGCTCCTGGTCCCTTGAGGAGGCAACATGGAGATGGATACCAGAGAGTTAAATGACAGCTGAGGAAGCATATGACCAGCAAAGTATGCGACCCATGTAGTCACTGCTGTGAGAAGTCAGAGGCTCAGGGCCAGAAAGGATGATGAGAGGAGTGCATTCCCTCCATTGCTGCTCGCTTTGACTGTGGTTTGACCACATCATTCACCAAAGGACCATTGAGAGCCAACCAGAGTCATACAGTCTTATCATTTTGGAGAAAGTGGTTTGGGGACGTTTTTGACCCTGAGAAAAGAGAAATGTTTTGCCCAGAGAGGAAGGAGGGTTTCTCTGGTATTCTCCAAGGGACTGGAGTCCCTTTACCTATAGGTTTGGGACATCCTGTCTTTGCTGAGAATGCTCCAAATGGAGCTCTATCCTTTCCCTCCTGTGATACCAGCTTCTCTGCCTAAACTTGACATCAAGTCAGCACTGGCTGGACTCATGCAGCACCAGCAGATGCACTGGACTGCTCATGAAATCCTGGGCCATGGTGGAAATATTTCCCTTTGCTGATTGTCGTCAGACATCAGTCAGCTACTTCAGCTGTAGAAGATATATACTAGCAGTGCTTAGATCAGTGGCTAAGAAGCCAAGCCTGTGAAAGTAGTTCACTAAGGATGTGCGGACAGGAGGAAGCCGTGAGGAATGTGGAAAGGAAGCAGGGAAGAAGCTCTTAGCCCTAGCCTAGCTTAACCTGCTCACCCAGGGTGCTCTGAGGTATGGATAGATGCAGTGGCCCTATCTTGAGGCAGGGGCTGTTTTCAGCTCTGCAGTCTGCCTCACCGGAAGAATAGCCTCTTATAGGCTTTCTGGAGTGGGTGTACCAAGGAAAAGTTCTCTGGAGGAGGGTTCAGCTGTGAGTTGTCATTAGCCAATTTTAGCTGTCCACACCCCCAAAGCAGGTAAGCCAATACTTAGGCCTGGGAGGGCTATTGACAGAGGTGCCTGCAGAAACCCAATCTGACTGCTGCTTCTCATACTTAGCTTTCTAGTCACAGTTGGAATTTTTCTCTGAAAAAGATAGGGGCAAAATATGTATAATATTTTGAACTTTGAAAGCCAAGTTTATTTCCTCATTTCATTTTAGCCCTGCAGCAATCCTGTGAAGTAATCAGGGTGGTTATTGATTCTCTTCAGTTGAGAACCCAGCAGTATGTGCAGGTTGAGTGATTTTAGTCAAGCACTAGTAATTTCTGCTGCGTACTCTCGTTGCATCGGTTCTATGAGATGGCATACAGTTAAGCTGCCGTGCCGACTGTTGTGGTGTAGAAGGTGAAGTGACAGGCCTGTGTTCTAAGAGCTGGTGTATACTTAGAGTTGCTGTGTGCCTACCTGCATGACCACACACTTAGTTTCACCATACCCTGCAGCCTTTTCAGTGTGTAGACAGAAACAAAATCCAAAGCTTAAGTTTTTGACAGCAACAATTGTGGAAAGAAGCATCTAAGCATAAATGACAGAAAGCAAACTGTAAAATGTTAGCTGTGTTAGCTGTTTGAAGCTAGCCTAACGTATCAGGACACCAAGAGCAGTCACATGACGTTTTAGTTGTTCCCCTTACATTCGCCCTGTGCTCTCATCTAGATTGACATGACAGCCCGAGGCATCACAAGCATGTGCACCGTAATTCTTTTCTTTTCACAGTGAGACATAAATGGATTATGGGGTACGTTTTTGAGAACTATTAGTCAGCTTACAGTTTGAGAATAGTGACAGATGATGATATCTCAGGCCCGAGAGTATTGGGGAAATAGGGTGTTGTGCTTCAGTAATTGTCCAGCCAACACTTACGGAACACTCTCTGTGCCAGGTGTGCTCTCCACTGTTGACAGTTTGTAGACAGTGAAGAGTTATCACAGCAGAGAGTACCATAACAGCAGCCAGACTTGAAGAAAAAGGACTCATGCCTTTAAAATTATTTTCACAGATAATGGCACATGCTACTGTTGTAGACTTCCCAGAGCAGACATGTTTCTGTGCTGTTCATTAGTGAGATGTTGTCTTTGCTGGAGTACCTATAGTGTCTACAGCACTGTTACTTTGCTACTTTTCAGCTCAAGGAACATTGAGAGAAACTATAAAATTGCTTATGGAAAAATACATTTAACCTGTAGCATAATGTTGATGATCGTGATGAAGTCGGTTTCGGTTAGGCAAGACAGCAAGATACTCACTTTAAAATAGAAATGTAAGAAGTGAGCTGTGATTTTGAGGAGAGTGCATCCACATCTGATTAGAAGTGTAATCTTAGGAGCTGCATTTGTTTTGCAATTTTTGTAGAGATTAAATCTGTTTTCTTTTTTAAAATATTTATTATTTTATGTGTTTGAGTGTATTGCCTTCATATAATAAGTGCACCCATCTCATGCAATACCCAAAGAGGGCATCAGATCCTCTGGAACTGGAGTTAGGGACCATTGTTAGCCGCCATGTGGATGCTGGGAACTGAACGCCAGTCCTTTGAAAGAGCACCCAGTGCTCTTAATTGCTGAGCCCTCTCTCCAGCCCCTAAATATGTTTTTGTACATAATACAAACTATAGTTAGAAATTATAAAACTTTAAAAATTGAAAAATCAACTAATATGTAGAAAGAAATTCTGTTAACCTAGCCTATAATGTCTTAACTGAAGATCTTCTTGGTAGACTTCAGACAACTTTCCCCTCCTCCTTTATGTTGTGATGAATATGGGTCACACCTTTGAAATGATGGCTTTGGAGAACGCATCTGTGTTAAGTAGACCACCTTCAGATTCCTACTAGTACATGCATGCCAAAGGTGCCAGCTATTTGAACAGCTACACAGGATCCCACAATGTTGAATATTATTATGTTGATAATGTTGCACTAGGGTATATGTGGTGATCTTTTTTCATTAATGTTTATCTTTTTTTTTAATGCTTGTTTTTTTCCTGTGTGGGGCCCTATTTTGGTAATACATGGTGGGCATCAGGAACACATAGGATACAATTTCAATCAAAATTGGCTTTATAACAAGTATATTTTCTATTTTGTGAGAGAGGTCTACCTACCAAGTCACACAATACATATCTACAGTTAAGTAATCTCTATCTGTGAACCAGGGATTATTTCAGGTGCTAGAGATATATGGAGTAAAAAAAAAAAAAAAAGGATAGAAAATCATCTTACCCTCTGAGGTCACATTCCATTGTGGGCTGAGAAAAAGACAATAAGCCAGTCAAATAACAAATGTTAGTCTCTATTAAATGCTCAGAAAAAATAAGACAATTAGAAATGAATTGAATTGGGACTTAATATATGACATTATCAGGAGTATAGTAATTCAGTAAATTAAATTGTTTAAGATTAAAATTTAGAGCCAGGCATGGTGTGTGTGTGTGTGTGTGTGTGTGTGTGTGTGTGTGTGTGTGTGTGTGCGTGTGTGTGTGTGTGTGTGTGTATTAGAGAAAGAGTCCATACATTCCCCTGGCTGCAGACACTGGGTGCCAGGTCCCTCAAAACTGTAGTCCCTGAGAGGAGGGAAATAAATAAATGGGAAGAGTCTTAGTTGCCCAAAGGCAGTTTCCAGACGTTGCGCAGTAATGACCCAAGCAGCTTGTGATCTCACTGAGATGAACAGACAACAGCTGGAATATGTGAAGGAGAGGATCAGAGTCGAGGGAGCTCTGCACAGACAGAGCTTAAACAGCTGCAGAGGATGCCTCCTGAGCCTGCTGCTTTGCTGTGTGTAGGGAGCAACTCCACTGCCAGAGGCGACAGGCCTACACACACAGAGCTGAGATTAGTTCACGTTTCCACCTGCATAGTGGAAAGACCACATAGTATGAGAGAAATAGGATAGAGTCTGCAGAAGAATATCACCCAGGTAATGAGTAAATTACCCCAGATCAGTGTGTCCTCGACTTGCCTGAACAAAGTTGAAAGGAGCAAGCTTCAAGAGATAAAAACTAACTGATCTGAGGAAACTTAGCTGCCTGCCAGAACAAGCCCAACACCCTGAACTAAACCCAGCACTCAGAAACGTGAAATGAACAATGCCTGCATCCAATGAGAAGTTACAAGAAATGGATGTATAAAAGCAGTAAAATGTGACCTATACAGGAGGGATCAGGAGACTCAAGCCAGAAGTTACAGATGAGTTAAAGACAAGAAAGCTAAAGCACCTGCTACTGATAGTGTCCCTGTGATCACAGGAATAGAGGGAAAATGCCTGTTGATGACAGAAACTTGTTCAAGAAGACCCAAGTGAAACCCTGAAAGTGAAAAGGGATCCTCGTGCACACTAAAAACAAGCAGAGTATGAACAGTGAAGTTGAAAATACAGCAGTAAGAGGCACTCATGTGAAGCCAGAGAGGAAAGTCCGCTGACAAGAACTGAAAGAGCCGCCATCCTGCAGAAAAATACTAGCTTGCCCAAGTGTGTGCATTTGGTCCTGGAAGAGAAATTGGGGGTGTCTAGAGAGTGCTTCCAAACTGATGAAAATGGTGGCTATGCTCCAAGAATCCTAAAGATGAATATGAGCCCTAAAAAGAAACATCAAAGAATACCATAGTAATGCACATCACAAATTGCTGAAAAGCAGTAATAAAATCTGAAAAAGCGTCTGAAGGGAAAAGAGGCAGTCTGCATAGAGCACAGATAATGATGAAGCAGACCGACAAACAGCACCTCACAGAAAAGCTGCAAGGCACAGGCTCCCGGACCAACCGCTTCAAAGTATTGGAGGAGACTGTGAGCCTAAGTTCTGTGTCTAGTGTAAAGTCTTTCAGAACCAAAAGAGAAATGAAGCTTTTATTTCAGAAAAATGAAATCTAAAAATAGTTACCACCAGCAGACCTACACAACAGAAATGCTAACAAATTTCAGACAGAAGGAAAAAGTTTAACAGATGGAAATTTGGATTTACACAAAGTATTGAGTAACAGACATGATTTTAAAAACCAGGCTAAATAGAAAAGATGTTTCTTCCTTTTGATGTCTTTAAACAGTAGTTGACTGTTTAAGGACAAATTAACAGTGATTTGTGGGGCTTACAATATATGCAAGAATAAAATGTATGGCAGTAGCTGCAGGAAGGAAAGGAAACCTTGAAGGTTCTACTTTATCCTGGGAATGCAAGGATGATACACCATCCAAAACTTACCCAATGTAACTCGTCTTGTCTACAGGCTGAAAAGAAAGCTACAGCCTGGTGTGGTAATACAGGCCTCTAATCCCAGCACTAGGGAAGTCAAAGTAGGAAGCTCTCAAGTTCAAGATCAGCCTGGGCCACAAAGTGAGCTCAAGACCAGAGTGACCTTGAATATTGAGACCATGGATCAAAGCATCAAGGGCTGAGGATATAGCTTGGTGATAGAACTCTTGCCTAGCATGCACAAGGCAGTGAGTTCTGTCCTCAGCACTGCAAAAAAGTTGTAAAGAAAAATGAAAGCTATATGATCATCTCAATACACAAAAAGTATTTGATAAGTTAAATGTTGATCATAAAGTGTCTCAAACTAGAAATAGAAGAAACCTCCTTAACTTAGGATAGCTATGAAAAACATATAGGTAGACATTCTCAATAGTGACTATCTTCTCTCATTTGACTAGGAGTTATTAGGAATGTTTGTCTTTGCCAGTTTCATTTAACATTGTACCAAAGCTCCTAGGAATATTGTACAGTATGGGAAAAGATGATGATTTGAGGATTGGGGGCAGACGAAGTAATACGGCTTTCATTAATGGTATGACTGTCCACACAGAAAGTGCACTAGGTTAATAAAAGAACTATTCCTACACAAATGTAGTGGGCTGGTAGGATGTAATTCTGATCAGTGTGTAAAAGTCACGAATAGGATTTCACACAAACCCTTTCAGATGCAATATGAAATAGACGTGGGGTTAAAAATTAATAAAATGGTTTTGATACGGTACACTGGAAACTGGAAGACGGCACCAATGCTCTGGGCTTTCATGAACCAGTGACTCAAGACTTTGTGACTCACTTCCAAATTTCTGTTAAGTATTGACCCTCTAGACAAGTATGAATAAGCTTTTAAAAACTCAGGATATAGAATGTTTGATGTCCCTTTACTGAAGAAATTACCGGAAGACAAATTTGAGCTCCCCAAAAAGAGGTAAATGAAAAACCTACTGCAAAGGGACCATTGTTCTGTGGGACAGAAACAAAGAAGGAAATGGTTGCTGCAGAATAGAGTGGATTATGAGTCAGAAATGTAGAAATGATAGAAATAATAAAAGGTGGGTAAGGAAGGGGAGAAAAGGAAAGAGGTAATGTGTGCATGTCTGTGGCCTCAGATCCTATCGTAGGAGGCAAAAGTTATCAATTATCGCAGGAATGTATAATCAAAAGTTAAAAGGCGATTAAGTGACTGGGGAGATGGCTCAGCAGGTAATGTGTTTGCCATGCAAGCATGAGAACTGCAGTTTACATCCCTAGCACACATGCAAATGCCAGGTGGGTGTGATGACTTGCCCTACAGCCCAGAACACAGGAAGTAGAGATAGAGGATCTCCAGAGCCAGCTGGCTAGAGGAATCAGTGAGCTATGGGTTCAAGTAAAATGCCCTGCTTCAGCACAGAAGGTGGAAAGCAATTGAGGAAGGCACCTGATGTCTACCACTACCACACACATACACACAAGGCAGACAAGCAAGCTGGGCATGAGGGTGCATTCCTGTAATCCCAGTACTTAGGAGGCTGGGGCAAGAGAATTGCCATGAGTTCAAGGCCAACTTGGGCTACACAGCAAGTACCAAGTCAGCCAGGCTATATCACAAGAACCTGTCTCAAAACAAAAGCCAGGTGACCTGCCACCCTGCCCACAGACGAACGGATGGCTTGGCCCAGCTTTCGAGTGCACCATGTCCGGTTCCTCCAATGTCGCTGTCATGAAGAAGATTTCCCAGGCAGCTGCAGACTTGAAACAGTTCTGTCTGCAGAACGATCAACATGACCCTCTTGTTGACTGGAGTGTCTTCAAGCACAGATCCCTTCAGATCCCATGAAAGTCTCCTTTTTGTAGTCTGACCTTTCAGAGGTTTACTTAAGTCACTTTTCATGAACCAGTGAATATTCAAGAGATCTAAATTTGAAGCCTGTACCAAGGCATCCCTGTTAATACATGTGCCATAACACACAATCTTCTACTCGTCAGTCTTTAACAACTACCTCTCTGAATTTTCATGGATTTCTGTTTCACAAGATTATAGCTACTTTGTGTATACTGGCTGTAGCATACAGTAAAACAACATGCAAATTTTGGGCCTTATTACTGGTTGAAAAAACAGAAAAAGAGCAATCAATAATAAACGATATAAAAACAAAAGTATATGCAATAGGGTGGTAGAAAGAAAATAAAACTGTTCTTGTCATTGTTCTTAGTGGAAGGTTAATGGATACAGCCCTGTTTTTATAGTTGTAGAGAGAAAAGTATTCAAGAACAGAAATATACCCTTTTCTAAGTAATCATATAAAATACAGAAAATAAGGCAAAGAACAAATCATGAAAATTACAGATGTTCTGAAACAATGTTTTAAGAATACTTTTATAATAGAATTTACAATAGATAGAAAATGTAAAACTGTAGTTGATTTTCATTATTTGAGGACTCTGTATTTACAAATTCACCTATTTGCTAAAATTTATTTGTAATCCCCAAATTGATATCCTGTCCTCTTTGCATTCACATGTAGACATGTGCAGAATACCAAAAAAATTGAGTGATTTGTTGCAGACATCCCACCAGGGTCCCACAAATCCCAGCCCTGCAGTTTGCTTCAGTTCTCTTGTGGACAAGTATTCTTTGTATGGTCTATTGGGTGTCAAGCTTTTTCATTTTTGTGCTTTTTTTCTTGATGATTTCACTGATAAAAGTGGCCCTAAAGCATAGTGTTGAAGCGCTACCAAATGTTCCTAAGTGTAAGAAAGCCATGATGTGCCTTACAGAGAAAAGCATGTGCTGGATAAGCTGTATCCAGGATGCTGGGACGTTTGCTAATCTGTGTAAGAGGCCTCGCAGACAGTACTAAAGTGATGTCTGCAGCATGATTAAGCTAAGGAAGACAGTTCATAATAAAGCAAAAGATAACCCTTAAGCATTCTAAAAATGTGCTTAGCCTTATTCATAATAGAAATGCTGATTACAAGTGTAATGAGACCATTGCTTGCATAGCAATAGGTAAAGATTGTAGCATGAATTAACTTCCTATTTTGGTGAGAATGGAAGGAACATACACTCATGAGGAGAAGTGAGAATGTATAACTTCTATGAAAACTAATTTGATAATTTTTAAAATTGGAAAGTACATATGCCATCTGTCATTTGATCCAAGAATTTTATTTCTGGGAATTCTCCATATATGTATTTCCTTATATGCAAAAAGAATACCTGGATATTTATTAGGACATGGCTTTTAATTTTTAATGCCCACCCAAAATTAAGTATCAAATTATCTGCTAAAGATTATAAATGTGATCCTAATCATCATAAGTGACTATAGTAATAATTATGTGTTGGGTACAGTGCTCTAGTATTTTCCATGTGTACTGAGGCTTTCCATAGTCCTAGGTAATACTTTCCAGGTTAGGAGGTAGGTTGAGACTCTGCCATGAGGACACCAAGCTAACACTGAACCTTCTAAGAACTTCAGTTCAATGGGTTGGGTAGCACATGCCTGTAATTCCAGTACTTGGGAAGTAGAGATGGAGGATCAGGTGTTCCAAGCCAGCCTCAACTGCCTTGGAGTTTGAACCCACCATGGGCTACAGGAGACCCTGTCTCTAAAAACAAAGTTGTATTTACTTAGGCCTCAGTGGTAATGGCATGCCCAGGCTTGCCCCAAAATCATTTTTGAACAGTTTCACATGGTGACAGGTACTTATAAGACAAACAGACCTTGTCTTACTCCAAATTTTATGTATTAAGATTTTAATTTATGAGTCTAGCTCAGTAACCTGAAAATGCCAACTGCCAAGATACATGTTGTCTTTCAGAAATATTTTCATGGTTCTATATAAGTAGAATTGTAGACTTAACTGATTCCTTAAAGAAAACAAAATTCTTTAGCAGATGGACAAATTTTAAATACAGTCTGAGTTTACAAACAATATTCAACCGAGGGAAAAGATTGAACTTGCCCCTTCTTTCTTACATCTTTTGAGTGAGGCCATTTGCTCCTATCATTATTAATAATCACTAGGGTTTTAAATGTTGTTTTATTTGGTACAAGAGTAAATTTCAGTCTTTATCAGTACTTGAGGGCTTGGTTGGACAGCTGATAAACTGGCCTCCATATTAAAATAATTATATGATAGGTCTTTGAGTATCTTAGTATAAAATCAATTTATGTCACATCCAATTTATAGTATCTGGAAATTTGCCTGATCAGGCCAACAAATAGGGCTTGCCTTTACTACCAACTCCGTGTATCAAGAATGCCTGAGTGCTTTTTCCCAGTGATTTTTGGAAACTTGTTTTGCCCATTAAAACATTATTAAAAGAGCAGTCCATAGGTGGAATTATTGAAGAATGAAATATATTAATTCAGAGAAGTAATTTGCAAGATGCTTTATTTTTATTTATGATTCATATTTATTAGGGTCCACTCTTTCAGTAAACTCCTGGGAGGAGTCCCTCATATGTTCATGGAGAAGGAATTGTAGCAGATAGAGTCACATACATCCTTTAAGGTACTCTCTGTTGACTAATTAAATATTTTTCTGCTATAGTTAGCACACTCTTCCTTTGCTCTTACTCCCAGCTTGTTTGTGTGTCTTACCATATACAGTAGTGAAGAAGTGTTGCTTAGGTTTCCTTGAAACACTTGGCGTTTCACAGAAATGCATCTTCCTTTCTTGCTGTGCTCTTCTTTGTTCATGTCTAGAACCATAAAATGTTGAACAGCAGATGTACTGCTATCTTAAAAAATGAGTCTTAGAGCCATTTCCTCCACCTCTTACCAGATGAATGTGGCCCCCTTACCCTTGCTCAGTTGACCATGGGTGAATTTTGTTGCAGTATGAAACCCTGGGGTGGCTAGTGGTTCTGATAGCTGGATCTCAGTGTTACTCTGTCCCATGGGTATGGAGCTCTCAGGACCTAATCCTTATTCATCCTTTCTGCTCTGGCAGGAGCTGCTACATGGAGTGAGGGTACAGAGATGTCTCTAAAAGGCAGTAGAACTTTGCAAGTCATGATTAAAAATGGGCTTTCACCTATGGTCACCGATGCACAGTCTGTGCTTGGTAATGGGAGCGTGGTCATGTGTACAGATGATGTATCCAAGTCTCAGCATCTCCATGTTGGAAAACTACACTGCATCCTGACTTTCCCAGAGAAAAGGGAAAATGCAAGTGGAACTTGCACATTAGATTAACTTTGAATATTTGGAAGTGCCATGAAATAAGTCATCCATACAAGCTTGAATGTGAGTGTGATGATTTATATTGATTGTCATCTGGACAGGATCTAAAATCACCTGAGAGACAAATCTCTGGACATGTCTTAGAGGGATTATCTTGATTGGTTAATTAGGGTGGGAAGGCTTACCCCATTTGTAGGTTGAAGTGATACCATTCTCTGGGCTGGGGTCCTACACACTGTATAAAAAGGAGAAAGCTAGTTGAGCATGAGCATTCATTACTCTTTCTCACTATAGACCTGGATATAAGTGGTGAGTACTAGTCATGCCACAGACTGAATGCTATCCTGCCTTGAAATTTCTGCCATTAAACACATCAGTCTATTACTTTTAAGTTCAACCTCACAAGTTTTCAGGATGCAGGAAGAGTGCAGTCAGATTCATTGCCATAATATATCCTGAATGACTGCTAGTCTAGTTTGTGATGGCATGCTTGTTCCCCTCTGAAACCTTATGAGCTTTGCCTCTACTTTCTGTATTTCTCTTAGCTGCCTTATCCTCCAGCTTCACCAGAGTGGCCCAGTAAACTATGTTCACAGCATTTTAGAGCTCTACTAGCTCAAAGTTCCAAACTCTTGCACATTCTTCCCACAAACTGTTCTCAAAGACCTAAGAACTACATGGTCAGATTTTTCACATCAACAGCCCCTCTTCTCAGGACCAATCTTCCATGTTACTGACTTTTCTTGTTACTGTTACAAAATACTTGACAGAAGCAACTTATGAAAATAGGGGTTTGTTTTGGCTCACAGTTCTGGGGTATAGTCCATCTTGCAGGGAAATCATGATAGTATGAGCTGGAGGCAGCGGGTTATATTGCATCCACAGGAAGCAGAGAGAGGTGAAATGATCATACTCAACTTGCTTTCTTTTATTTGGTCCAAGAGCCCAGCCCATGGGATGGTGCTGTCCACCATTAAGGTAAATCTCCCACCTCAGTTAAGCTAACCTAGATAACTCCCCACAGGTGTGCCCAGAGGCTTGTCTCCAAGGTAATTCTAGGTCCTGTTAAGTTGACAGTAGTAACCATAACAGTGAGCCTTCCACTTGCTCAGCACTTTGTGATGAACTAGATGGAGACCTAAGTAACTGGAAGTGGTAGAATTCATAGGGATAAATACTCAGGAAACACCTAAATTTGATCTTTTTTTTTTTTTTTAATCTTTGGCTACACCCCTTGGTTGTTGTGTCTTCTGAACCGTATCAGCATCAGGTCATCTCTTGTGACCAGTACCAGCAGCCAAATCCAGTGTCCTTGTAGCTAGAAGTGACCATAAATTAGAAACAGATACTTCTATTCTTACCCTCTAGCCTCTGTGTTTGACTATGTGTGTCCTTGCTACTGTCTAGCACTGTGTAGGTTCTCTACCAAGGCTTATGAAATATCTCAGTAAGCTGGATGGGAACAAGAGTGGCCCAATGCCAAGTTCAAAACCATTGCTGCTACCAAATAGGCTTATCATTTTGATTTAGTAGGAAATGCTGTTGCTTTTGATTAAACTCAAGTTAGCATTCTGTGACTTTTTTATCATAGCCATGGCTCAGGCACGACTCTGAAATATAGTTCCTTGAAAGACGGAATATTTGAAAGTGTGTGTGCATGCAGCATAAATTGAGAATTCCTTTAGCTACCTCCTCCCTTTAGAAATAGTACTCATACATATTTTATATATAAATTGACATGGATGGCAAAGACCTCATCTTCCCTGTAGCAGTTTGAACCAGACTGATTGAGGATTTATTGCCTAATTATACTTGTCATCCTGACATAAAAGTCATTAGTTCTGGAAAAACATGCTTGTCATACCAGGATTATCTCTTAATTAATATAGTCAATACCTAACATGTATTTAAAGACAGAGAGAATAGTCATCTCCAGAGCACATGTGATGGGCTATAAGGAGTTGATGGAAAACTCCTTGAGTCCTGATGTGGTGCATACGCACAGCTTTGCATGTGAGGAAGGAAAGCACAGGTTGCAGGGCATTCCCTGTGCCTGGAATGCAGGGAGATCGGAGCTGCTGGCATCAACTTCCTTTTTGGTCAATTAAAGTAGCAACTGAAGAATCAGAAAAGGGGTGCCATTTGATTCTAATTGATGAGTCTCTGGACTGGAATTCAAGCTGAATTCAGTGTGGGTTTCCTCAACATCAAAATCCATTAGCCAAGTTGATCTTTGCAGTTCCCACTTGTGGTCATGTCCTCTTTTCCTAAAGTGCATGTGAAGTTGAATCTCATAAGAATAAACCAAGTGCTTATAATGAGAGAGCTGCTTTGGCATGAGTAAGTTTCAGGTGATTATTGGAGGACTGTCAGTGGATGTTGCAGTGAGGCAGTACAGTTTCACGTGTCATGCCAGTGGCCTCAAGGAGGGCTGCTGTTCTGTGTCTAGATGTCCTTGAGACCCTGTGGTACCCACACCACTGCTTAGCATCACAACGTATACTCTGCTCAGATGGAAAATCTTTGAGCTGTTGCATCAGGCTGCCTCATAGTCGAGCAAACTCATCCAGTTGCCTGCAAAGGTACTTCCACCACAAACACACTGATCAAAAGTTGATTTTGACCAAAAAAGAGCTGATTCATTGTCTTCATTCAGACTTAGCCTCAAACTGTTCGTTAGTCTTTGCTGCAAGCCAGGAGTGGTGACTCTTGAACCTTTAATCCCAGCACTTGGGAGGTAGAGACAGGCGGGTCTTTGTGAGATCAAGGCCAGCCTGGTCAACATAGTAAGTTCCAGGCCAACTGGGGCTACAGGGAGACCCTGCCTCAAAAAAAAAAACAAACATTTTTTTAAGTTTCTATAGCAGTACACCTTGTCACAGAATGCTTTTGTTAGATAATAACTGCTATGCAAGGCCAGTACATGTGTTTTCTATATTTTATCAAGTCCTTTCTGTAGCATTTTTTATAGTCATTTATTTAAATTTGTAATGGACTAAGATATTAAATTACCTATTAGAATGAACAGTTAAAGTTGCTGAAAATAATATTGTCTGAAACACACAGATGATTGTCCAGGCAGCCTGCCCTTAGCTGGCCAGGCCTTGTTAAAGAGTGTGATGGTAGCCATGTAGCCATCATTCAGAAGGCTTTGAGAACAGAAGCCCAGATTGTGCTTCTTGGGAGGCTCCAAAGAAAAAGGAGTCATGGCTCCTAGAGTAGAGCCTGAAGCTTGTCCTGGAGCTACCCATCAGATGATGGGAGGGGAGGTACCAGCCTCTCCCCAGGAGGTAGAATAAGACGAACATCCCTTGCCTCCAGTTCATCTAATCACCAGGCTCTTCCTCCTTGGGTTCCATGGATGATGCAGTGGGGACTAGATACCCAAACAGGGCTTTCAGGGCACTTCTAGGAACACTGGAAATCAGATGGGAAAGGGTCCTTCAGCATGCCACCACAAGTCTTTGGCCTCCCTTCTAAGAGTCAGAGACAGTGCCAAGCATTGTGCCACAGGAGACTGGGCAAGGTAAGCTCCCAGAAACAACTGTATTCCGAGTCTCGCTGCTCTGCGCCCTGCAGTTGTGTAGTAGTCATCACCCAGGATTTCTAATCAAGAGGTATTGTTAAACCCTTGAGATGTTATGTTCCAAAGAGTGTGAAGTAACAGGCAAATTTAGTGTCATTTTGAGGAAAACAAATTCCACTTCGTTTCATTTGAAACTCGGATACATATGCATGTACACACCAATGTCACACTCCCTTGAATGTCATTTGTGTGACTCCATCCTTTCAGCACCCTTACATGTGCCCACATAGGTTTATGAGGAGAGGAAAATTCTGCAGGCTGGAGCTGTATTTGTTTACAAGTCTATAAACTTGAAGAACCCTCAGACCCGACCCCCACAAAAAACGCAGAAAACATGTTCTCCTACTACAGAACCATTCACTCAAGTCATTGCTGTTTAGCAACATAACTGGCAAGAAGTTAAAAATAATAATTTTTTGTTAAATGGATCAGCATTCAAAATGTCTTAGACCAGGCATTCAAGGCCTCAAACTTCCAGTCCCCCTTTACTATTGTGGGGCTTGGGCAAGGCTCATCATCATTGTGGCAGTTTCTGTACAAGGCAGTCTGATCCTCGGAAGTAGCGTTTTTCATTTCTTACATAGGCTTTTGGGTTCAGCTTGACACCTACAGAGTGGCAGCCTCAGGTGCCTCCCCAGGTGGTATTGGGAGATGTCTCCAGGGCACCTGCGCAGGGCAGAGCTAGGACCCAGCATGAGTAAGTCTCCTGAGAGCAGTTTTCCAGCCGAAAATGTTAAGACTAGCAAGCATGTCATGAAAACAAAGTTTGTGACAGTTTTAAAGTACAGTGTTTTGAGCATGAGGAACTGGCCTTGCAAGTTACCATCCCAGGCATGTCCAGGGTCCACACAGGTCTCTGCCCATTAAGGAACTGTGAGAAACTGCTTAAGAAGGGACCAGCATATACAAATGTATTTCTTTTTCAAAGGTTTTCTGTGTGTCTCTTGTTAAGTCTTCATGCAGGTAACCACAGGCATTGTTATTTATAATATATGTTGCCAAGAAGGATCTGTTAGAATTGACATAATGGTAAATTGAATTAGTCTTAAATGTGACAGACACTTGCATGGAACCTAAAAATAAATTATTTTGTAAGTAACACGGACTGATTATTTTGTGTTTGGGAATTTTTTTACTGAACTACTTTTTCCACTATTTAAAAATAAATATCCATCTATTTTTTTATAATTGATTTTGCCCAGGCTTATAATGAAAGCAAAAATTAGAAAATTTTCAAGATATACAACATGGTGGTGTGATATATACACACATTATGAAATGATTGCTGCAATAAGCTAATTAGCATGCCTACCACATCTACCTATCTTAAATTGGAAGTAGTCTTTAGTAATTTGACTTTCAAGTAATGTCACACCAGCAATCATTGGTTAGAACATTTATTAGGGACACTGACAAGTTTTACAATGACTTTCCCTATATTTATAATCTCTCTAACCTAGGAAAAATAATACAACAAACTATCCATATACCTGGTGCATGAAATAAATTAAAACTTTTTTAATTCGTTAGTCTAAAAATTATATCACTGAGGTTAAGAAATACAGAGAAAGTATGCACTTCAGGTTGGGGAGATGGCTCAGTATTGACCTAACTTTGGATCCTAGGTAAAAGCCAGCACGGAGGCACACATCAGTAACCCCAGCTTGGGAAGAGGTGGGTAGGGACAGGTAGATCCCTGGAGCTTGCTGGCCAGTTTAGCTGAAATAACAAACTCCAGGTTTGGTGAGAAACCCCATTAGGAAAAAAAAAATGGTGATTGATAGAGGAAAACAATGGCAACCTCTAACCTCCACATGCAGACCTGTGGACGGACACACTACACACTCTCACACACACACACACACACACAAAGTAGGCATTTCTTTGACAATATGACTAAATCAAGTCTTCAAGTCTTCCAAACTAGTGAAGTAACTTTGATTTGACTTAAATAGAATATTATTCACATTAAGATAGAATTTAGCTGACTCAGACCAGTAAAAAGTTGGAAGATTGTGTTTGTCAGTGGAGCTGAGTAAAAAGCATTTTTCAGATTCCTGGCCATATTAAAGATGTTACCTTTAGTACCTGAATTATCTTAATAAAACATGTTAAATAAAAGCTCAGTTCAATGATGAAGTTCCTCAGTGGAAATTATTAAATAATCATGAGATTCACCAGGCTCACTTCAAAGATGATTTGGAATGCTGTACTGTTTATTGCTCTGAGCAAATGACAGTAGTCAGCTGTAAGTACTCAGAGCACATTTCATTAGCATGCCCTGTGTGTCCAGCTACTTCTGAAGGCTCTCAGTCTTCACACAGTGCCTTCATTTAATCAATGTTTAATAGAAAGTTATTAAAGTTTTATTTATTTTAAAGTAAAAGAGTAGAAATGAAGATAAAGTACTGGAGAAAATGTAATTGAAATAATTTGGAGTACAATTCAAATCAATTTCTTTGTTAATTTAGAAATACTAAAAGTATTTGACCACAACTTAACAATGTGTTCAAACATAACATTATGGGAAAAATATGAGCAATATGTTGTTTTACTATTTCTAGATTATTGGAAAAAGAATATTAACTTTTTTAGTCTAAAAACAACAAAATATAACTGAGTTGGTCCTTTTTTGGAGGAGGCCCTCACTGTGTTGCCCAGGCTGAACTTAAACTCACAATCCAGCCGGGCGTGGTAGCGCACGCCTGTAGTCCCAGCACTTGGGAGGCAGAGGCAGGCAGATCTCTGTGAGTTCAAGGCCAGCCTGGTCTACAGTGTGAGTTCCAGGACAGCTCGGGCTACAGGGAGACCCTTTCTCAAAAAGACCAATAAATAAATAAATAAACTCACGATCCTCCTGCCTTCACCTGTCAGGTAGTGAAGGAGTTTGCTACTGGATGCAGCTGTTTTAGTTTTTAAGATGTTAAATATATGTGTCCAGAAGCTTCTTATGCAAGAGATAAATGAGATGTAAAACACAGTGATGATATAGCTATCAGGGGTTGGAATATTACAGTGTCACGTAGACATCTTTGTAGAGTGCTGATAGTTTTTTCAGTGACTCACTAGGCTTATGATCTCTATAATGCAAGGAAAGTAATATTACAAAATGTTACTAGTATACCTGTTGTATGAAAGAAACTTTAAAGGTTTAAAGAAATCACTGTAGTCTAAACACTCCATTGCTTAATTTTAGGTGATGTGGGGAAAGTACATATTTTTCTGGCAGTATGCTTAAATCAAGTGTTACAAATAAAATAACTTTTTTCAGTTAGGATATTGTTTACTCTGTCATAGACTATATGATAAAGTATCCCTAAATTGTACCTTCTGGCTCCTCTGTGGTTTGGAAGGCAGAGAGCAGGAACAGGCTCTGACCATTAGGAGGATGTTGGCCTCTGCTGGGTTTTCCTGGGAGAGAGAGAACTCTGAACTATAAACAGAATCATGGCAGGTTGTTAAGATGAGACTTAATGAGGTTTTCTTCTTTTCTTTTATGATCAGGCTATCAGCTGCAAAGGTCAACACAGCATATCCTATACTTTGTCAAGGAATCAGACTGTGGTAGTCGAGTACACACATGATAAAGATACCGACATGTTTCAGGTAACGCTTCTTTTTTTAATGGGAACTTTATTGCATTGCCCCTTTCTTGTATATTGTGGCATGTAATCAGAATATCCATCCTACTCCTGTTCAGTCATGTCTGGGGGGGAAGAGCTGAGAATAATATAAAATTTCTATTTGTTTTTTGAAAGAATAAGAAAATCCTGTATACTACAAAGGTAAAAAGAAATTACAAGACCATATTCTCGTATCTTGATGCAATAAAAATAGGCTTTGACAATAGATATAAAAATTTTAAAGCCAACTACTTTTAAAACAAACATAGTTTTTAAAATGTGCTAACACAAATCAAAGAAGTCCAAAAAATTAGAGGTCTTCCCGAAATAACTGTGGGAACATTGTATGACAAAACTCATGTGACACCTTACTCTCTTCTAGAAAAAGTAAAGCTTAAGTGCTTTCATTATTAAATTTTAAGAAGAGAAAGGAGGACAGTCAAAAGACTGAAATACTAAAGGTTTATCTCAGGAAGCTTTTTTGTGTGTGTGTGTCTTTTTGAAGCAGGGTCTCCCTGTAGCTCCAGCTGGCCTTGAACTCACAGAGATCTGCCTGCCTCTGCCTCCCAAGTGCTGGGATTAAAGGCATGCGCCACCACACCTGCCTCTCAGAAAGCTTTTTTATGACTGTAATTAAGAAAGTATAGGACAAGTTCAGGAAGAGTTGCTGGTGTATAATAGAGATTCTAGAAATATGCCATAGGAAAAGAAATAGGGGAAAATCATCAATCAATGAAACTAAAAAGAAGAAAAGAATTAGAAAATACATCCAAGATCCCATATGTAAGACACAGCAGAAAATTTAAATTTAGAATCACAAAGAGGAAAAGCAAATATAAGTTGAGAAGTTGAGGCTTTGCATTTCCATATGGAGAGTTAAATTCTAGACAGAGTAAGTGTTAACATGTAAAAAAATGAATAGCAAAATATAGGTGAAATCATGTTCTTAGAGTGGGGAAAGATTAATTAGCAAAAGAAGGAATTGATTTTATTATTTAAAATGGAGCTTTTTTCTAAATATCAGAAACTTGAAAGGTAAAGTAGGGACCTCAGGCTACAAATCAAAATGATAAAATAAAAGTCCGATATCCTTACTATATTAATCATGTTTCCCAAACCTCTAAAAATGAGCAAGGAACAAAGCATATGCAGTTGTAAAAAGAAGAAATATATGTAGCCAGTAAACATATTTTAAAAGGTCAATAAATACAAATAAAGTAATGGTGCTGTGTACTATTAATTTAAAGCACAAAGATTCTGCCACAAAGTATTTTATGCATAATTAAAGAATATGAAAAATGGCTTAACCATTAAGATATTTGGTACAGTGCCCTAATTACGTTCCTGTTGCTGTGATAAACACCGTGACCGAAAGCAACTCAGTGGGGAAAAGATTTATTTGACTTACAGTCTATGGTCCATTAGCAAGGGAAGCCAAGACACTAACTCAAGGCAGGAACCTAGAGGCAGGAACTGAAGCAGACACTGTGGAGGAACACTGCTTCCTGGCTTGTTTGTCTACTGTTCTTATACAGCAGAGGTCCACCTGTCTAGGGATAGCATCACTGACCATGTCTGGGTCCTCCTCCTTCAATTAGTAATTAAGAAAATGCCTCAAAGACCTCCCCACTGGCCATTTCAATGGAGACAGTTCCTCAACTGAGCTTTCTTCTTCCCAGGTGACTCTAGTTTTGGGTCAATTTGACAAAACTAACCAGCACATACAGTGTTAAATTTCCAAAAGAAAAATGAGCAAATGCATACTTCTAGCAAAGCAAGAGTAGGTATAGTCAGGTATATTTAAATACAAGATATGGCCCTCACGTGATTCTTTATGGAAATACAGTAAAGTAAGAGAAAATAAAGCATATGCCCAGTATAAATGTCTCTTTTTCTGTGTACACATACACACGCACCTAAGAAAGAAAAACAGGCCTGGAAAGCAGCATTGTGGCTCTTTTGGACTATTTTCTTTAGTATCATGGAGTACATTCCTAACCTGAACCACCTGCATCAGTTCCTCTCATCAAAAAAGAAATAAAAACCTATGTCACGCTTTAAAATATCCATAGTGGACATGAACCTCAGCACCTCCGACTGGAAAGAAGAACCAGCCTAAATCAGAATTTGCCTCTTGCTGTAAACTGTCTCTGAAATTTTGGAAAAAAGTATTCTCTCTCAATCCTTGGTTCTTCTTCTTTTTTTTTTTTTTTTTTTTTTTTTTTTTTTTTAGTATATCTGCAAGTGAAAACAGCAAAAATGTTTGTAAATAGACATCTGGGAGAAAAAGTGTTTCAACACCTTACACTATAAAAAAAAAAATCCAAACAGGCTAAAATTTTCAAAGTTTGGGGCTTTTTAGGTTTGTTTTGTTTTGTGTTTGGTTTGGGTTGGTTGGGTTTTTTGTGTTTTGTTTTGTTTTGTTTTGTTTTGTTTTGAGATAGGGTAGCCCTGTAGCCCCAGCTTGCCTGCAACGCACTATGTAGATTAGGCTGAACTTGATCTCATAGGGATCCGCCTACCTCTGCCTCTCTAGTGCTGGGATTAAAGGCATGCACCACCACACCCAGCCCAAAGATTTTTTAAATTAATAATTATTATGTAAATTCAAAGTAGAACTTCCTTTTTAATTTTTATTTATTATAGAATTTTTGCAATTTTCACACAATTCAATTTGATGCTATTTGTATCCTCCCCCATCATTAATCTTCCCCGTACTGCCTCCCACCCAATTTAATGTTCTCTATTATAGGTATAATAAGACCTGTAGAGTCTAATTTGTGTCCCCAAATGCCCTTCAGTGTGGGTTCATCTACTGGAGCCTGATTAAACTACCAAGAGTCCCATCTTTGAAAAAACTGTCTCTCCCCCTCCCAGCAGCCATCGGTTATCAAAAGTTCCTTAGGTTGGGTTGGGGTTTCTTATCTACTTCCCCATGACTATGCTGGGATTTTGTCTGGTTTGAACATACACAGGACTTACACATACTGCCACTATTGAGCTGAGTTCATGTGAGTAACTGACTAGCAGTCTAGACATCTCTTACTTCCTCGTGGTCATCCACCACTTCTGGCTCTTAAAAACTCTCTATCCCCGCTTCCAAAATGATCCCTGAGCCTTGGGAGGCAGAAGTTTGATATAGGTGCCCTACTCAGAGGTAAGCACTCTGCAGCTTTTTATTCTCTGCACATTGGCCAATTGTGAGTTTCTATTTTAATCTCCATCTGTTGCTTAAGGAGACTGACTTCAGTGGGAGTTAAGAGGTGCATCAATCTATGGATATAGCAATAAGTCATTAGGAATCAATTTAATGCGACAACTCTATAGTAGAAAACCAGTATTGGGCTCTACCCTATGCCTTGTATCCTGTCTGCCTCAGGCTCCTGTTTCATATCAGTGTCAAGTATGGACTCCATCCTAGGAAGTGGACCTTAAATCCAATTAGAGAGTGGTTGGTTATTCCCATAATATTCATGCCCCTCTTAGCATATTTTGCCAGGTCAGTTGTTGTTGTAGTTCACAGGATTCACAGCTAGGTAAGGTTGATGGTTCCTTTTTCCTTCTGGGAGTATGCATAGCACCTTCCAACACTGAAAGCTAGCCAGTAGAGATGAGACTCTGAAGTCAGCACCAGCTTGATTTCCCTTTGTTTTTTCTATAGTTCATGTATGTGTGTCTTCAGCAATAGGGTCTTACCTTCAAGTTCTGGTGGGTAACCAAGAGTAGCAGCAATGGCCAATAGTGTTTGAGGGTCTTTGGGACTCCTGGTCAACAGCTTTTAGAGTGGGAGTCCATTCCTGGGATTAATGTTTTGTTTTGTTAGCCCATGATGTTTAGAATGGGTAATATCCCATGGTTACAACTCCTTTTAATCTCTTTTTTATAATGTATATGTATATACTTTAAGAAGCTTCTATAGGGGTAGGTTTCCATATGAGTTTTTCTAAAGGTCTTTAATATTACTTATCTCTCCTCACACTCCCTCCTCTGCCCTGCCCTCCCATTCCCCACCCCATTTGACCCTTCCTACTCCAGTGTTCCCCTTTTCCCTTCATATCACTACATTCTACCACCCGTCCCAGTAAGCCTCCTCATCCACCCACTCATGGAAGTTTATTAGTTCCTTGATCTCTCCAGGATTTCAAATTGAAGCATACATATCTGAGATTTCAAAGCTAGCGTCCAGCTATGAGAGAGAACATGCGATGTTTATCTTTCTGGGTCTGGATTACCTCACTCAGGATGATTGTCTCCAGTTCCATCCATTTACCTGTGAATATCATAGTTCTGGCCTTTTTTTAAGAGCTGAATAATATTCCTTAATATCCATGTTCCATGCCTTCATTATCAGTTGATGGACATCTAGGTTGTTTCCAGTTTCTAGCTATTATGAAATGGGCAGTAATGAACATGGATGAACAGGTATTTCTATAGTAGGTTATAGAGTCTTTTGGGTATATGCCCACAAGTGGTATGGCTGAGTCATATGGTAGATCAATTTTGAGCTCTTTGAGGAATCTCCACACTTATTTCCATAGGAGCTTCAGTAATTTGTACTGCCACCATCAGTGGATAAGAGTTCCCCTTTCTTCACAGTCTCAAGTTAGAACTTTTGAATTCTGAAACAAACCCTATAAACCATAAAAGAAATTATAGCCGGGCATGGTGGTGCATGCATTTAATCCCAGCACTCGGGAGGCAGAGGCAGGTGGATCTCTGTGAGCTCAAGGCCAGCCTGGTCTACATAGTGAGTTCCAGGACAGCTGGGGTTACAGGGAGAGCCTTTCTCAAAAAGACCAAAAAAGAAAAGAAATTATAAATTTTGTACTTTAGGTAAATTTCTTTGTAGCTGAAATATAATAAAAAGAAAGGGGGGGCGCTGGAGAGATGGCTCAGCAGATAAGAACACTGACTGTTCTTTCAGAAGACACGGGTTCAGATCCCAGCACCCACATGGCAACTAACAGCTGTCCGTAACTCCAATTCCAAGGGATCCGACAGTCTCTTCTGTCCTCCACAGACATTGCACGACACTGGTGCACTTATCTACATGCAGGCAATACATGTATACACATAAAATAAAAAAATATAATAAGTAAAATATTAAAAAGAAATAAAAAGTAACTGACAAATGGGGAAATATTGTTTGCAGTTCATGTTACAGTCAGTTAATGTCCCCAAAATATAAGGTACTTCTGGAAATCACTGAGAAAAATACATACAGTTGAATAGAATATCAGTAAAGAATTTTAACAGATTTTCATTAAAAAGTTAAATCTCTTTAAAATAATAAAATGTGCTGCACTTCACTTACTTTATAAAAAAATATGAATTAAAATTACATAGGCTAGGAATATTATTTTCAGTTACCAGATTAGAAAAATTCGAAAAACTTGTCAAAGATAGAGGAAAATAGATAACTCTCCTACACACTTGAAATTGATATAACCCCTGTGAGGTAGATTTGGAAACGGTTGTGAAAAATATATGCTTTGAAAAAAATATGCTTTGACTCAGCTCTGGTCTTTATAAACGAGAACTTCTCTTTCTACAGATTTATCATAGGGATATCCTTCCACATGTGCAAAGTGACATTGTATGAAGTTCTTGCTTAAAGCCTTGTTTAAGAAATAACAAAAGTCCTTCAGTAGGGAACCATTTCAGAGGAATAGTGTGCACTGGAGTCCTGCAAGGCTGTGGAGCATAGCAGAAGGGAAAGCTCCATATACAGACTCAGAAAACAAGAAACATACTAAGTGGATCAGATATTAAAATCATTATGTATATTGAACTCTACTGTTACTTTGTATTCAGTTAAGATTACTTAATACTAAGTATTAAATAATTAAGTCATGGTATTAAATATAGGCAAGAATGCTATTATATTAATATTGAATATATTGTTAAATTAGTATTATTAAATAAAACACTGGTAAGGCAGCTACCTCTGAGGAAAGGACCAAGCAGAAAGATAGCTGATGCTTCGATTTGGGCCTCATGTGACACTGAAACAATTCTAGACAGACTGGTGCCATGGACTGATGGCAGGCGTCATAAATATGGACTTAGTTATTTTAATGCCAGTTTGAACTCAAAAGTAAGATTTATTTTACTTGGACCAAATATTAATTGGGATTTTGCTCTCCGTGCCATTGTATTATGTTACCTTTTAAATGTTCTCTCCCTCTGCCAAAGAAAACCTCTTCCTAAGTAAGGAATTGTGCAGGAGAGGGAGGGGTGGAAATGATGTAAAGACAGTACTCATGTCTGAAATTCTCAAAAAAACTTAGAAAAAAAATTACATATATTCCCTGTTGATATTTTATGGAACTTTATAATTTTTAATGCTCAGAAAAATCCTGCATTTTTCCATTTAAAAGACTGTACTACGTGTCGCTAGAAAGGATTCTTAGTAATAAGAGGGTGATTGTGACTCTTTTACAGTTGTCGCTGATCTTTTTTCCTACCCCTAAAGTAAACCACTTGCTCTGGTAGCACATGGAGTAAGTCAAGTGCGGCCAGAGTGGGACAGAGAGCCCCTGTGAGGACAGTCCAGCAGTACTTCCCACAGTCACAGAGCATTCAGACAGTGCGTATCTGCTGTGCATCCCTCTCACATGGTACACTGCTCCTTCTCATCTCTGCAGAATGAACTGAAAGTTTAGTTGGATTTTTTTCAGCTTCCTGATATTAGCTCTCAAGTGCTGTATTTTGTCAGAGTAGTAAAAGACTCAAGGTTTAGTAAAATTAATGGATTTCTTTTTTAACCTGCAAGTGCATGGCAGTGAGGAGTGTGGTACGCTGCGTGGACTTGTACTGCAGCACCAGCAGTGCTGGTCACTAGCGCCATCTCCACAGAGCTCTTCACATTGGAGTGCAGGGCCATCTTTGGCATCTTTATTTTATTAGGGAAGAAACTTGGGCCTAATGGACTTGGACCCCTTGACAGTTCAGAGTCTATGGGACCCTCCAGGGTACATAAACCATGGGCTTGAGAAATACTGATTTGTGGGCCAGGGAGATGGTTCAATCAGTAAAGTCCCCTGAAACTGGAGTTACTGATGGCTGTGAGCTGCCATGTGAGTCCTGGGAACTGAACCCCCGGGTCCTCTGTAAGAGCAGCCAGTGAACCATCTCTTTAGCCCCAAATGTCAATTCTTGAAAAAGATAAGTCAGAGAGTGTCTGAGAAAGGCATCAACATTGGCTTCTGGTCACTGTCTACCCATGTTGACTTACACCAACACACACACATCCACACACATAAATACATGCCCTACACATGCCCATATATACACAAATACACACAAACACACATATACTACAAATGCACACAAAGAAGAAATAGTGATTTGTACCTACCTACCTCTGGATTTCGTAGCTGAAAACTCCAGATTTTTTAAGAGAAAAGCACCTTAAACTCAGGTTAGAAAAGGCAGTGACTGTGCAAGCTGCTAAGGGAGAACATCGGTCAAGGGTCCAGCCCCAGCTTTAAGGCCTAATAACCACAATGACTGGCACAGCAAACTGCATTGGGACAGTAGTGGCACTTTTATCTTGGGGGTAATCAACAGCTACTTAATTGGCCCTAAAGCCCACTCAATGGGAGGAAACTCATGTGTGGTACTGTAAACACAGCTGTAGAGGTCATAGATCTTAGAGAAAACTCCAAGACTGTCATATTCCTAGACAAATGTAATTTCTTCCTATGTGCGTGCAATATATGAATCTTTATATTTACACACAAGTATGACAGTCACCATTCATCAAAGAAGCTTCTTTTGCAACAGACAGAGACTATTACAGAATTCCACAACTGGTCACACACAGAGGTTAAATGTGAAATGCCTAGCCCTAAGTGACACATCTACAATTGCACCTCTGCACCTGAGACTCATGAAACATTAGAACAAAAGGTAGAGAAAATACTAATGCATCTCTCAACTCTCATCAATGAAGCTCCCTTATGCAATAGAGGACAATGAACCCAGGGCTCAGGGACCATTGCATAAGAGAGGGAAAGAAAGATTGTAAGAGCCAGGGGAGGAGATGCATGACCATATGGAAATAGAGTCTTACAGGCTCCTGGGACCTTGCTCATAGGGACTTAACAGCAATGGAGACAGCGTGCACAAGACTTATGCAAACTCAAGCAGACAAAAACTAGCACGGAACTGTGAAAATGGGCAGCAGGTCCCAGTCTTAGCTAAAGAACTCTCGGGCAGCTGATTGCTACTGGGTGAGAAAGAGCCAATCGTCTTTAAGGGAGCATGACTCTAGATAGGCTGATTAGACCCTAGTCCATTGTACTGAGTGACGTCAGGGGACACTAACTTGACTTGATAGGCCTTAACATAAATAACAGAAGGGTACTGATGGGGAAGGAGGTATAAAGGTGATTAAGATGTTGTATATGAAATACACAAAAATTCACTAAAAATATATTTTAAAAAAAGAAAAGGCAGTGATGGAAGTAAAGTTTAGGTCTGCTGAATTTTTTGTTCTCAACATAGTACCAACCCAGCCTTTTTAAGGAAAGAGATAAACCAAACAAGATTTTACATGTTCCTTATGAAAACATGACACATCATTTCTCCCAAAGTAATCTGATTCCACTCACTTACTGGACATGTGGAAGGATTAGTGTCAGATCACCTTAAACAACTCTTATAAGACAAGTTTATGTGTCAAAACCTGTCACTGGTGAAAAGCACTGCAGCATTTGCATAGCATTTTGTTAGAGAAAAATGTTAATATCTGCAAAATCTTCCATTCATCGTCTTTATGAATGGTCACCTGTGTCATATACTGCTCTAGTTACTGGGAACAGAGCCAGGGCTCCCCTGGCTGGGAGGTCGAAGGCTGGGGCCGTAGCTCAGCTTGTCCAGCATGCACAAGTCCCTTTCTATCTCCAGCACTGCCAACAGTGAGACAAAGGGGGCAGATGGACCACAGATCAGCAGGCATTCCAGGCAGAAGACAGTGAGTACAAAGGCCCCATGGCAGGAGCAGAGGCACATAACAGGGAAGTGCGCCATGGCAGGGGTTTGGGTTTTATCCTTAGGATTTTGGATAACTGTTAGAGGATTTTAAGCAGAGGAAGGATACCATCGAAAACACATTTTTGTAGGACGTTATTGCTTTCAGAGAAGGCTCTAGGAGACAAAGGAAATAGACTCCATTAAGCGATGATGATAACTGAATGTGGGAAGGGAGAAGAGGAAGGGCTGAAGGCGTACTTGGGAGCTTCAGTGTCAGGACTGTACTGCGGAGCAAGGTGGACATGAAGGAAAACAGAGGCTCAAGGACAGTTCTTACGCTTGATTTTTAGTTTGAGGAAATCAGGTGGCAGTCGTAGTCAGGTACACACAGGGGCAGAAGGGGACCACACCAGAGATGCTTATCGGATGGAGGAGATGCTTAATAGACAGAGAGGAGGCTGGGTGTGCTAGCTTGCAGCTTAGAAAATGATTAGGGCTTTTGGCTAGTGAGAGAAGATTTGATGGGATTCCCTGAGAAAGGAGAAGGGGACAGGACTGCAAGCGTTTCCATGAATACCAGGGGCTGATGTGCTCTGATTTCTGGCCTGAGGTTAGCTGTATAATGACTCCAGGAGCCTTAACAGGAGTGGTTTCAGCAGAGGGGAAGAGCAGGAAGCCCAGATGGTGTGGGCTGAGGAGGGACGCTGAAGAAATGGGTAAGGAAATGAGTGTCGCTGGTGAGTGAATGTTAGTCTTGGTCTGTAGCTGGTTGCTGCTGGTAGGCAGAGGAAAGCTTTCTAAAGCAGGAGTTGGTGAGGGGCAGGGCCATGTCTACAATGCTGGCAAGCAGTAGGGTGCTTGTGGCCAAAGAAGGTTCTGAGAGTGGCCGCTGAGACTTTAGAGCAGTTGGGCAAGGCTGAGATAATCTAAGCCAAGGACCATTTTTCTAATACTCGTTTTACTGTTTTTTTTTTTTTAAAGGTTATCAGTGACAGGCTAGAATTTTTAACACAGACCAAAACATATCAGTGCTTTTAACCACATTTGAGAAGCTCCAGAATGTGTTTGAGAGTGCAGGAATCAGAAAGAAGGAACACATGACAATTCAGGGAAGGTGGGGACAATCAAGCAGATCCACAAGAAGGGACACTGTTAAGATGCGAAGCATCTGCAGAGAGATGGCTCCCGGATAAACCCGCAGTGGTTCTTTCTTATCATGAGAGAGTCTAGAGGAGAGACAAGGGAGGCCCTTGGAGCATTTCAGTGCCGTCTTACCTGTGGTGTAATGTGCATTCCTTATATATGAAATTTAAAACATGTCAAATGGAGTCAAGTTCTCACTCCAGCTACTGTGTGAATGCCAGCACTCGATGAATATCAGATGAATTCAAAAGCAGCTTGGCTTCCATACCACTTAACTGTCAAATGAAATTTAGAAGCATCTTGGCTTGTCTACCTGGCTGCTTTTAAGATAATGTGGAGCTGATCCAAAAGTCAGAAGAAAGGATGGTTTGCAGGTTTCCCACACCAAGTGGGTTTTCTGTAGGAAAGTGACTGAGATTCCTTTCCTCGCCAAAGCAGTATGAGGCTTGTGTCCTAATGTAGGAGGTGCTACTAGCACTCCAGAGGTTAGATGTAAATGGAGGTGAATTGATAGTAAATCATATATGGCCAGTCAGATAAGAGCATGACTTAAAATAATTGGTCCTAGCAGGATGTTCCAGTTAGAATAAAATTTCATGTCTTGGAGTCCAATTTCAGTTAACTCATGAAGACATGAATTTAATAAATTAAAGTGAAGTCAGAATGTGGCCCTCCTAGAGGGAAATCATTGCTGTAGGCATGAAGGAGCAGGCTGGGAAGTGGGCCTCGGGACAGAGCGCTTGCCTAGCTGGCAAGGAAGAGTAGTTAGTATATGGCATTTTTAAAAGATGGTAGTGTTATCTTTGAACTTAAGATGGAGCATGAAGTCTTGACTTTCTTTTACCAGACTGATGGACTTAGGACAGAGACTACATTCAGGTTTTCTGAGGTGCCTGGGGAAATACAGGACTTTTCACGTTTATCCCCCTCCCAGTCTTCTTTGGAATAGACGTTCAGGATGCTGTGTTGCTAAGTTTGAAGAAGCCTTGTTTTCTCCTTTATGCAGTTCCGTATCTATTAAATATTTTGCAGCATTTTTTACTTTTCTATTTTTTAACAAAAGTTTAAAAAAAACCCTCAGGTTGCCAGCACAAGACGCATTCCAGCTTGGACGGGAGAGGAGCTCACGAGGTCCCACCCTAAGCTGAGGAACTAAGACGATAGTGGTTGCTGGGAGAAGGAGAGTCAGTTTCTTTAAGACTGTGGCGCCTGGTAGGGCAACCAATGCACACGTACTAATTCAACGATGTATATACAGGCGGCATTAATGGGACTTAGCTAGTTACTTTAAGAAAAAATGTGGGGGGACAAGAAGTTAGGAGGGTGATGAAGGGTGGGTGGAGTTCAGAAGGAGTTGGAGAGGAGAGCCAGGGCATAGATATGATCAGAATACCTTGTATACATGTATAAATTTCTCAAATAATAAGTAAGTAATACTATATTAAAAAAGGAAAGGAAACCTGCTTTCAGTCCATGCTTTTGTACATTTTGATTTTGAACTGTGTATATATAAAACTTAATTTAAATGTATTAATAGTTTCAAGTTTTAAAAAAACCTCAGAACTTTGTGAATCAGTAGAGCCAAGTTACACACTCATCTTTTAAATGAATTCGCAGAGAGATTATACAACTTTAGAAAGATGAATTATATATGATTTTATAATATCTCTAATTTGAATTTTATGTTGCATTTTAAAACAAGTTGTATGTTTTCTAAGCCTGAAATGCATATAGCTAAGCAATACATATTTGTTCAAGTTGATGAGTTTCAAGGAAACCAGTGGTTTGGTTTATTCTAGGCACATTTCATTAGGACAAGAAATTGAGGGTCATTAAAAAAAAACAACAAGACAAAATAGATGTCTGTTGTGTGTTTGCTTTATAGGATAGTCTGTGCGTAAAGAACATGTATGAGAAGTTTAATGACATTGTTCTGAGAAGCAAGCAGAACTAAGTGACTCAGGGTATCTTCTTTTTACTTTATTCATTTGGGTAAAAAATGTATTTGACATTGCTTATTTTTCAGACAGGATGATTGGAATAAGAACACCTTAGAAAGTTATTTTCAGTGGCCTTACATGTGAACACATCAGGGCTCCTATGTTCCTCTCATTGGCAGTTTCAAAATCAGTCACTGTTGTCAGGCGAAGGCACTGATACCATATTTAGTGAGGAATTCTTTGTTTACATGTAAATGGTTTTGATTGAAGGTTGCATTTGTCAGTGGCTTCCAGGCAGACTCATACAGCATCAGTACATAAATGTTTAATGTCCTGTCTTGAGCATTTTCTTATTCATAAACAAATGTGTCTTCTAGTTCACAGGAGAAAGCAGTGCCTGTTTTATTTGAATTTATTGAATAAGAAAAGCTCTGTTAAAACTCTTAAGATCTTCTTAATGAAATATATCCCTCCTATAGCTTTTAAATCTTACCAAGAAAAGTCAGCCACTATAATATTTATTATTAGCAACTTTTAGACTTCCTCAAGAGAAGTTTCTTTCTAATGCAGATGTGAAATGCTAAAAGTGGCTTTTCAGATCTTTCCTTTGCTCACTTCCCAGGCTTTGGACTGACTTGTGTAAGCCTGTCCTGCCCTCCTCATATATCCTGAGCAATGACAGTTGGCATTTTTCCCTCTTTCTAGGGTGAGGGCTGTGCCTGCACAGTGCCGTGAGTCCCCGCTGGACTGACTTAGGAAAACCATTCTCAGGAGCCCAGCAAGCAAGTGGGAGACAAGAGTTCTTTGTTTCTTTAAAGCTTTGCTTCCTCCAGAAATAGAGAACAAAGAATAGTGAAAGTAACATTAAAATATTACTGTAAAAGTATTTCCACCTGGATCCAAGAAATAAGATCTAGTGTCTTTCCTAGAAAATAGAAACTTGAGCTTTCTCTTAATATTTAAAATCTGATGGACTAACAAACAGGTGTCAAGTTGCAGTAAAACAAGATGAGTAAGATCTAGGAATCTGCTATATAGCATTGTACCATAGTCAACAACTGTGAATTCAGATGTGTGGTAAGGTTGATCTTGGGCTGGGGAGATAGCTCAGTTGGTAAGGTGCTTGCCTTTCAATCACAAGGACCCGAGTTTGATCCCCCGACCCCCCAAAAAAACTGCCCAGTGTGGTGTAGTGGTGTGTACTTGTAATCCCAGCGCTCCAGAGAGAGGTGGGAGGATTCCTGCTGCTCACTGGCCAGCCAGTCTAGTCTAAGTGGTGAGTGCCAGTGAAAGATTCTGTCTCAAAGGAGATGGATAGCATTGTTGAGGATGATACTTAAGTTTATCCTCTGGCCTCTACATGCGTGTGCACCTCATACTAAGTGTTGATACCACAATAAAATAAAATGAATTTTTAAAAGATCAGATGGTTGGTTACCATACTTTCTCCTTTAGACGAGAAGGAAAAAGCACACTTAATGGAGTGGAGATGATGAAGGGTAGAGGAACTCTGGACTCCTGTTACATGTGAATACAACGTGGCAGCCTGATATTTTCAACACATCATGAGTATGTTTGATTTATTTAGGTGGGCAGATCAACGGAAAGTCCTATCGACTTCGTCGTTACAGACACCATTTCAGGCTGTCAGAACAATGAGGAAGCGCAGATCACACAGAGCACCATCTCCAGGTTTGCCTGCAGGATTGTGTGTGACAGGAACGAGCCCTACACAGCACGGATATTTGCAGCCGGATTCGACTCTTCCAAAAACATCTTTCTTGGAGTAAGTACTATGAATAAATTCCTGGTTTCAAAAACCAACACCCATTACTATGATATATAGGCTATTCAATTTGGGGGCACGGGTTATTTTGTGTTATGACTATAGTTTTAGTTTTCAGGAAGACACTGAAACGATAATACTAAAAATCTGAAGATGATGCTCGGCCTGCTCACACATGCCTGTAATCCCAGCACCCAGGAGGTAGAAGCAGAAGGATTGTGGGTTCAAGGCTAGCCTGGGCTACATACAGAAATTCCCATCTGAAAAAAAATGCTGTAGAGCACTGTCCTGTTCCCATAGCAATCATAATGTACACAGTAGTTGATTTTTAAAGTATGAATAGTGGCATTACTTGTTATATATTTAGAGTAAGTTTAAGAGGTTTATTTTGGAGGGAAAAATAACTGGTCAAGTTTAGATCCATAATGAAAAAGGAAAATGTTAGTGATTGTTCTTCAAAAGCATCTCATTGCATGTTCGCTGCCTCCCATGCTGAATGTTGCATCATAGAACAGAAAGCCCTGCCCTCATAGGGTGTCCTAATAACCAAACCCCCAAAGTTTTCATGAATATCCACCTTAAAAATATTTGGGTTGGGTTTTTAAAAATATTTTAATATTTTTTTCATTTTACGTATATGAGTGTATTGCCTGAATGTGTATAAGTGCACCTGTGATGTGCATTGTTCGTGGAGGTCAGAAGAGGGCACTGGATCCCTGGAACTGGAGTGAGGACAGTTGTTAACTGCCATATGGGTGCTGGGAACTGAACCCAGGTCCTCTGCAAGATCAGCCAGTGAGTGCTGTTAACCACTGAGCCATCTCTCCAGTCTCTGCAGTTGCCTTTTGAATAAAGACATTTCTACAGACACAAAAATCTGCTCATTGTGGCCTAAATGACAATAAAAATGTATTGCCCATGTGACAGCAAGCACCAAGGAAGGCCAGCCTCAGCTCTGGCTGACTCCATGGTCCTGTGATGTCCTGAGACCTGGTGCTTCCTGTGCTACCCACTGTTGCTCCTAGAACAGCAGACTCCTGGGGGACAGCAGCTTCCTGAGAGAGAGAGACAGGAGGTGGCAATGCTCTCCTGGCCTGTGTCACTTCTTAGGGCAAAGCCACCTGACAACAGATACATCTCCTCCCCTTCGTCAAACATTAGGAAGGACTGGAACTATCCCGATGGTTTATACTAAGCAGGACTTGCATCCCTCCCCACCCCTGCCATGTGGAGAGTACTTAGACTCTGTCACTAGAAAAGTACAGGGGTTTTGTGGTGCTGCAGCAATCAAGAATGCCTGTCCCATCACTGCCTCCCCTATGAGGTTAGAAATACTGGTTTGTATAGGAACAAAACAAACAACTTGTTGGCTTAATTTTTTTAAATTTTGTACCTTTAGTAAAACGTACTTTTAAAATTATTATTTTTAATCTTCTGTATCCAGGTAATGAGTTGATATAAAACATTTTTAGGTAACATGATAAGAGCAGGGAAGAAGTAGAACTGAAGAAAGGAAGTAAATGGCTTAGATTCCTGAGTTTGCACAGGGGGGAGAGGTCTGAGAGAGGAGCCCAGGTACCAGGGTGTGTCCAAACTCCTGAGGTGACTATAATGTGTGGCCAGTGGTGAATCCTTTGGTATTTTAAACATCTTTCATACTGTCATAATAATTGAATATTTTCTTCTGTGGTTATCAGCTTTAAATAGAAAATGAAATCCCTTTCTTCTCCATTCATTCCTTGTATTTTAAAGAGACTCCAGAGTTCTCCATTTTGAACGTCGGTCTTTCTGGTCTGTGTTGTGTTCTCCAGGAAAAGGCAGCAAAATGGAAAAACCCAGATGGCCACATGGACGGGCTCACCACCAATGGTGTCCTGGTGATGCATCCCCGTGGGGGCTTCACTGAGGAGTCCCAGCCCGGGGTCTGGCGCGAGATCTCTGTCTGTGGCGACGTATATACCTTGCGAGAGACCAGGTCGGCCCAGCAGAGGGGAAAGCTGGTGAGTGCACATCTGCAAACTGTACCAAACTGCCAGGCTCCACAACCGCTGCCCGTTTTCTTGCTGATGAGGCTCAGAACCTCTGTGCAGGGTGGTCTGTGGCATTTCCTGACCCAGGAGCATGGGAACTCCATAAGCTCCTGAAAGCCAGGGGGCCTGACTGTCCTTCCTTGAGCCTAGCCCTTCCCATACGGAAATGTTGTCTTTTGTTCCTTAACCATCTGAAGAGCACTGTCATTTATTATACCCATCACTGCAGAATTCTACTGACGTCCACCTTGTGGAGAATAAATTACTTTTAGTCCAATACTTTATTATTTTAGAAAAACCCTGAGCAGTGTAAGACCAGTGAGTGAAATTTTTATTTATTATTTATTTATTTTTTAATATTTTTTATTATTTTTATTTTATGTGTATGAGTGTATATTGCCTGCATGTATGTGAGCGCACCCGTGTCGTGCAATGCCACGAAGGTCAGAAGCGGGCTTCAGATTCCCCTAGAACTGGAGTTAAGGATGGGTCATAGCCACTATGTGGGTGTTGGGAATCGAACCCGGGTCCTCTGCAAGAATGGTCAGTGCCCTTAACTGCTGAGCCATCTCTCCAGCCCTGAGTGAAAGTTTTTAATTAGCAAATCATCTAGATTTTCTAAAACTAAGAAATAATTAAGTTAACATATCCTCCTTAATTTCATTGTTAGAAATTAGAGATAAAACATTTTACTTGAAATCACTCATATATCACATTGACTTAGCATGCTAATATTTTCCTGTAAGTGCCACAATGAAATGCCATGCTTTAAAACGGTTTTGTATCCCTTTCTATAGGAATTGGTTTTAAGTAGGAGCTTCAGGTTTCTGATCTTGCTGTAGCCTTGTGACACAGCCCAGAAAGGCTCTTCAACTTCCGCATGTAGAAGCTAGAACGGGGACAGATGCCTTTTCTAGATTCTGGAAAAGGAGTTCTTCGAAATGGCTATAGAGAAAACACAGAAGGATGGAGAGTGATCTGCAGACCAGAGATAGAAACAGCAACCACATTCCTGGGATGGAGAAAGAAAACGGCCTGTCTCCCCCATGTACCGCCCTGCATTGGAGGCCTATTAATAAGGAGTTGTTTTTGTTCTGTTTCATGTCACAGTTCAGGTTCAGGCCCAGCTTCTGCCTCTAAGAGCAAAGCCTAGTCTCAGAGTATCACAGCTGAATATGTATAAGAAGCACTTTCTGGGGTCTGGAGAGATGGCTCAGCGGTTAAGGGCACTGACTGCTCTTGCAGAGGATCCGGGTTCGATTCCCAGCACCCACATGGCGGCTATGAACAGTCCTTAATTCCAGTTCCAGGGAAATCCGAAGCCCTCTTCTGACCTCCGCAGCATTGCATGAGACGGGTCCACTCACATACATGCAGGCAATACACTCATACACATGAAGTAAAAATAATAAATAAAATATTAAAAAAGCACTTTCTAAGAAAGGCCAAGCAAACTTAGGAAGTTTTATTTAAACATTTCAAGAAATTATAAATAGGAAGGTAACAGGAAACAGTTTTTTCAGAAGGTGTTCTGTTTTTGATGATCCAGTAGTTACACAGACCGACCTAGCTCGGCTGACGTGGTGATTAATCATTACTACTGTAAAAGTAAGAAGGCAAAGTGGGCATAGACACTGTACTAACAGTTCTCACCAGCCCTTTAGCTCATTCGCTCTGCACTACAGCTCTCTAAAGAAAGCAGATCATCCCCACCTTATCTATGAGGAGAGGTAGCCCAGGAAAGAAAACTATTGTCCTGTGTCTGTTAGGAGGTGTTAGCAGATGAGATTCAGACTTGGGTCTCGGATTTAGAGTCTCAGATGTGGTATCATGCTTGGTGCTCACCTGAGCTGGCTCATACCAGAACATTTGCCTCCCTGGGTGAATGGAAAGCATACATTGAGCCAGGCACTGTGAATTAGAGGCCTATGCCTCTACTTAGAACTTGGAAGGTGGAGGCAAACATATTGTGAGTTCAGGATCATCCTAGGCTATGTAGTGAAACCCTGTCTCAAAAAACCAAGGGCTAGGAAGATAGCTCAGAGCTCTTACCTAGCATGTGCAAGGCCCTGACTTCAATTCCTACACTATCGGAGCACACACACACACATACACACACACACACACACACACACACACACACACACACACGCATACCTTGAGATCCATGGCAAGATTGTCTAGGGACCCCTCACCAGGTGAGTTTCTTGTACTTTCTTGTTGCTGTTTTCCAGCTAGGCAGCACTATGTGTCACAGAATTTTGCCAATGCTGCTCAAAAGAAAACAGCTCCAAAAATGGCTTGTATTGATGGGCCATATTAAGTGTACAGACTTGTGTGAGTATATGCAGAGACCACAGGACAACCTCAGATACTGGTCTACCCTCTGTGAGACAGAGTCTTGCCAAGTAGGCTAGGATGATTGACCAGTGAGCTCCAGAGAACTGCTTGTCTCTGCCTCTGGGATACAAATGCACACCACCACACCTGACTTTTTCACATGGTTTCTGGGAAGTGAACTCAGGTCATTGTGCTTACAAGCCAAGCACTTTATCAACTGAGCCCTTTCACCAGCTCCTGTAAACTAATTTGAAGTTAGTACCTGGAAATAACATGTCAGATCTATGTAAAATTGTGAACATCTTTCTTCCTCAAATCGAACCCAGGACTATTGAGTCTAATTCTTTGTCTCTTGCCACAGATACTCTTTGTTGAGGTGCACCCACCTTTCTTGTCTAGAGAGAGAAGCTACTCCCAAATGTTTCTACACCCCTCCAGTCTTTCCTCTAGACAGCTAGATGTGAAAGGCAAATCAGTTCTCTATGGCTGCCTAGACCTCGCCACTCAGCCTGTCTGGATAAGTGAGGCCAGCCAACCTCCACCCTGGGCCTGTTGCCTGGGTGCAGCATCACCCAGAGCTCTGTAGCCTGTTCAGCTTCCATGCACCATGTTCCCTCCCTCCTATTCCCTCAGTGCTTGGCACTGTCATGGCTCCCTGGTATGCGGGCCTTACAACACTACATCCTGATTCCTGAAGTCTTTTTCAAAACTCTGTTCAAGAAAAGTTTTTTTAAAAACCTCATTTCTGACCTGCCTTCATCAAAGTAACAGTAATAAACATGTACAGTATTTACATGTAAGACCCTATACCAACAACTGCATTCGTATTAACCTATTTAACCTTCACAGTCAGGTTCTCTAAATTTTAAAGAAGGGGAAAGTGTAGGACAGTGTATTCCAGTAACCTGCCCAAGGTCACACAGCCGATAAGGAACTGAGTCAGAAGGCCCCAGAGTCTACACTCTAAGCCACTGTGGTCCTGTGGCCTCCATGGCACTTCATTGACCCTCCCCTGGCTCCAGGCGTGCCTGCCTCCCACTCTTGAAGAGCAGGTCTTTTTTTAGATTTTGCTTCTTCCCTCAGGGTTTAGGCACAAGGAGGCGGTGGTCTGATTCCTGCTTACCAAGCCTGATCCTGCTGGTTAGTCAGCTGTTACTCATCTGTGCGAGCACTTGGTGCGTAGCAGAGACACCCTATGAAAATGAAGGCTTATCACAAAAGCTTCTGCCTCTGACCTTAGGAAAAGGATAAAGAAGATGAAAGTGTATGTGCAGCTCAGGGTCAGCCGCAGTGTATTGGATGCTGTGATTGTGAGGCAGCCCCATCAGGGTCTTCTTTGCTGGCCCTGTCTCATTGAGTCTTCACTGACGGGACAGCCCTTACCTATTGTAAGATCAGTGAGTAACTATGTATTACTGATGTTAAGTTAAAAATAAAAATGCACAACCGAATGTGGTAGTGCATACCTTTAACCCCAGCACTTAGGAGGCAGAGACAAGCAGATCTCCGTGAGATTGAGGCCAACCAGCCTGGCCTACATAGTTCGAGGCCAGCAAAAGGGGGAGACCCTGTCTCAAAAAGACAATAAAGATGTAAGCTCTGTGAGGCTCTTGAAAGTAACTAAACTTACAAAGCTCAGCATATTGTACTAAGAGCACTGAACCTGGACATGTATTACATATAGTGTTCACACAAAACTGAGGCTCAGGGAGGCTAGACTATAGGTCCTATGTCCTGTTCTAGTGGGGTAAGTTACTTGCAATATCTTCTGACTGTGCTTAGTCTGAGGAAAGAATGTTGGGTGCTTTTGCCCCATGATATTCAGGAATTTGCTTTTAAAGGCATGTCTGTCAAACCTGTTGTAGGTAGAAAGTGAGACCAACGTCCTGCAGGATGGCTCCCTCATTGACCTGTGCGGGGCCACTCTTCTCTGGAGAACCGCAGATGGCCTTTTTCACACTCCAACTCAGAAACACATCGAAGCCCTTCGGCAGGAGATCAATGCTGCTCGCCCCCAGTGTCCTGTGGGCCTCAATACTCTGGCCTTCCCCAGCATCAACAGGAAGGAGGTGGTGGAAGAGAAGCAGCCCTGGGCATATCTGAGTTGCGGGCACGTGCACGGCTACCATAACTGGGGCCATCGGAGTGACACAGAGGCCAATGAGAGGGAATGTCCCATGTGCAGGACTGTGGGCCCCTACGTCCCTCTCTGGTTGGGCTGCGAGGCAGGATTTTATGTTGATGCAGGACCACCAACTCATGCTTTCACCCCCTGTGGACATGTGTGCTCAGAGAAGTCTGCAAAGTACTGGTCTCAGATTCCCCTGCCACATGGAACTCACGCATTTCACGCCGCCTGCCCATTCTGTGCCACCCAGCTGGTTGGAGAACAAAACTGCATCAAATTGATTTTCCAAGGTCCAGTGGACTGATGCCCTAGACAGCCATCTACAACATTATTAACAAGTTACTGTGAAGATTTTGCCACTAACTCTAGATTCTCTACCTTTTTGTAATGCTGTTTGTTAAGGGGAGGGTGGCCTGGGCTGGGAAAAGAAGAAGGGACCTGGTGATGAGACAGGGCAAGAGTTAACAGATACCACTTGTCTATTGCATGCTCAGAACAGCGGCATCATCATTGAAGTCTGCTTGATTAAACCTTAATACTTGTGTAATAATTGGATTTCAACTGCCATGCTTTTATTTTTAATCTTGGGTTTTAACCAGATCTTTTTCTTTTGTAAACTTGGACAAGGCTTTACATTCTGTTTTACAAATGTAGAAGAAATTAATTCAACAGGTGGCTCTTAATGCACAGCCTTCGGTACTGTGTGGTATAAGGCATCGCCTGAAAGATGTGCAGTGGCTGGAAATACTTGATAGTGGCCGGTATCAAAGGGGCAGCTCTGCCAGATGTGACTGTGGACAGACTGTAGGCACAGAGGCTTGTTTTGAAATCTCTGGCTTTTTTGTGGTTTATTTTTTACTTTGGGGAGAGGAGAGTCGTTATGTTATTTTTAACTTCAGTGGAGTTTACTTACATGCTCGTTCATCAGAGACTTGGCATTTTAAACAAGGAAATTTCATGACGTTTTAGTCTTTAACTTTGGTTGTCCCTGATCCTCATCTTCCACAGCTAGAGCTACTCGATGGGTTCAAATCTAACAGCTTGTCAATTCATGAATTGAGGGTAGCTGTTACAGCAGCAGGCACATCGTAGATACTGTGATACCAATTTTATCTGCATATTGAATTTAAGACCTAAGAGTGATTTAAAATATGCTTTTACTGTTTTAGAACCACTTGTCGGGGCTTCATGAGGTTCTTCTTCCTCCCCCTCCCCCTCCCACCTCCTCCTCTCTCCCTCCTTTAGGAAAGCCAAAATTATCTGTGCACAAAATCACAATGAAATAGCCGTTTTTGTTCTCTCACTTTGCACCATGTCACCTTCCCTCGTAGACTAAAGAACCCCGTAAGTTTTGAAGATGTTTGCAAATCAAACTAAATTTAAATGCGATCATTAGATATACACACACCAAGTGGTACATTTGCAGAGATCATTTGAAATTCCAGGTTTTGAGAGAACAATGAGGTTTTACTAAGGAATAATTAAATCAGAATTTCATATGAGTTATACCATCCCTCTCTGTTAGTTTCATTTGGTTCTGATTAACAATTCCTGGATGCTCGTTCTCAGTGCTTGGTACCAGGGGTGTTGTGGCTCCCAGAGTGTAGAGCAGCTGGCAGTCTACGCTAGTCCATCCCTTCACATGGAACAAGTATCTGGTTAAATGAACATCTGCCTAAATGAACCATCGCAGATTTGAGCTGCCTGTTTTAACCTTTGTAAATATATGTAATTTGTGATTCTAATATACTATATCCATACTTGAATTGTTTTAAGTAAATCTAACCTGTTTGAATACTTTTTCCTTAAAAACAATAAGATATATTACTCTTGATGCTGCTGCTTAATTGACTTAATAGCCTAAATTTAGCCTGTCAGTTTTAAATTAGCTTTATTTTTCAATGGAGGCCATTGTGTAGGATGAGGTATTTTTGTTTTATTTTGGTAATATTTATGATGTAAAAATCTAGCAACAGTCTTCTTACTGATAACTTCCTCTTCTGTGTAGATTACCTACAGAGGGAGGGAGGGAGGGAGGGAGGGAGGCAGGAAGGAAGGAAGGAAGGAAGGAAGGAAGGAAGGGAAGGAGGGAAGGAAGGGAAGGAAGGAAGGAAGGAATTTAGCTAGAATAAATATATTGGATGTCATCTGATGTAGCCACAGTTCGGGTACCAGCTTTCACAGATAGAATAAGTCTTCTTTAGGCTTCATAGAAGGATAAAGAAAGTGCTTGTTCCCTCTTACATGTAGATGGATGGTTTGAGGAATCTTGATATCTAGGGTTGCCTTATATGGTAAAAGCTTTTACCTTAGACCTGGAAAGGTTGGACTTCACCTATCAAAAAAAAAGCTTATTTTTTTGTAGGAAGTTCTGCTTTGATATCAGGATTTTCCATATGAAAGATTATACAGAAGTCTGATATTTCTACATGTGACATATGACCCCAAATAAGGTGAACTTCTTCCAACCTTCAAAGTTCCTGACTTGTAATAAACTCAGCTTAAGTGCAAGTTGAAGCTCAGGCAATAAACTGGAGGCTCTTCAAAGGACAGTAGCACCACCCTGTATCTTTTCCTTTGGTTTCCAGGTAAGGTTCCCCTTCCATCCTGCCTGAGGCATGGCAAAAGTGTCACATTTGCAAAGGAAGCCATGCTGACCTGGGTGACTTCTAATAAGATTATTTTCTATTTTTTTTTTTTTTTTTTTTTTTTTTCAGGTCTGAAAGTGAGTTAGTTTATGAGTATAAAGAACTAGCTCATCTGATATAGTTGAGAAAAGGAAACTTCTCCAAGGTCACTTCAGTTTTTATGTTTTGTTTGCCATCACATTAAAGGACATATTCCAACCCCCCCCCCCATGTATATATAAGAAAATCACTAACCGCTTGTCCTGATCTCAGCCTGACCAATTGCCTTTTTTCAAGTAGGTTTCCAGAAGTAAAGCCCTAGTGATGTACTTCCGTAGATGATACTTTTTTTCGGTTATGTCAGTTTACTACAAAAAAATAATAAAATTCAGAGTGAATGGGATACAGCTCTGAGTATTTTTCTAGTGGAATTTTTCTTGATAATCGGTGCTGCTGGGTCATGCATGCTGCAACTCTCAACGTTTCCCTTATGTAGTTCAGCTTTTTGCAAAAAGGGCTACAGTTCACACTGCAGAGTAAGTATTCAGCTTTCTGGGTCGTCCCCCCTCACACGCACACACACACACACACACGTCTGTGGCCCAAAAGAATTAAAACCTTTTAATATAAATAGCTTATTTTTCATTCCTCAATAGTTAATTATAGGGTTTGGTACCTTTGTGCCTCAGGGAAGCCACGTGATGTAACTGGTTATAGACTTTCAGGGTTAGGGTTTAGAGAAAGGAGAAAGCCATTGGAATATATGATGGGCTCCATTAAGGAGACTAATGAACCTGGATGCAGAAATATGCCAGGACTGGCATAAACGTGATTGTAGAAGAATTTGTTTTTCAGTACCAGAAGGGAAATCATTTTAAGTTATTGCATATACTGTATTAGGAAAGTTGATAACTCTTCTTCATAAAGCACCAATGCCTTTTATTTTTCCTTACCAACCTCTGTTATTTAGGGACTCAGTGTTGTTATTTGGGCACTTTGGGGTGTTTAAGGAATGAGTTTTCTACTTAATGTAAGTGTACTACAGTTCTGTAATTTCACTCAACTTCTTTTCTTTTATAAAGCTGTTCTTTGGATGTGCTCAAGAGGTAGATGATCATGCCACTGTCTGTGCTGGGCACAAACTTGCTGTCCTCATTCAGTCTTGCCTCATAATAATGACAGGCCGTGGAACCTTGATTTCATGCCAGCTACGGTTCTGTTCCTTGGCCACTGATTTCCTGACCCCATAGTTTAGCCTTTTGGGAGTGAGGGTCTAAAGGTCCTCCTTAGTAGTGAGCTTAATGGCCTAGGGCCAGTGAGATAACTTCAGGACCTTGTTAAAAGAAACTAAGCATTACCGAAGCAGTAAAAAACAAAAGAAAATCGTCTCTGCTTTTTAGTAAATATATCCTCTTAAGTAAATGTCTGCTCTCATGAAAGCTTCCTAGAGAACAACTGGGAAAAGCAAATATTTTTCCAATTCTGATTAACTGTTTCTAAACATGTGTACAAACAAAGCTAAACCTGATGAAAGGGAACTTGTTCTTCTTTTTTGGCTGAGACCACAGATTGCTTCTCTGTAATACATAATCTAGAAGTTAGAGGGCTGATCGTATTTACCATGTATGGTGTTATAAAGCAGTTAAATTTTATGGCTATATTTGTAAAATTGTTCTTTTATATTTCATGTCAAATTGAAAAGTTTATTTCTTCACTATTGTACCTGTGGAAATACAAGCCATTTTACAGGAAAAAAGTCTTCAGAGCTATTAAATGGATCTCACCACATTTGTGAGTCGTCTTCAGACTTCATTGTTGGGCGCTGGGTTCATCAGCACATTCAGTAGGATGTAGATACAAAAGTAGACTTGATTTTCACATTTCTCAAACTCCCAGGTGAACCCCAGACAGATGGGTTGATGAATTTATTGTTGTTTTATACTCTGCACAGTACATACTTAACCCTGAGTTCTGAAAATCCCCTAAATTTTTTATTAAACTCTGTTGGTGCTTTTATTACTATTTCTTGTGACATTTTATCACTGTCAAATAAATCTAACTTCTAGGAGAATTTAACCTGGCTTGTAGAATTGATGGATTTTCTTCATGATCCTTATACTTGTGTTAATACTTTTGTGATAATCTCAGTTCATTTTTAACAGCATAAGGACTGTTTATAAGCCTTTAAGCCTTAAACTAACACCTGTCACAAGAAAATATTTGCATTTGTGAGGTTTTTTCTATTAAGGATGATATTCAAGGGTTATTACCATTGTTGAGGGAAGTAGATGATTCATTCCCTCCTCCCCCTGAAAAAGGTCGTGCAAACATAAGCTTTTATATAGGAGGCAAGTGTTCTATACTTTATTTACGATGTCATGAATTGTAAAATGTGTTACAATAGGAAAACACAGTAACACTTGTAAGATAATCCTGCTCAGCAAGTGTGCTGAAAAACAAATTGAGTGTGGAAAAAAATAGTGTGTTCCACAGTGGATCAGAGACAACTGAATACATGCAAAGAAATGAAATTAAGACACCTCACACATTATATAACAAATAACTCAATAGATCAGAGAGCTGCAACTATAGAGCTTTTAGAAGAAAGCATAAATTTTAATGACCTTAAATTCTTCAGTGATTTCTTAAATACCGCACCCCAAAAACCACAATGAAAGAATACTAAATAAATTGGACTTCATCAGAATTTAAAACTTTTGTGCATGTAATGATACTATTGAAAGTAAAAAAAAAAAAAAAAAAAAAAAAAAAAACAGCCACAAAATAGGAGACCACACTTGGTGATCATAAATCTCACAAGGAAATTGTGTCCAGGTGTGGTCCAGGGTGCACGCCTTTAGTCCCAGCACTTGGGAGGCAGAGAGGTAGGCGGCGCTCTGTGAGTTCAAGGCCAGCCTGGTCTACATAGTGAGTTCCAGGCCAGCTGGGAATACAGGGAGACTCTGTCTCAAAAAATAAAAGAAAACTTGGTAAAAAATACAACCCTACTAGAATGGTCAAAGTTTTTTTTTTTTTTTCCCCAGAGAAGATAGATGAATGTCCAATAAGCATATAGAAACCTGCTCAGCATTACTAGCCATCAGGGATGCAAATTAAAACCACACAGTCCTACTTTATATCTAGTAGCTTAACTGAAGTCAGAAGGACCACCACAAAATGTGCAAAAGGAGGTTGGAACGTGGAAATCCTTTTACACTGTGGGGTAGTAAAATGATACCTTTGCCTTAGACACGTGGTTTGGCAATTCCTCAGAATGTAAAATGTGTAGCTACCGTGTGACTTAGCAGTCTGCTCCTAGATACATGCACGAAGAATTGAAGCACAAAAACCTGAATGTTTATTTTTTAATTTTTTCGTTTTTAAAATTAGCTTACAAAGTAATGAGTTTCCACATGCAGTTTCCACCCTCCCCACTCATCTCTCTGACCGCTTCCCCGCCGTGCCCTTCACCCCCAGTAGTCCCCCTTCCCCTTTGCTCTTGTCTCTCCCACTCCCCTTCCGTAGAACCTCCTTTTTCCCAGCCTCATGAACCCCTCTTTGGTTTCTACATTCATCTTTATTTTTCCCACTCGATGGGCATATTTAGCAGAAGCTAGGATTTGCATATGTGCGCGAGGATGCAGTATTTGTCTGTCTGAACCTGGCCTACCTCACATACGTTTTCCACTTTCATCTATGTTCCTGCAAATTTCATTCTTTACGGCTGAATAAAATTCTATTTTATACATGTGCCACATTTTCACTCTCCATCCATCTGTTCTTGGACTCAGGCTGATTCCATTTCCTTGGTTTTGGGCAAAGAACCATGATAAACATGGATGCGCAAATGATACTGCAGCGTTATTCTTAGTGATGAAAGTGTGAAAGCAACCCAAGTGTCCATCACTGAGAAATGGACAAACAAAGTGTATGTAAATGCAGTGAAATTTGGGCTGTAAAAACAAACCAAGTGCTGATACTGATACAGACCTCAACACATAGATGAACCTTGAAGATGTATATACTATGTGAAAGAAACCAGACACAGAAGTCCACATCGGTGTCAGGAATAGGAAAATTCTCAAAGACGGATAACTGGCCGTCAGGGGTTAAGGAAGAGAAATTGAGAATGATTAGAATAAGGTCTATTTTGGAGGGTGATGAAATGTTCTAAACTTAGCAGTGGTGGTTGGTCAACTGTGAATATACTAAAAACCTCTGAATTTTACACTTGAACAGGTAACTTATGGGTTTTATCTCAGTAAATCTTATTTTTCAAAAAGATACATCCTAGGGCTGATGAGATGGCTCAACAGATAAAGACATTTGTCATCCACCCTGACAACCTGAGTTGGATCCCAGGGCCCCACATGGTAGGAGAGAATGACTCCTGAAAGCTGTCCCCTGACCACACACACTGTGGCACTTGTGTACTCATGCACACACACACAAATACATAAATGTAATTTTAAAGCAATTTTAAAGGATACATTCTAAATTCAGAGATACTCCGTTGTGAAGATTTTGGATCTTGGAATGAAAAATACCATACCACAATCTTGATTTGGTTCTGTGAGTGAAGTTTGGCTTATAATAAGAGATGTTCTCCAAACCCTTACAACATAGCTTGTTCCTTTCTGTCATGTTTCCACTTGCCATTAAAGAGTGCATACACATAAGCCTTACAGAAAAGATTAGGAGACACCTTTAAAGTGTCTGGCTCTGCCTCTTTCTATTTAGGATGAAGGCACAAAATGTCATTTCGAAAGACTTCAAAATCCACTTTATTTAAAAAGCATCAAACTGGGTGTGGTTGAACAAGCCTGTAATCCTAATGCTTGGGAGGTAGGGGCAGGGGTCCAGGTCAAGACACCAAGGTTAATGTCTGCTACCTGAGGAGTTCTAGACCAGTTGGGCCTACCTGAGGCTCTGTCTCAAGAAAAGAAAGGGGACAGAGGGAGAGAGAAAAAGAACTTTGTAAATGAGGATTCTTTCATAAAAAAGTAGCTATTGTAAAACAAATTGAACATGGGCAATACGAAGAAAAATCCATTCATAATCACAAGTGAATATCATTAACATTAGAACTATGCATTTCTAAGGCAAAAAAAAGGAATTATTCATTGCTACTTCAAATTTGAATGTTGTGGTTTGAATGTGAAATGTCCCCTGTAGGTTCACATTTGAACACTTGGTCCCCAGCTAGATGCTGTTTGGGGAGATCAGGGAACTTTAGGAGGTGGAGCCTTGCTGGAGGAAGTGAGTCAATGGAGGTGGGACTTGCGGTTTCTTAGCTCAGCCCCACTTCCTCTTCACACTCAGCTTCCTGAGTGTGGATGCAGTGAGATCGGCCAGCCTCCTGCTTCTCCTATCATCCCTTCCCTGCCTGTTGCCATGTCTTCCCCACCATGAGAGACTGTATGCTGCAAACTATAAGCCCAAATCATCCCCTTCTCCCTTAAGTTGCTTTTGTCATGGTATTTTATCACAACATCAAAAAAGTAGCAAAGACAGGTATAAAGATATTCTTGCCTTTACTTCTTCACATCTCCTATTCAAGGACTTTCTTTTCCCCCTAGAGATAAGAGTTATGCAATTTGGGAGTCTTTTAGATAGGCCCACTGAAGGGGTACTCCAATTGCCTCACCCTGCATCCCTGTTCAGCGTGAAGAAGCCAGAGTGGTCTGCATCCCTATTCCCTATTGGCAATTTGGGTAACCTCTTCAGTGTATGGCATGATAAGAATAGGAGATAGGAATTGGCTAAGCAGTTAGAGTAAAAAGACCCCAAAGAAAAGTAGCCAGATTCTTGGCTAAAAGTCAAAATGACCTTGGGCTTCTTAACACACTCTGTTCCAAAGGCCGAAAATGTCAAAAGTAGTTGGGAGCTTGTATCTAATCCCTAAAAGATTTTAGGGTTACCTCTTCAGAGGAGGGAATGTTAGAGTAGCCAAAAACCCCATAAAAATAAAGAAGAAGATAGAGTACATGAAGTCAGAAAATAGTGATGGGGAGATATGGGAGGAGTTGGAGGGGAGGGAGTGGGCATGGATTTGATCAAAACACCTTATATGCATGTATGAAATTCTCAATCAATTATTTAAAAGAAAAGAATATTCATAATCCCATCACTTGTAATGAACATTGTTAATATTTGGAACTATTATCTCGCTAAACTTTTTTTTTTAGGTGAATTTTTAAATTGTATGCTAAATTTTGTTCTGGGCTTGCTTTCAGTTATATAAGCAAAAGGATTGTTCTGCAGAAGAAGTGCAGGTGGAAATGGTGGCTTGTGTATCTGGTTCCAGCTAAATGAGGCCACAGTTAGGGCTACTGAGCTGTGATCCTGTACAGACTTGCCAAACTGTCACAAAAGCATCCATTAACAGCACAGGGCATGCATTTGGGTATCCAAATATTCTTAACCATCACTTCCTGTTTGTTAAGCAAGTTCTAATTGGAAAATATCAAGATTGCTTTTATAAGTTTAAAAGAGATTTGTGTAATTCCAGGCCTGAACTTGAACTTATATCAGAATTTCTTGAGACATTTGCTTAAGGTGCAAATCCTTAGCCGTATCTGCATAGGTTGGTATTCTAGTTGTCAAGGTCTTCACAAGTATTCTCACTTTGGAAGGCGACCTAGGTGTCCAGCTACTGCAGGCTGTCCATGCACCATACTTAACAGAGGAAGTCTTTAACTAACTGGTCATATTGCTTGTCCAAGACCCAGAATTCATGGAAATGGGAGAGTTGACTGCACCAGTCAAGTGTTCTCGTCCTGAGAGGCCAGCTGCCCCTTTCTGTTACATCAGTCTACCTGACTCTCCTGACTTGTTGCTTCTTTCCTAAACTTGATTTCCTATCCTTTGTTCATTTTTTTAGTTCAGTCTTTTAACCATTTCTATCTGGTAGAAAACAACCAATAGATATTTTTAAACTAATTTCAAGGATTTCACAGTTAAAGGTGAAATTTATATATAATTCTGGAAGCTTGCCTAGCTCTCAAAATTATCAGTACAGATGGGAATTTGCTGAGTCAGCAAACGGAAAGTCCGCGCACGTTTCACAGACCGGTTTCCTATCTAATGGTGAGACTCAGAACAGCAGCCTGCTTCTGAGTTTAGAGTGTGATTCCTGCAAACATTCTGGGAATGTTCTGCTGTTCCGACGTACTGAATTACATGTACTGGTCTGAAAAACAGAAGTATTTCCTCTTCTATAAAACAGGTGATGATAATACTTCTCTGTCGTGGTGGTGTAAAATTAATGTAACATGTACACCATACTATAGTATTATTTCTTTGCAGGAACATTACCCTAAAGTGACTTCCTTAAAATATGAGTCCCAGAGATGCTCTTCGATAAAGGCCTATCATTCTACAATCTTGGAAAATAACCTAGGGCATCCCAAATTTATATGATCACAGACTCTTTTCCCCAAAACAGTGCATTTTTAATTCTTAGGGAATACTAAGTGAGGAGGCATCTGTTATGCAGCCGTCACCACATGTTCTCAAAATTACTTTTATTTTAAATGTAAACAAATGAACATGAACCCAGTGTGGTGGATCACCTGTCATACAGTTTCAAACCCTAATATTTAAAGAAAAACACCATTATTGGTTATGCAGAGCGGCATCACAGCCTCTGTGACTTGAAACGGTTTCCTAAGGTAATGACAATGAGCATGGAATGACTATTCAATGGAAAGAAATAAATAGCAAATATAGTTGTGAGTTTATATCTGAGAATATGAAACAATTGTCAACTAATGCACCACTCTTTCAGTTGGTACTTTCTCAATTTTAAATGAATTTTTTTCATGATCTCATTGCCTTATTGCATTAGAATTAGTTTATTTATTTGGAAGAATCCCTTTTGAATTGGGTGGACATCAAACTGGACTGTCATCTTGATAATAGTGATGGCAGAAACCATCAGAATGCATGGCTGGTTCTCTGGTAGATTTTTTTTTTTTGTACAAAATAAGAATAAAACTCATTTAAATTGCCACAACCTCTGCTCTGAAATCTAATAGGCTTGCCAGATGTTAAGTCCTGCAGGCCACCAACACTCCTCTGGAGAGCTCCCTTGTTTATCTGAACCAGGTGACGGTAGGTGGAATTTGGTGGATTTGATTTTCTACTTGTGCTCATGAGTTATTAGGAAGAAACCTATGTTAAAAGAAAGAACCCCTGATACCGGCATAATGCTTCCAAAAGTTTTTTTCATATTTAAAATGTTACTTTTCTGTATGATGTGCCTGCAAGTCTCCCATAACTTTTCATAAACTTTTTAGTGCCGTTTCTAGTATATTCCTGTAAATGCCAGTTAATGAGAATGAGTCCAATGTAAGTAGTTTCAGCTTGCAATGCTGGCCTCAACACCACAGAGTAAAAAAATGTTTAAAAATGATAGAAAGTACTCTGGTAATCATGGGCCCTTCTCCCAGGGCATTTGTTTTGTTTTCATAATATAAACAAAGAAAAAAAAAAAAAAAAAAAAGGAAGGAAGTGTTGAGTTTAGCCTGAGTCAAGATGCCTGAAATTAGGAACTGCAAAGCCGGTGTGATCAGTGGGAAGAGCTGTGAGGTAAGTATCGATTTCTGGTAATTGGATTGCCTCTAATTAATTATTTGATCTTATGCAAATTACTTAATTTCTCTGCCTAATTTTTACCCTGGAAGATGAAGAAGTTGGCCCAAGTCAGTGGTTTTCAAATTGTGAATGTATGTGAACAGGACCTTTGAAGAAATGAAATGTAAAATTAAAACAGTAAATGAAATAAATGTTACACAGATTCCCAGTACATAAATAGATAAAAAGCAACATTTTAGCAATAAAAATTTTATAAGCTTAAGTGGGTAACATGATCTCAGGAGGAAACACTTAAAATCTAGTATTAGGGAAAATAGTTATAATCTTGAATCAGCTTTTGTTTGGGAGGTTCGTGTGTGTGTGTGTGTGTGTGTGTGTGTGTGTGTGTGTGCACACGCACACACAGAGACTCAAAGGAGGATTCTGGCCTTATTTTCTTGAAACCGGGTCTCTTACTGAACCTGGAGCTTGTTGTCTTTCCCCTAGGCTGGTGGCCAGCAAGTCCCAAAGACCTTCCTGTCTCCACCCCAGCACTGAGGTTTACCAGCGTATGTGAACTGCCTGACTTTTTACGTGAGTGCTGAGGGTTCTGAAACCAGGTGGTTCTCATGCCTGCACAGCAAGTGTTTTTATCCACTGAGCCTTCTCTCCAGCCCTTGAATCAGCTGAGATAAGTATGATTTACAGCTCACCTGTGATCTTAATACACTTTAATCTAAACCAGAAGCTTGAAAGACAAGCAGTGAATTTTTTTTCAAAATCACAGTACATGGTAATTATATCCATTCTGGTTAGCATTTGTGTCAGACAAAAATCACCAACTAGAAGAAAGTGCAAACTCACCCGAAACTTGAGACCCTGGACTAGTTTCCTAAGTGTAAGTGGCACTGAGTAGACAAGCCTGGGTTGCATTCTCATTGCAGGCCTGAATTCTTCAAAAGAAATGATAGTCATGGAGAATTAATGTTGGTATGCAGCACGCTCACGGTGTCAACTCTGCTCTCCAGGACCCTGCTATCTAACATGCCACAAATTATACATGCAATTTTTAAGCCACTAATTTGAAACTGCTGATAGTTCAAACAACATCAGACTCTGCCTAGCAAACCCTAAAGTGAATAATGAAAATAGCAGAGGAAAACTTCAGATACTTCAAAAGGACTGTCTTGAGCCCGACATAAATATAACTCACCTTAAAAATGAATTCAGTATCTTAGTAGATATAAATACTACTATATGCCTATGTCATGGTGATATATGTGTTGCATTATCTGTTCTATACTACATAGTTCTGTTAGTGTGTGTGTGTATATATGTGCAAGAATGTCAGTGTGTGAATACATATGTACCTGTTAGGGGCATGTGCAGGTCAGAGCAGGATGTTGGGCATCTTCTTCTATCAACCAAGCCCTTATTGCCCTGGGACAAGGTCTCTCAATGAACCAGAAACTCACCATTTTGGCTAGGTTGGCTGGCCAGCAGGTTCTCTCCACCCCCTGCCCCGATGCCATGACTAGCTTTTTTTTTTTTTTTTAATATGGATGTTGGGGATTTGAACTCAGGCCTTCATGCTTTCTGCACAAGTGTTCTTACCCACTGAGCCATCTCTCTAGCCCTACTATAAAATTTGTATCAATACTTCAAGGTAGTTTAACTTGATTAGTAATTAAACTACCATATTAAGTACTCTGGACTTAAATCTGTCCATCCTGAATAATTTGTGCTGTAGAGTCTCCTACCCTGGTCTCACTTGTTACAAAATGGACCAATGACCTTCATTCCTTCTGCCCCTAACATATCTATGCTCACAGCTAGTAATTTGCTATTCTCTATCAACTTAATTGGCTCAGGGACCATTGCGGAAGAGGGGGCAGAAAGATTGTAAGAGCCAGGGGTGGTGTATGACCACAAAGAAACAAGAGTTTTCCAGACACCTGGGAACTTGCTCATATGAACTTACAACAATGGTGACAGCATGCAAAAGACTCATGCAAACTCAGTCTCTCAAAATCCAGCACAGAACTGGGGAAATGGGCAGAAGGCCCCAAACTTAGCCAAGGAACTATTGGTAGCCGATCACTGCTGGGTGAGGGAGAGTTGGTCTTCTTTAAGTGAGTAACTCTAGATAGGCTGACCAGGCTCCAGTGGATGAACTCATACCAAGAGACATGTGGGAACACAAACTTGACTCAATAGGCCTTAACATATGTGACAGAATACATGAAGTCTGGTGGGGGAGCAGTGGGGTTGCATATGGGGAGGAGGTTTAAATATGATTAAGGTGTATTATATGAAATGCACAAATATTCAATAAAAACATTGAAAAAATGAATGTACATGAATGCACATGTCATAGTACACATGCGGAGGTTAAAGGATAATTTGTGGGAGTTGGTTCTCTTCTTCCAATGTGAATTCTGGGGATTGAACTTGGGTTGTCAGGTGTGGCAGCAAGTGCCTTTGCCTGCTGAGCCATCTCACCTGCCCTTCTACTAGTAGTTTTGACCTTACCAGTTGAATTGTATGCTTACCAAAAGTAGTATTTGCTCTAAAACTTATGTCAGCTGTGTTGTTGAGATTATGCAGTGAAGTACTGTGTAACCTCACCAAAGATGAGTATTGAGGAGTTGTTTATGAAAATTAAGTTGAATACTTTGAGACGACTGTGACTGAGTCACTAAGATGGGGGGCGGTTCGAGTATGGGCATGAAAACTGTAAAATGATGGCAAATGTATAGATTATGTGAAGTTTTTTCTCAGGTTGACCCTGATACCTTTTGATTTTCACTCTTCTTAAAAGACACTGAAAATCAGAAACGATTCTTTGTGACAGTGGCTTACCCAAGAAAGAACACTTGGATGTCCAGTCATGGGCCTAAACTGAAAGAAAAGATTTTGGCACACCACCATAATGTTAGCTATGAATGTCATTTGTATTTTTTAAGTTAAAGTGAAGCATTACAGTAAATGCAAAGTGTATATATTCATTTTCTAAGTTCCCTGCTACAAATGACAATCACCTGACTAACTCCCCTTTCTAACTTCAGTGATTACGAGATTTTCTGCCATAATTAAGATTAGGCTTTTCTGGGCCTGGAGAGATGATTCAGTGGTTAAGAGCACTGACTGCTCTTGCAGAGGACTTGGGTTCAGTTCCCAGCACCCACATGGAGGCTAACAGCTGTTCATAACTCCAGTTCCAGGGGATCCGATGCCCTCTTCTGACCTCCAGAGGCATTGCACAACATGGGTGCACTTACACACATGCAAGCAATACACATATACATAAAATAAAATGAAGATTTAAAAAGATTAGGCTTTTGTGCACCCAACTACAAAACTGTATTAGGATATTGGATTTGATTAGGCTGCTTTCTAAATTTTCACTATTAGTTCTATCAAAAACTATCTATGTGCTATGTTCCAGGCACTATGTCAACCATTTAAGAAGACTTGTAAAAATAAGCTAGATACAGACTGTGGCCCTGGATTAACTTCTCAGACCTCTAGGAATCCAGACAAGTAGAAGCAAGCACAGTGGTAAGGGAGCCAGAAAAGGGATGCCTGCCCTGAATCTGGAGATGAGAGAAATTCTTAGTAGATCAGTTGTCTGAATTTATTTTTCTCCCATATTTACCATTTGGATTTAAGTAGAATTTTTTATTTTTGTTTTGTGAGTAATTTAAAAATCTTCCCTAAATCTCATCGGCTTGAAACCAAATAATAATTATCTTGGACAAATTAGTGACTCTCGCCACATCTCCATGAGTTTGGGCAATGCTGATTTAAGAAGCTGCTGTTGCACAGTCTGGAAGTGTCATGCCATCCCCCACCCCCACCCACTGCTGTGTCCTGATTCTCTGTGATGCCCATGCTCCCAGGAAGCCCAGGTTCTATAAGCTAAAAAGATAAAGCTGTCATCACAGCAATTACCAAGCAGGAAGCTGTGTCCCCCTAAATTTTGGGTTATACCCTAGAACTTGGGTGAAGTGCAGGCCTTGGTGGTGTTCTCCAGAGGAGCCAGGCACCCATTTATTTGCTCAGCAAGCTGACAAGACACTCATCAACTTCTCCCTGAATCAAGTCAGTATGCCTTGAAGAAATGCATGACTTACTCCCCCAGGGCTTCTCCTAATGGATCCTAAATCATAATCTTTGTTTCCCAAGTGTGGTGACCCTATGGACAACTGGTGACAACTGGCTTTCTATTGACTTTTTAACCTTCTGCTCTGTTACCCTCTTGAAGAGAAGAATCTACCAAACTTAATATATGATCAGGGAAAGGGTTCTGCCAAATCACCAAGATCTCAGCTCCTTAATTTTGCAGCTTTGTCTTTTTAAGACAGGGTCTCATGTATCCCAGGATGGCCTGGGAATTTGTTATCTGCCTCCACCTCCCCAGTGCTGGGATTGCAGACATGCACAGCTATGCCTAGTTTATGCAGTGCTATGGAATGAACCCAGGGCTTCATACATACCAGACAAGTACTCTACCAACTAAGCTGCATCCCCTGCCTCTTTCAAACCCCACAGGACTGTCCGGAGCTCTGTTGGTTCTTTGCCTCCAGTAGCTTCTTCTAAGGCTTACTCCATCTATGACTGCAACATGCCCCAGTTGAAAGAAGATGCAGACTGAGAACTCCTGTTTCTGTGCCTCCAGCTTCTTTAGGGTGCAGCCTTTCCAGGGCAGGCATCCAGATAGCAGCAGCCTCCATCGCTCCTAGCAGCTTTGCTTTGAATTGTATGTGGGTATTCTGGTTCTTAATGGTGGGACCATCATTCAGTTGAACTCTGCAAGGGCAAGTGTTCTGAACTTGGATTTGAAACCTTAGAGAAGGAGCTATACTCAGCCATGTACCCTTTGTTTAAGTGATTGCTATTCAGGGCTCTAAAGAGTTCTCTGCTCAGTTAGTGTCCTCAAGATTTGGTATATATAAACTAATAGTCACCTTTTTTCTCTTCTTAATTTTATATAGAGAGGGTTTTTTTTTTCTCTCTCTTTTGGTCTTTTTTTTTTTGAGACAGGGTCTTCCTGTTGCCTGAGCTGTCCTTGAACTCACTATGTAGACCAGGCATAGAGATCCGCCTGCCTCTGCCTCCCAAGTGCTGGGACTACAGGCATGTGCCCCCACGCCCGGCATAGAGAGGTTTTTCTTTAAAACACATTAAATCCTAGAGACTGCTTTGAAGGCTCAGTAAAGATTTGTTAAATGAGCATTTTAGCAGGACTTTTAGAATCACTGAGCATTGACAGAACTGACTTGGGCAAGGAGATATATCCTTTCTCTGTGGGCCCTGAAGGAGCCACTGTGCATGCAAGCAGAGATGTGCACCAGGCTTTGGTAGCTTGGGCACCAAGAGAGAGTGGTGATCTAGTCAGTTGGGCATAAACCATCAGTGGACAGGCTCATGGTACCTGATGGAGCAGAGGGATCTGGTACTCCTGGGCTTAAGAATTCTCCACCTTCCATAACTCTCTTCCACCACCTCGAACTTTCTTCCACCTTCCTCAGAGGCCTTGACAACACAGGGAATCTGAACTTCAGACAAACAGGGAGAATAGGTTACCCAAGCCAACGCAGAGCCGATGAGTCAGGGGGGCCCTCTGGCGGGCTTCCTCCTCAGCTTGATATCACTTTGATCTAGACCTTGAGGAAACCAGAATGTGTGAAGATTTCTGCTAAGAAAAGAGAACTATTTCTACATCCTGTCCCTGCATCTTGCTACTACCCATTTTCTCTAGGTTACCCTTGTTTAAGAAGCATGCCTCCATACCCCCACCTCAGAACATCTTCCTCATAAGTATCCATAACAATAAGAGGGTGCCCTTATGCTTCTAGACCAGCAGGCAGGGTTCTCCTTAAAATAGTTAACATTTGTCACAAGACACACATCTAATGCTCTCTGTTGCTATCATTCTAATCTAATCACTCTTCTTCTCAGCTGTACACACACACACATGCACATGCACGCGCACATGTCACTGCCCATTTCAAAAGCAGCAGCCCAGGCAGATGCAAAGGAGATTCAGTGGGGCTCATAAATTCAAGGAGCTAAAATCACAACAGCTGCGGCAATTTCAGGATTTCAGCAGGTAATCAAGAAACTAAGCGCAAAAGCAGAATTTGACAAATCTATGGGGGACTGAGACCGAGGGCCGAGAGAACTTGAGCTTCAAGGAGCATCTTCAGGCGCTATCGAAGGGAAGTGTACACCCAGTGACTTCACCCCATCAAGCATGGCAGACCTTCCTGCTTTCCACTCTAATCCCTAAGCAGTAAGAGGGCCCTTTCTCATCTCAACACTTGGCTTCCCTGGATCTGTTTATCTCATATGGTATACTGCAATTTACTCTGTGTTTTAGGTTAAATTTATCACCAGTTTAATAACATCTTCCAGTAGACTTAGGAAAAAAATGGGCATTTTCAGGGAACTGTGCCAAGTCACGCTGAAACTTACGAGTAACATTATTTCCAAAGTGCTCTTTCTAGGCCTGGAGGACAGCGATGCCCAAATTCTCTATAAAGGGTAACGAGACCCTCTCCTCTATCTTGGAAGGTTGAAACCGTACTAATGGCTAGCTTGCCTTTCCAGACACAGGAAGGAGAAGGGATGCTGTGCCTTGCTCTCCTTTAAACTCACTGGACATGATTATGAAGGAACAGAACTAGGTTGTACTTGTTAGCACAGTAGCTAAGAGTGTAGAATCAAGTTGGTTAAACTAGGTTCAAGTCTCAGCCACTTACAGGCCCTGTGACTTTATTTAATGTGTTTCTTAGTTAATCCACTATATGGAAATCATTTAGTCATACCATGAAGTAACCATTCAGTAGATGCTATCTTTAAAAAAAAAATGGAGGAAGGCATGAGCATAGTCCCCCACTACCACAAATTATGCAGTCGAGTTTCCCATCTTTGGGGAAATCACAGAGGTTCACCAGTCCTGAGTGTAATGGATGACCCTCACTTGCCCTGGGAAAACCACCTCCTTGATCATGGTATCTCCCCTGCCATGTAAGTATGTGTGGATGCTATCTTAAATCATATCTTAATTCATTAATAAGCACCTGTCCTTTAGAATCTCAAAAAACAGCATTAGGACAGTAAAATCATTTCTTTGATATTTTTTTTAACATCTTTATTATAGTTAGAAATCTGTTACTTGGAAATTCAGAAATCCAATTTCTGAACTAGTTTCAGGGTACTCAAAAAGGATTTAATGGCTCTTGTACCTGGGCAGTAACAGGTGCATAAACTTCAGGTACAGCTGGATTCAAGAGCTCTGTCCTTCATCTCTTGTCTGGGCTCACAAAATCATGTCTTTCACTTTTACCTGAGGGAAAGATGACCATACAAGTCTCTTGCTTATGCCTCCTTGACCTGCTGTTCCATCCAGAAATGGTCTCCTCTGGTGCTTTAGCTGAAGTATCCCAGTGAGGACTGGGATTGGCTGAGCCTAGAGCCAGCCACTATGGATGGAAGGGTGTTATCTAGCCAGGGTCAGGTGCCTCCCCCTGGAAATCTAGAAATGAGAGTGAGCAAGTTCGGGGAGGAGGCAAGGACAGCAAGATTGCCATCAGTTCCTGCCAAGCCTCCCATACCTATGGAGTCAGGACCACCCCATTAGAATATAGGAGGGGAAAGTGGCCTGGAGGATGAGGTGGTACAGTGTGGAGCCAGAGATGCCCATCTGAAGCAAACTGGAAAAGGACTGGGCCAGTTAGCAGGAATCCACAGTGCACATTTCAAAAGACAAGGATCCATTATAAACATCAAGTTGCACCTCTGATCTCTATCAATAAACAAAAATTATCTTTCAGTCTACAACACTCCAAACCTTAATTGTAACCATGAATCAAGACAGGATCTTGATTCTTCTCTATAATGTTGAAAAATATATTATGTTTCACCTTTCATGCCAACCTAGAAAAACTGGGAGCGTGTTCCCAGGACACTGTTGGGAAGAATCTTATGCTATGAGTGAGTGTGATTTGGGGAGTCTCAGTCTATAAGCCAGTTGATACCTCCCTATATAATGGCAGGCTAAGAACCCTTATCAACAAGCTGAAGACATCTCTATAGAAGTCCTTTCAACTAGAGCCATGTATAAGTGCTGAACTTTTAACAACTAGAACTACTTCAGATTGACCAATTACTGCCAAGATGGCAGGTTATGCACTTGAGCAAACTGCCTTACAATATACACACTGTTACCAAAAAAAAAAAAAAAAAAAAAACACAAAAAAGTGGGGTTCCCTTTTTAAAAGTCCTGAAATCCCCCCCCCGACACCTGTCCCTATTTTCTTCTATTTGAACACAAAAAAAAAAAAAAACACAAAAAAGTGGGGTTCCCTTTTTAAAAGTCCTGAAATCCCCCCCCCGACACCTGTCCCTATTTTCTTCTATTTGAACACAAAAAAAAAAAAAAAGAAAAAAAGGTTGGGGTGTGCTTTTAAAAAGTTATCTCAGTTCCTCCAATACGAGCTGCCCAAGCTTTACAACCTGAAATCACAAAAAAAAAAACACAAAAAAGTGGGGTTCCCTTTTTAAAAGTCCTGAAATCCCCCCCCCGACACCTGTCCCTATTTTCTTCTATTTGAACACAAAAAAAAAAAAAAAAAAAAAAGCACAGAATGCTGGGTTGCCTCTTTCAAAGTCTCTGAATCTCCCTCCTGCAGACTGTGCCTCATTTACTCTACTTGAAAGCAACAAATAAATAAACAGCAACATGATTTAAATTTTTTCATTTTAGTTCACTTATGCTCTCATTTCAAGGATTAAACCATGTCTTGCAGTGCTGCACCAAGTGCTAGGGGCACGGTGAGTGCTCATCAAAGAGCTGTTTTCATAGGTATTTTCACAACTTTTAAAACAAAACATGTATGTATGTTATCATTAATATAAAAGAGTGTAGCAGGGTGTGGCCACATACATCTTTAATTTTAACATGCTTAAGGCATGAGAGAGAGAGAGAGAGAGAGAGAGAGAGAGAGAGATTATATAGCCAAACTCAGTTACTTGGACTATTTCAAAAAACAATCCCCCATATTTATCATGGTGTTTGTGTGTTCTGCTGTTTTCTGTATTTTATTGTACTTTGCCATCTTGAGGGCCATGTAGACTTGAAAGAGACTTCTCTAGGATTAGCTAAGACTTAGAGAGCAAGTTTTCTGTGCACACAGCTCTCATAAACAATCCACTCAGTCTGCAGCCCTAAGCCCTAGTCTCCTCCTATATCCAACTCTCACAGTCAACCAAGATTCCCCCTACTCTAAATCACCTGAGACCAGACAACTAGAGATGGCTACCACATCCTAGCTCTCACTGCAGTTCTTCAAACTCTCCAACCTTATGATGTGATCATATCTCCCTACCCTGCCTCTCTTATCTTTTCCCAGAGAAACCACAGTGAAGGCTCGGGAGCCTGTTTTCTCCCTCCTTCCATCTCCCTCTTCTCTGACCTTAGTGCTTCTTCTGGCGTGACCTGGCATGCACCTCCTCTTAGGAACTATGAATACCATATTCTCCTTTCTCTGTACTCTTGCTGTGCCTGATTACCACAAATCCCTAGAATATTTTAAGGTACTCCCATAACCACAAACAATAGGATTGAAGAACAATGTGCAAAGAAAAAATACTCTAAAAATTGAAGCAGAAGGAAAACTATGAGAAAAGGAGGACTACTACATACTAATAGAGTTTATCATGCATTTTGTATCTGTAGTTGTATTTGGAAAAGAAGTTGTCAAAACCCAAGCATACAGAATTTCTGTAGGAATAAATACCCTTTTGCTGCAAGGTTCTTTCCAGAGTTTTAATATCATGGACAGTATTAACATTAGCAATAATGATATTCAGTGTAAACTTCAGTAATTCAGCAGTTAATTTAATCTCATCAAAATGAAGCTTCTTCTTGCAACAGATGGAGACTATTACAGAGATGTGTGACTGGTCGGAATGCAGAGAATCAGTGACTGGAGTGCTCAGCCCTGATACATCGACAGTCCAACCCCTACACCTAAGGCTCAGGGAGCATTGCAGAAGGGGCAGAAACATTGTAAGAGCCCAAGGAACAAGATACCTGCTGCTACATGTAATGCATTCTAGGCATGACAGAGAAGCTGCACTCGGGAAATCTCCACATTATGGTTGCCTAGCTAGACCTGCATAATGACATGCAGTTGACATGCCAGTGTGGATGGGAGAAATGACACAGGGTCCCACCTGTAGATGAAGAGCTACAGGCAACCAGTGGATGCTGAGGGAGAGAATTAGTTTTCTCCAGGGAGCAGCTCCCTGATAGGTTGTCTAATCCCAGGTGGTCAACCCGAAACACATGTACACCACAGCACCACTAAATGGACCCAGTGCATTATATACATGTGTGTGTGTGTGTGTGTATATATATCATTATATATAAATGTATGTTTGTATATGTAACAATAAAGACGAAGACAAGAAATTGAGAGGGTGTGTGGGAGAAGGACATGGGAGGAATTGAATGGGGGACGGGAGGAGAGGAAATGATGTAAATACAGTACTCATCTATGAGATTCTCAAAAAATAAAAAACATATAAAACCCAATAAAATTTAAAATTTTTTTTAAAGTTCAAACTTGAGGTTACCTATATACTTTAATTTCTCATTTTCAAGAAACTCTTGATTTCTCTTGGTTTTAGTGCCAAATTCTAAAACACTAAGCTCTTGGACTAGGTATAGCATGCTAATGGATAAAATTAAGCATCTAAAGAGAAGTTGATCAGGTGTGGTAGTGCACGCCTTTAATCCCAGCATTTGAGAGGCAGAAGCAGGTGAATCTGTGAGTTTGAGACCAGCCTGGTCTACACAGTGAGTTCCAGGCCAGCTGGAGCTACAGAGAGACCCTGTCTCCAAAAGCCAAAATGAAAGAAAATCTACTTTCTAATGGCTCTTTGGAGTGAAGAATGAAGAGGCAGATATGGTGAGGAAAAGGCGGGCCTGTGACTAACTGCAGCACATCCCCAGGAAGAGCATTCATGGTACCCATCCCTGGGAGAAGATGGACAGTGTGTTCTGCACAGAGCCTGTGGACTGGGAGAGGAGGGGAAACAATTTATAGCTTGAGAAAGACCTAGATGAAACCATCCATTTTGGGAGAAATCATTTGTGCTGAAGCAATGAACTCTTCCTGGAGAGCTGTGTGAGGAGGCAGATGTTTAGGTAATATATGGCTGCTTTGCATTTCTACAGCACCTTCCATCTAAGAGCTGCAGAATGTAACGCAAACGTTAACTAATAAATTAAACCTCATAGCACCTTGGCATGATCAATAGATGCAATAGCCATTTTCATAGTGTAGCAAAGGCAGCACCTGGCTCACAAGTGCTGGAATCGTTTGCCCAAGGTCATGAAGGGGATAAGAGGCAAACCGTTTCAAAGTGCAGTGCTGGTTCTCTCTGTGCTCACACCATGTGCCTTTCTCACTTGGTGGATTAGCAGCTTCAAGTGCGTATTTCCCTCTCTGACACTGTAGGGGGAATGTGCAGGGTGCCAGTGATTTCACTTCAGGAGGAGTGTCTTGAACTTGGAGATTATTTGAAAATAGTAAGTCTTGGATCAAGGCCTTAACTCTTTTCTGTCTGATTTACCCAGAAATTAATTTGTTTGCTAATGCTGGTCTTTTTCCTGGGATAATGGTGGCTTTTATCTCTGGAGTTATGTGTTCATGTTATTTAATCCGATTATGCAAAGGACTTAAAATATTACAAGAATATCAACACCAACATGTCTATGTAGGTATTGATGTAATTATTTTAATTGCTATTTTAATTTCTGTAAAGCCCATGAAACTGTCATTGAAAATGGTAAAATATCACTACAGAAGATAGTGCCAAGACCGTAACTTGTTTGTCTGGTTTGCTTTGTGTGTGTATGTGTGTTTGCCGTGTCCTTTGCTCAGACATTAGTATACATGTTCCCAAATTGTACGTTCCCTTAGTCATTCTAAGCTTGGCTTGGTAACAGCCTACTCCTTAGTGATAATGTCCTTCCCCCACTTTCTCTTTGGTAACCTCATAATCACTCAGGCAGCAAGGAACAAAGCAGAGGAAGCAGAGACACTGTTTCCTCTTGGAAAGAAAACGACTTGGCGTTTTGGTGACTCTGTCACCAAAACGATGCTATTTCCCCCTCAGTACACATTTCCAACCTTCCCACTGAGGAGCAAGTTCACCCCCAAGTTGCTTGTGTTTTTAATTTTCATTTGTTTTCTTTTTGCTATAGCCAGAAATAGAAACTTTAAAAAAAAAAACAAAACAAAAAAACTGAAGCAAGGTATAAGGCACGGGTTACTGTGTGGCATTAACTCACCTAAGCCAGGGAAGCTGGTGCATAGAACACCAACAAGCTATCTCCGCAGACAGCTTTGCACTGCTTCACGTGTTCCCACCCAGTCCTCATATATAGGGGCATTACCTGACCTACAGGTAGCAGAGTCAGGATGGCTCCTATTTCTTAGTCTCTAGCCAGAGCCCAGTACATTAGAACCTGCATGGATGAGGAGTCAGTCAATGCTAGATACAAATCACAGCCCTGGGAACTGTTCATCCTTAGAGAAAGCTCTGTCACAGATTGTCCTGGACATCTCAATGTGGAATGTGTACTATCCAAATGGGAAAGTTTATGGAAGACAGTGAGTACTCACAGTTTAGGGAGAATAAACCCTGGCGATTTTGTGGTAGCCTTCTGGAAGGCAGGCTGGGATCATCTTCACAGACCATGGAGCTTTCTTAAAGCATAGTTTCTCTTAGAGTTAGGACATAGCTAAGCTTTGGTGTGTACTCCATGGGCAGATGGCCTGGGTGAAAGACGAGGACTTGTCAAACACATGAGGAGAAACTTTCGTTCTCCCAGCCAACCAGCAGCTGCTGCTGTGTCAGCCTTGGCTCTGCATTTCCAGTCCTCAGGATTTCCCTAGAACTCTCACATGTCAAAATTGATCAACTTAAAGAAAAGCAAAGGAGCTTGCGATAGAGGAGAAACCATCCTTAAGTCCTTCATGGGGATAAGATAATTTCTCGAGAAGGGACTCCATGATTTGGCCTTTGAACCTGGGTCCTACTGTGCCCATGGCTTACTTTCCCCCCTCTGAATGAATGCCCCAGCATTCTAAAGTAATGACCTTACTGGTCGCACCTCATTGGTAATGCTTTTAGAGAAAAGACAGTGGTCTCTTCGGGACTTCCTATTCTGAGCCCTAAGCAGCCCTAACAAAAATAGCATAGAATAAAGTCCATCCTCTGATCTCCAACAGATTCTTTTGTGATAGAGAGGAAACCTATTTCCAATCATCTGTGCCTCTGTTTGACTGAACATGGACAGGGTGTTATGGTTTGGAGATAACAGAAAGATTCAAGTAAGACTCTTACATGGGGAAGAAACAATTACATTCCCCTTTTGACTTTTTGAAATATTTTTAACAATTTTTTTAAGAATTTTATACAATGTATTTTGATATTAAGACTCCTTCCCCATCTCTACTCCCAGCTTACCACCTCCAAACTTCATTTTTCTAAGGCCTATGGGGTCCAATTTGTGTCCCCAAATGCTCTTTGGTATGGGGCTGTCCCCTAGAGATTAGTCAACTTACCCAGTGTCACATCCTTAAAGAAAACTGACTCTCCCTCTCCCAGCCCCTATCAATTGTCGATAGTTCCTCAGCTAGAGTTGGGGCTTCTTACCCACCTCCTCTGTCCCCAGTGCTAGGATTTTGTCCGGATTGAGCTTGCATGAGTCTTGTGCATGCTGTCACAATTGCTGTAAGTCTGTATGTGCAACTGCCTGGCTGACTGAAAAAATCCTTTATCCAAAGATGTCTACTGTAATATGTCACACTTAGTTGCCTAGGAAATCCCCAATACACTAAGTACCTCATTCTGGAGTCTGACCTTGTTCTAGTTTGATTCTCCATTGCTGTGACAAAACACTCTGACCAATACCAACTTGGGGAGGAAAGGGTTTATTCAGCTTACATCTCCCAGGTCAAAGTTCATCACTGAAGAAGCCCAAGGTAGGAACTTGGGGCAGGAGCCTGGAGGCAGGAGTTACAGAACAGGCCATGGAGGAACATTGCTTACTGGCTTGCTCTCCTGGGCCCTACTCAACCTGCTTTCTTATGCAATGCAGGCCCACCTGCCCAGGGGTGGCACCACCCACAGTGGGCTGGGCCCTCCCACATCACTCAGCAATCAAGAAGATGCCCCACAGACATGGCCACAGGCCAGTCCTATGGAGACAATTCCCCAGTGGAGGCTCCCTCAACCCAGGTGTGTCAAGTTGATACTAAAGCTATCCAGCACAGACACCACCCCCCCCCTTTAAAAAAAAACTTGAAAAAGGGACTGGAGAGTTGGCTCAGTAGTTAAGAACACTGGCTGCTCTTGCAGAGGACCAAGGTTTGATTCCCAGTACCCACATGGTAGCTAATAATTGTCTGAACTCCAGTTCCAAGGCTACCATTTTCTGACTTCTGAGGGCATTGCATGCACAGGCACACTTACATACGTGCAGACAAAACACTAAGACACATAAAATAAAAATAATTTTTTTAAACCTTAAACATATAGAATTTTTTCTGTGGCAAAAATAGAATATGAAGTTACCATGTTTAGCATTTTAAAATGTACAGTTCAGGCTCTAGAGAGATGACTTAATGGTTGAAAGCACTTGCTGCTCTTTCAGAGGACTGGAGTTTGGATCCCAGCATACATAACAGGTGGCTCACAAATGCCTGTAACTTTCACCCAGGCCATGACCCCCTTATAACCTCCGTGGGTACCCACATACACAGGTACACAAACATGCACATACGCACATACATAAATAAAATACACTTTTTTAAAAAATGTACATTTCAGTGGCATGAAACACATTCACAATGTTGTGTTTCTTCATCACATGCTATAGCAAACCAAGTTGTCATGTTTTTAAGTCTGGTGTATGTGGTTAGAGGGCCCTGTAGGTGATTTTGTAAACACTAGCATGGAGAGTGACCCTTTACAAGGAAAGCTGCATGGCTGTAGCCTTGATACCTTGCCATAGCAGCTGACAGATGCTGTTTATAGAATAGCACCCCTTTCTTATCACTGAGTCTTAGCAGCATGTAGCTGCCACCTTGTGTGGTACTCTGAGGTAGATGGAGCTCTTTGGTTCCAGTGTGGCTGGTTAACTTGGCATTAGGGTCCCTTTCTAGCCCCGATTACTTGTTTCATAAATAACTCTCCATGGCAGCAAGGACTAGAATTATTGAAGTAACTAGACCATTATTTTATTTGCCAGTCAAACATCACCCACTTTTTCTCAAAATTCATATCCACCATGTTCCCTAATGGAAAAGCTGTCCCATTGCAAACACCACAGCACACAATTGACAGCCAAGCAATGGATTCCATCATTTCTGCTCTTCTGGAGAGTCATAAGCTAAATAATTTAGGTCCTTGCCATGAATAATGTCCTCAAGATTATTATGGTAGTTCACATTTCCTGACCACATTAGGCAAGTTATCTGCTCAGGAAGTAGATTTTATAATCCTTCTGATTTTGTACAACTGTTTTAAACAGAGAAATAGAGGCCTATGTGAGGATGGGGAAGACTCTCATAATTAGAGTCTGATTCAATGCTGTGTGAGGAGAAAGCAAAGAATTGAACAAAAGGCTGATAAGTGCCCTGCTTAATTAGCAACAGAGGGGAAAGGAGGTTTGACAGTCGGCATGTGAACTCCAGTAGCCCAGGAAGGCGGAGTTCTCAGATTTTGGTAAATTCCCACCTTGACTGTACAGAGGACTGAGCTCAGGAGAGTTTGGGGGAGGTGTGATTCAGTAGTTCAGCACTGTTCAAGGATAGTAACTGAGTTAAGGGTGAGTCCTAATCCCCACAGTAAACAGTATCTTTCCCCTGGGGAATCACCTACCTCCTGTCATTCAGAAGCAGTTGAGTCGAGTCGGCCTTCTTCATCCCCACCAATTGGTGACAGTGCCATTTAATGACAGCCTCATTCTCTTACCTTTTCTCCCTCTGCAGAGGACTCTGCAGAGAACAGGCCATTATCAGGAGTTTTGAAATGAAATCTTTTATGTGTTCTTACTATTTTTCTTCCACGTGGTGAATAGCTGCTAGACAAAATTACAGAGGTCTTAAGTTACAGATTAACTTGATTTCTGGTGCTGGTTTCTCCCCAAATTGCCTGCCTTCTCATTTCTAGGTTCTTACTTAGGAAGGTACACAATTACAACTTAATGGGTTACCATGACAACCCCTATACATTATCCTTTAAATGTTCCAGACCCACAGAGCTAATTTGATTGTAGGGATTTTAATTAATGAGTCCTATGTTTTGTATAGTAGCATGTTTTTTAAATTAATGAATTATATACAGAAAAAGTAGATGATCTTTGACTAAAAGATGAGTTGTTTTGATATGCTACTTTCACTTCTGCTGTTCGAACAACAAAGCATTATTCCAACCCAAATCTTTAAATGTCTAATGTGCCTGGTGAGGAAAGTATAAGGGGTGATGCGTGGACCTCTTTTCTCTTTGCACTTGCTTTACAAACATACTCCCTTGCGACACGGAAAGTGTTAACAGTGCCCAGCACTTTAGAGAAAATGAGTGTTCATTACCATCAGCTTCTGTTTTCTTTTGTTGAGATGGCGTCTCATTCTATAGCACAGGTTGGCCTGAAACGCACCATTAGCTTAGACTGACCTCATACTCACAACAGTCCCTCGGCTTCAGTCTTCTAAGTGCTAAGGCTGTGGGCACGAGCCACCACACTGGGTTTTTATTCCCTTTCTTTTTTAAATTAAACTTTTGTGTATTTCATACAAATCATCTTTATACCCCCCCTCCCTTGAGCCCCCTTCCATAGATGCCCCACTGGATTTCATGCATTCTGTCATATATGTTAAGGTCTATTGAGTCAAGTTAGTGTACCCAAGCTAGTTGTGCAGGTCACTAACCTACAGAAGCAATAGTACCAATTACAAAAATTGTCATGTATTGTCTTTAACATCTTGAATTTGGGGGGCTTGTGTTGCTGTTGTTATTTGTTTTTTTTTGTATTCTTGTGCTCGCCAGACTCACTGTCATGTGTCCCTCTGCCCTCATCCAAAGAAAGTTTGGGGTAGAAAGTCCATTACCTAAGCATAGAGATACTGTCAGGGGAGGAGCTTTTTCCTGAAAGGCCAGGATTCTGAAGCTCATTAGTTTAAAGACTGAAAAGAGCCAACAACAGCAGTTGACTTAGCTCTCCTCATCACAAATCAGATCCTCCTAAATGCAGCATTCGTGGCAACTGGCCTCCTGTTTCCACCCTCTGGACCCTGAAAGCCCCCTCCATCCTATGTCTCACAGGCAGTCTATCCCCTTCTATCAGGTGCTCTACCCAAACTCCAAAGGAGAAAGAGGGATTCTCAACCCCTTCAGTTTGAGTAATGCCTTGGCATTTTGCCCAGTCTTCCTTGTACTGTCTTCTTTTTGGAAACACTCAAGCACTTCTGTGCCACACTGCCTCTTCACACGACCCATTTTGTTGTCGTGGTCTTTTTCTTTCTGGGTAGGATGGAGCTTGTCCTGATGTCCCACATTAGAATAAGCGATCAAACTCCCTAGGGGTGATCATGGTATTGGGGAGAGATGGTAGAAGATTCCAGGAGAGGACTTCTGGTTCCTACCATCATAAGAAATGGAAGGAAATGGCTTTGGCTTCCTGTTGGGAGAAAAGGGGTCAGATATAGGCACCCTGTACAATGGGGAACTCTGGGTAGAGGGGCCATGCATACAATACACACTTATTGGATATTTTCTCTTAATGTTTAACTACTTTCCTGTCATTTTATCATTCTTTAGTTTTTCCAAAAAGACAAGTAGAAAAAACAAAGAGGAGAATGATATCATTTTTGGTGACCTTTTGGGGTCAGCCCAAAGGCCATGCCCTCCTGATCTACCTCCTCTCGCTAAGTGCCACTTCCTACCTTTCATCTCCCAATAAGACCATCACGTTACCAATCCATCCAGGAATGAATCCACTCACTTGGTCAAAGCCCTCACTATCTAATTGTCTCTGAAAACACCATCATAGACACATCCAGAGATGTGCTTTGCTAAACCCCAAGGAATTTCTCAATCTAGTCAAGTTGACAATGATTAATCGTCACAGTGACAAAAAGTCTAGTACAACCTCCAGGCCTCCCTGCAGTCCTAGGCCTAAATGTGGCAGAGAAGCATTGGGATGAGATCTGTGACTCAGCCTGCAGACCTTACCTTCTAAGATCTGTCTACCTGAAAACTCAGCTGGGCCCAAGAAGGAGGCATCAGCTCCCTAGCCCAACATCAGTTCAGCAACAAGCAGCATAAGGAGTTGGTAGACCAACTGGGAAATGCAGTGGCAGATGAAGGTATTTTGTTCCTTAAATTAACATAAGAGCTGTGAACAATTTCTTCCTACCACCACAGCCTTCCCAGCAACAGTGGTGGGTTCTATCTGTATAGGTTGGCTGTTTGTTTCCAAAACATGGTAACAATGTGGGATTTTGTCCCCAGATACAGAGCATTCTATCTTCCACATATTTGTCTAAAAAAGAAGTGTTAAGCTTTTCTTTGTGTCAGATGTTCTGCAGCTGTGGAATCATCTTCTGGTATTGAACTACAGCCAAGAACTTTTATGTATTGGTCATGTCATGGTAAGAACTATTCATGGAAAGTTTAGGGATGGGTAGCTTGGAATTTTTCTGAATTCTCCAAATGTGTTTGCTCTTTAAAGGCAATATTTACATCTGTAAATATTGTTGGTAACTATGGGGTGAATGGAACTACATTACCAAAAATCACTTCAGAAAGATTATATTAATAAAGAGGTCAGAAATCAGCTGAATTTCAACCTATCTAACCCTGCACTGGAGTCGAAGTAAAATTTTTAAGGTTAACTCATGGTTTAAATTATATGTTCCTTTTATAATTTATTTCTGGCAGTTTGAAAATTTATATATATATATATGCATATAAACTATTATATTATACATAATATGTAGAATGCAAGTGCCTGTGTAAGGCACCTCACTAAATGGTGTCTGGCACGTCTGGCATTCATTAAATAGATATCTGATGGAGTCGAGAGAATATACTATAGTTAATGGAATCATATCTGATTCCTATGGCCAAGGAAAGACAGAAGACTATTAGAGGTAGTAGCAAATACTATCAAATTTGGCCTAGGGAGGCAGATCACCAAAAGGAATAATATAGTCTGTCAAAAGTGGTAAACAGGTGCCAGGTATGGTGGCACATGTTTTAATCCCAGCACTTGGGAGGCAGAGGCAGGTGGATCTCTGTGAGTTGGAGGCCAGCTTGGTCTACATAGTAAGTTCCAGGTCAGCTGGAAATACAGGGAGACCTTGTCTCAAAAAGAGCCCCCCCCCCAAATGTGGTGAACATATACTTTCTTCACTTTAAAAATTCTGATAAGTGAAATGAGCCACAGATAGTTGGTACCAAAGAGTGGAACTATTGCTATGATAAACCTAACCATGCAGTTTATAGGCCTTTGGAAGTGGCTTTGGGGGGCATGTGGAAGAATTTGGAGCTGTGGGCTAGAGAAACCAAAGAATGCTGGAAGCAGAGCTTAATGGGCCATTCTGGTGGGAGTTCAGAAGACCAGAATGCAGAGGGAAGAGCAGAAAGTGGAAGTGTAGCTCACAAGGTTTAGAGGGAAACAGGACCTTGAAACTCGACCGTTACACATTCTGGCAAAGAATCTGGCTACATTCTGCCCATGTCCTGAAATTTTGCGTGAGGCTAATTTAAAAACAAATGGACTAAGCTGTTTGGCAGAGGAAATTTTAAGACAACATAACATCCAGGTACTGGCATGGTTACTGCTCATTGCCTAGTTAGCTCTGCAGTGTGAGAAAACAGAAAGATAAGACAAATGTGTAATTTGTCAAGGAAGGGAGTCTGAGTTTAAAGATACAGACAAGGCACATACCAAGAAAGCAGCTGTAATTGTTAAAGAGATCTAGCGTCATTAAAGCAAAAACTCAAGCTCTTCACTAAGACAATAGCAAAGGGGTTCTAAGGGCAGGAACCTACCTGTGGAAAGCTCTCACTTGTGGAAATGCAAATTCATTTCAAAGGAGAGTCGGAGTTGATAACGCTATTGAAATGGTTTTCTGTTGGGAAACAACTGTCTAAAGGAATGCTTTCACAGGGTTGGCCTCCAAGGCTCACAGAGAGATCACAATAGCTATAGTAGAAGGGGGTCGGGGGCAGAATACACCTTAGGCTGGAAGTAGAACTTTACAATGTTGCCCATATGGTCCTGGTTTTTCAGGCATGCAAGATGCAAGAATAAAGGAGTCATGGAGGCTTGTACCAAGGTTCCAGAAAGCCACTGAAGTCAGGAAATGTGTGACAGCATTTGATTCTGTGTAAGGAGCCACCGTGAGACCACTGCATAAAACAGCAGAGGCACAAGTTGCAGTGAACCCCCAGAATGTTGGAAAATACTTGGATACTGAAACATCTGCCTAAGAAAGCTGTAGGAGGGAATGGAACCAACCTAAGAGAGAGGTTACATGTGTTGCTGAGACAGAGCTAAATGGTGGGGCTGTCCGAAGCTGTTGGAGACTAGGTGATACCAGCAAGATCCCTAAAAGCCAGATGTGGAGCTGCAGGCTTTGTTGTTTGCCCTGCTGGATTTCAGTTTGCTTAGGCCCAGTATTTCTTTGCTGTGTTTCCATTCTTCCTTTTTGAAACAAAAATGTTTATTCTGTGCTGCTGTCCTAAAAGTATGCAACTTAGCTTTTTACTTTACAGAGGCTTAAAGGTAAGAGATTGTGTTGAGTCTCAGAAAATAATGTTGAATCTTTGAACAGAACTGACACTTTTAAGACTGAGGACTTTTGAATTGGAATAAATACATTTTATATAATGAAATGGCCATGAGCCTATAGGAAACAGGGGTGTAATGTTATGATTTAAAAGTAATAGTCACTTTTCTGTTGCTGTGATAAATATCATGACCAAGACAACTTATAGAAGGAAGAGTTTATTTGGCTTGTGGTTTCAGAGGGACAAGAGTCTGTCACAGCAAAGGCATGGCAAGGGTCAGTCAGAACAGGGAGCTGAAGGCTCACATCTTCAAGCACGTGCAGGAAGCAGAGAAAGAGAAACTGGAAATGGAGCAAGGCTAAGAACTCTCAAAGCCTGCCTCAGTGATGTGCCTCTTCCAGCAAACATACACCTCCTTGGGATTACGTGACCTTTCCCAAACAGTGCTACCAACCAGCCAAATGTTCAAATGCTTCAGCCTAAAGGGAACACTTCTCATCCAAACCACCACAAATGTGTTTGTGTATCAAGTTGTTGATAGAAAGTGGATTTGTAATGATTAATCTTGTTTTTTCAACTTGACTAGTTTTAGAACCATCTAGGAGACACAACTTCTGGGTGTGTCTGTGAAGATGTTTCTAGAGAGGTTTAACCAATAAAGGAAAACCCACTTTGAGAGTGGACAGCATCATCCATGGGTTGGAGTCCTAGACTGAATAAAAAATGGAAAGGAAAAAGTAAGCCTCGCACCAGTATTCATCCACCTCCATGTCCTGACTGTGGACACAGTGTGACCAGTTCCTCATGCTCCTCCTGATTATTGGAGGTGACCACAGTGACTGCCTGGCTGGAGTTGAGTTTGGTCCTAAGAGTCTTCATTTCCTCCACCACAATAAATTTCAGGAAGATGAAAATAAGCCACATATAGTTCAGAACCCTGAAAGCATCCATTACATCACTTGGAGGCCATTGCTAATGATATCCAGAGGGTGCTTCTCCTAAAATGCAGAAGCAGTCACCAAATGTTTGATGATGGGGGAAGTTCTAGGATCCTGGGATATGGTAAGACCCCAAATAAATCTCTGGTAAGACACTTAAAGAACATACTAGTAACCAATGGAACTCCACAGAACTCTTGCCAGTGTCAAATGCTGAATGATCTCCAAATCCTCATGACAGAAGTCCTGCACATACCATAGGTTTACATTTGTGGGACTCAAGCCACAGTACAATAAAGCTGCTTCCCCAGGATATACTAATACTGAGAGGCACAGCTTGACTTCTAATCTAAATGGTTGAATTACAAAAAAAGAGCTCCTAACACTGATAATATACTTATCTTTGTATAGCTAAGAAAGTAACTTTAAAAAAAATTCACATATTTATTTATTTTAGTATTTTATTTATTTTTTAAATGTGTATGACTGTTATGCTTGCATGTAGGTAAGTGCACCTGTGTCATGCAATGCCCACGGAGGACAGAAGAGGCTGTTGGATCCCCTGGAATTGGAGTTACAGACAGTAACTGCCATGTGGGTGCTGGGATTCAAACCCGGGTCTTCTGCAAGAACAGCTAGTGTTCTTAACAGCTGAGCCATCTCTCCAGCCCCATATTTTATTTTTATTTTATGTGTCTAAGTGTGCCATTTGCATGTGTCTAAGTACACCTGTATCATACAATGCCCACAGAAGTCAGAAGAGGACATCAGATTTGCTGGAACTGGAGTTACAGATGGTTGTTAGCTGCCATGTGGGTGCTGGGAACTGAACCCAGTCCTCTGCAAGGGTAGCCAGTGCTCTTATCCACTGGACCATCTCTCCAGACCCAGAAAACAGCTGACTGTACAGCTGCAGATCTCTATTCTAAGTTCTTCTGAGCCATGGCCCAGCGTTGGTTCACCTACAACCAACTGCACCATCCTGAGAAAATCAAAGGCCCTTCAAAATCCAAAGCAGCATCTCACGGTACTGCCATAGTTTGCATTGAAATGGTCCCCTAAAGGCCTGTGTGTTAAAGGTTTAGTCCCCAGCATGGCATTACTGGGACGTTGTGGAACCTTTAAGAAGGAGACTGTAGTGGGAGATATTCTAGTCATTAGGGGTGTGCCCTTGAAGGGATAGTGGGACCCCCACCCCTTCCTCCTCTTTTTGCTTCCTGACCACCATGAACTAAGCAACTCTGATCTGCCATATACTTCCTGTCAAGATGTGCTACCTTGTCATAGGCTTAAAGGAATGGAGCCAATTGATCGTAGACTGTTACTTTCAAAACTGTGAACCAAGAGCTGGGGAGATGGCTCAGTAGGTAAAGAGCTTGCTGTGCAAGTGTGTGGACCTGGTTTTGATGCTGAAAACCCATGTAAAGCCAGGCATGTTTGTAATACTAGTGATCCCATGGCAAGATGGAACGGCCAGGCAGGAGAATTCCTGGAATCTTGCAGGCCAGCGGCTAGCCTAGTGTATGCAGTGGCAAACAAGGGATCCTACTTCAAGTTAGGTGGAAGGTGAGGACCAATACCCAAGGTTGGCCTCTGACCTCTGCATGTACCCTGTAGTATGCATGTTCCCATTCTCACACACACATACATACACAGGAACATGCATACCTGCCCACACACATCATATACACAGATCTATGAGCCAAAATAAGCCTTTTTTTCTTTTTAAGTTGATTCAGCACAGGTATTTGTTATAATAAAGTGATGAACACAGCTGCTCTCCCTGCATGAGCCATTTGCTTTCCAGCCTGCCTTCTCTCTGACCCCTCATGCCTCTGCCTCATGCTCTTACATGCACCTTCTGTCCCTTCCTTCAGGACTGCTTTCTGCTGTCTGTAGTTAGTTCATAATGCACATTTTATTCTTTCCAAACAGGAAAATGCACAAAACTAAATCAAATATTTTTTTCATTTCTTTATATCTGTATATTCTCTACATTTCTGCTGACTTACTGTGGATAGGAAGAATTCAGTGAAAACGAAGGGTTGACGTTCAATATTTTCAGCCTGAATGGTTGGCTAATATAAGGAAGTAACAAATAAGAAAGGGTAAGATAGGGTTCCTTGGTCATCTGGATTTCTTAGAACATCAATTCCTAACTTTTACACTCAAAGCAAGTTCTGGTTCAGTTGGGAAGCAAAGGCATTCAGGGCTGTCAGCTCCCATTCAATCAGATTCATGCTGATGCAGAGCACAATGACAGGATTCCAGCGAACCATATACAGAAACTCAGCAACACTGAAAGTGAGCCCAAGATGAGTGTCTTATGGAGACAGCAGATGGGATGGAAAGAACCTAGACATGTTAGGTCTATGAGCTCTGTACACATGTATGCCATATTCTCCATTAGACTTCATCTCCAAACCACAAATTCAGAGATAAAAGTACTAAGTATCCAAGCACTGAGCTCTCTGAGTAGAGTCACATGTCCACGAAGCTAGTCCTGGATGGATAGTTGCCTACATGAAATCTGTGTCCTGTTTTAAAGACGGGAGTGGAGATTCAGTTCTCATCAACTTGGCAGTGTTTCTTATAGATGAGGAATCGGGGCTTCAAAGACATTATCTGTCTAGTTGCCATAAATCTGATACTGAAACTCAGCTCACTTTACAAAACCAGCACAGTTCCATGGTGCCATCACTGTTCCTGCTCTTGTCGTCTGAAGCAGGGAAATTGGTTTCTGCCTCTCGATTCTTACATTGCAATGGACCACCACTGACTAGAAGTCTATGCTTCTGGGCCCTCACAGAAAGTAATTGGAATTCTGCATAAACATGTATACTTCCTAATGATTTCTAAGGAGAGCCATTTAGTGTGGGTCTATTTATTCAATTTATCACTGCTCCTGTTGCTAGGAAGTGTGCATAAAAAGAAGATAGATTCAAATATTACAGTAAAGGAAGCCACTAAGAGTTGCAATAAGGGGGGGCACTTATCAGCTGTTTGAATCACTCGGTATCATTTTCAAACCATGCTCACTTTAAAAATGCTTGGACCCTATACCTGGACATTCTGCTTCCGCTTCTCTGTGTATATACGATTCAGGGAACACTACTGCAGGGGTGTATTTCAGAGAATGACAGTCAAGAATTGGGAAATAAGTGATGAATGAGCAGACATTATTTGGACAATGCAGTTTTCAGGCAGGGCTGCAAAAGAATGTATTTTTGGATGCTTCTGTTGGTATTTAACTTGGAAACTGTACATACAGTAAATCAGAAAGGCCAGTAATATGGTACAGAGAAGGAGGCTTTATGTATGGTTCTGACAATGCTCAATGGCTGCCTTGGTGGAAGGGGTGTAGATTTATGGTCCCACACTTGCAGGTAGTGGCAGCTAATATGTAGTGTGGCTCTCTATCTATACCTGAGAGTGTTTATTTTTTGGTTAATCTTGAGGTAAAGGAAAAGGGTAAGGCAAACGATGCACTTTTGACATAAGAAATGTTGCTTGTATGCTGACCACAGATCACAAGGGCTGGGGAGAGTCTCACACAGCACACCTGCCCAGAGTTCTTTCCAAAGACATTTCCTGTGCAGTCACACAGTGCAGGTAGGACTTTTGAGTCCCAATGAGCTGTCATTTTATCCATGGGTCTAGACTAATTTACTCAGTAGGCAACACTAGGCTCGAAAATTCAACTTCTTTCCTCCTTCCCAGGTAGAACCAGAGGCTTCCCATGGTTGCTGATTGGGAGTTTGGCGAGGATGAGCTGTTTTCTGGTCTAGAACTAACACTGAGAACCTCAGGTTGGGCTTGGAGGCTCTCTGTGAGCAGCCTCCCTTCAGGCAGCACGCCTGTCCCCTCAGCTCTTCTCACCTCACCTCCCGAATGGCAGACTCGTCATGAATTTTCAGATGATGTCTTTGGGCACCTCTCCGGCTTAGTGGTTTGCCAGGGCAGCAAAACAAAGCACCACAAACAAGGTGGTTTACATGAATGAAATTTATTCTCTCACAGTCCTAGATACTGGAATCAAGATGTCAGCAAGGTAGACTCCCTTCCCCTCCCCTCGCTGCTAGTGGTTTGTAGTTATCTTTGGCATTTCCTGGCTTTGAGAAGCGTCACCCTGACTCTTCATGTTCATCTGCTCTTCTCTCTGGGACCATGTTTGTGTCCAAATTTCCAGTTCTTCAAGGATATGCATCATAGTGGATTATTTATTTATCCACTTTATTTCTGCTGTTATTTGAATGCACTTTATCCTCCTCAAACCTCATGTTGATATTTGATTGCTGTTGTGGTGGTGATGGAAGGGGTGGTTTTTAAGAAAAGATTAGGTGGTTAAAGGGGCTAGGCACCTTTCTTCAGGGGTACAGTAATTCTTGAGGGACTAAGGGGATACGAGAGGCTGTGAAGTAGTGCTTTGACTCTCACTGGCTCGCTTGCCTTCCGCTTTTCATGTTGCCATGCTCTTGGAATTCCTCTCCTCCAGAATCATGAGCCAAAATAAACTTCTTTATAAATTACCTAGTCTTTGGTATTGTGTCATAGCAACAGAAAACAGACTGAGATGTCTCATCTTAACTAATCACACCTCCCGTTTCCAAATAAGGACATTTTCTGTGTCACAATTCTTCCCGCAACACCAGTTCCCACTGACACTGTGATCTTGGTGTGGGTCCTAAGTGAAAGCCCCTTAATCCTGATGTTCCAGAACAGAGCTGTGCATGGAGCCTCTGTTCAACTTTCACTCTCTCCCAAATTCCATCTCGAGGAAAGTGTGCTTTCTCACTCAGAGGAATGCAGTTAGGGATTCTTGTGCCCAGTACCAGCTGGAAGTTGAGGGAAAAGAAGCAGGGGTGGGGATTCCTCCATCGTGGTCCTTTATAACCTCAAAGTCTGTGGCTTAGCAAGAAGAAAAAAGTGAAGAGTGGGCAGAGGTGATGAAACCAAAGGTTGCCAGATGTGAGAAGAGAGGTGGAGGTGGCAGCCGAGCAAGACCTGAGCCAACAAGCTTTATCTGATTGTCTCTGGGCTAACCCCATACCATTTGTTCATTAGCAGACTGGAGGATGCAACTCAGCCCGGGGTTGGAGCCCAGATTCTGAGTCTGAGTGGATGTGGGGATGAGGAGGAGGGGTCTTGGAGGACTGGCGTGGAACCTGCATATGTGGGGTGCACTGACTGGTTCCGCAAAACCACTGTGGGCATCAACCAGTTTACTTCATCAGCAGTGCAGTCCCCAAAGGTCAAGTCACCTTTCGAAAACAACACCTTATTATTTTGATTTTATGTGTATGAGTGTATTGCCTGGATGTATGTAAGTGCACCAGTGTGGTGCAATGCCCACAGTGATCAGAAGAGGGTGTCAGATCCCCCCGGAACTGGAGTTATGGACAGTTGTTAGCTATCATATGGATGCTGGGAATTGAACCCAGGTCCTCGTAAGAACAGCCAGTACTCTTAACTGCTGAGCCATCTCTCCAGCTCCAGATCAAGTCATCTTTATACTGCTGTAGCAATGAGCAGGAGAGGGAGCATTGGAAGGAGATGGGAAAGATAACAAGATCTGAACCCAAAACAGCCACCTGCTGGGGACCAAGGATTCAACACATGAGCCTGCAGTAGACATTTCATATTCAAACTGTAACAGTTCATATTACCTCACTTAACTCCACACAGTCATATGGGACTGTTATGACTTCATTTTTACATGTTAAGGCACGAGGGTGTAAGTGCTAAGGTCTGGTTCCAGAGTGCTCATCACCACTTCACTCCACTGATGAGGCATGATTGTGTTCCCTGTAAGCTGTGCCTCTACTGAAAGTGTGTGTGTGTGTGTGTGTGTGTGTGTGTGTGCGGGTGTGTGTGTGTGATGTGTGTGCGCACGTGTGTGTTTGCGCATGCACGTGTGCATGCCTACTCATGCACTGGAATGCATGAAAGCCTTCAAACCTCACCTCCCAGCCCAGCCGCCGTGTAGGAGGCCAGGGTCAATCATTTCATCTTGTCTGTTCTTTCTGCTTTCACAGAACTTATTGTTACTTGAAGTGTATTACCACAGGAAAAGAATAAGGAGGGTTTTCAAAACAAATACGACTCCACAGTCACAAACACTTTGACATCAGACCTTTCTTCCTGGAGGCACATATGTATACACTTACCACACACACACACACACACACACACACACACACACACAAATAAAACTGAAAAAATCTATCTTTAAAAAGTGGTTGTTAAAAAATTCTTAACTGTAACAATGTGGAAAATATTTCCAATGTGATGTTGAGTGAAACAAGTGCACACTTGATGTGCATGTATGTAAAACAAGTGCATGAAAACAATGTCTAGAAGAACAGGGGAAAAGAAAATTGTCAAAAAATTAGAGAATTCTTTTTCAAAGCTTCGTAGCTGCTTTTCAAGGTGGAAATGCAGCAAAGCTGTTTCCAATACATTTTTTGCCCTTAGTTATAAACAGTGGTTTTTCTGAAGGTAGGAAAGCTTTCAAGTTGATAAAATAGCTGTTAAATGACAGGTTATCCATGTTGGAAGACTTACATAGGTTAATAATGTGCTCCTAATCCTGTTTGAGGTTCTTTTTAAAATTTTATTCATATTTTTTATTTTGCGTGTATGAGTGTATTGCCTGCATGTGTAAGTGTGCCCATGTTGTGCAATGCCTAGAGGTCAGAAGAGCGCATCGGATCCCCTAAAACTGGAGTAAAGGATGGTTGTTAGCCACCAGGTGAGTGCTGGAAATCAAACCCGGGTCCTCTTCGGGAGCAGTCGGTGCTCTTAACCACTGAAATTTCTCTCTCCAGCCCCCTGTTTGAGATTCTTAAGTGACTGGAGCAATTGTGAAGAGGAAGGAGGTGAAGATGAAGGGCAGATCTTTTCTTTGAAGATCTTGTCTCACTAGGTATGAAGAACCAAGGGGTGGTGGCTTTGGGGATGGAGTAGGACATAAATAAATGAAAAAATTTGGGCTGAATTAAATATTATTCAAGCAATCTCCCCAGGTACAGTTTTGTCCAACAAGTTTATAATGTATTAAGGTATTTTTAGGTCTGTGTGCTGTTGCTTTGGTCTACCTTCAGTTTCCCCACTGAACCTCTGTAGCAGCTTTGAGTACATAAGACTTGCTGGAGTGAAATGAAATTTTTATGTCTGTTCTGTTCATTAACACATATTTTAAAATAGATGTTGCACATTGTCTTAGTTTGTTCTTCATTGCTGTGACAAAACACTCTGACCAGTACCAACTTGGGGAGGAAAGGGTTTATTTGTCTTACATCTCCCAGGTCTCAGTTCATCAGGGAGCCCAAGGTAGGAACTCAGGGCAGGAACTTGGAGGCAGGAGCTGGAGCACAGGCCATGGAGGAACGCTGCTTACAGGCTTGCTCCCTTGGCTCCTGCTCAGCCTGCTTTCTTATGCAACACAGGCCCACCTGCGCAGGGGTGGCACCACCCACAGTGGGCTGGGCCCTCCCACATCACTCATCAAGAAGATGCCCCTCAGACATGGCCACAGGCCACTCCAATAGAGGCAATTCCCCGATTGAGGCTCCCTCAACCCAGGTGTGTCAAGTTGACACTAAAGCTATCCAGCACACACATACAGTAGTTGTCAGGTTAAAGAAAAGGACTATGCCTTGTACAGATAGACTTGATATTAATGTATCAACAGATTGAGAGAAATTCATCAACTCCTTTCCAAAACAGAGTCTTTATTCCACAGGAAGTAGAGATCACTGACAAACACTAACTTTCCAAAATTATATATAATATAAGAAGGAAAATGTAAATAAAATTTCTGGTAGAAAGTTCAATCCAATGGTAACCTTAATTCAGGTTAAACCAATTTTTAAGGTTATAACTCTAGTTATAGACTCATTGTCCTCTGGCTGTTAAAGGTCAGATCCATACACTGTCTTGATTCCTGCAATCAAAGTCCCTGAACAGAGTTTCTTTAAAGGCTCTGTTGCTGGGACCAGAGGGATAGTTCAGTCAGTAAAGTGCTGTATAAGCATGAGGACCTGAGTTTGGAACTCCAGCACCCACAGAAGAAGTGGGATGTGGTGGCACATGTCTGTAACCTAGTGTGGAGGCGGAGAGGGGATGTATGGAGACAGGTAGATCCCTAAGATCACTGACCAGTCGGTCTAGTCTATCTGTAAGTGCTGGTTCAGTGAGAAAACCTGTCTCAAAAGATGAGGAGAGTAGGTGAGGAAGATGCCCAGTGTTGATCTCTGGCTCCCTCAGGTACATGCATACATGTGTGCTTATGTACACACCACACACACACACACACACACACACACACACACACACAGAGGCTCTGATGCTAACAAGGCCCCTCAGGAAACCAGTGCAAACAGTGTGAGATAATAGACTAGAAGAGTTCTGGAAAAGAGGAACATGCTGGGAAAGCCCCAAGCAAACATACACTTCTATGATATCTTGCTCCTGAATAAAAAGATTCCAGAAGATTATGGCCAAGAAGCAGGTTCCAATGGAGAAGAATAATGGGCATTTGGGAATGTGATGACATTTTCATAGATCTGATCATGAATTGGTAGGTGCTGCTCAAGCTGTGGCCCTTGGGACAGTGTGGCTACTGGTCTCAGCTGTCCCTGAAGGGCTGTTGATGCAGGTAGGCCATGAGCACTGTGAGTGGGTCTTTTGTCTCTTGTTTCCCTCTCATGTCTTAATAGCATCTGGCACACAGAATTCCAGGATGAATGAATTTCGTGAACCCAATCTAATACCATTGAATTAAAATTGCTAGAGGCAGGTCCTGAGAATCTATATTTTAACAGGACTCCCAGTTGGTTCTTAGGCATAATTGTGAGAACCATTGTCCTCTCATGCACGGACACTGGACAGTACTTGTCCACCGTTAACCCGAATGGTTTCCCTAAACATACCAGAAGCCTAGAGATGGACGAGCCACCTCATCTTGGCCTCTACACAGTGACAACCACAACAACAAAGAATGCAGACCTCCTCTGTTGGACAGGATATAGGAAATGCTTTCAGCTCCTTGTGCAGAAGGCACCGCAATCTTCCCAGACATTATCATTCCCAACACTTTACATGGTGTTAGATCACTTTCCTATAATCACTCCATTCTCTTTTATGAGACTTGAGGTTTAATTGGAGGCTCTAATAAGACATTTTATGTGTTTAATGGATCTGGGTATAATAACCAGAGTCTGCAATGAAAGTCAGAAGGCCGGCTGACTTTTAATGAAGCTGCATAGGGTGGAGATGGGGGAACAGACTTTTAGAAACCCATTCCAAACCTATACCATAGTAGACACAAAAATATTTAGAGAAGAACGCAGGTGTCTGCCTCTTCCGAACTCTGGGGTACTGACAAGCACGTGTGTCCAACCTTTGCTGCGATGGGCATTGACCTTGTGGAGTGGCCAGCTCAGTGTTGGGGAATGATAGCAGTTGACTGCTTGGACAGTTTCTCCTACTGGCCATCCTAGGGCCCGTGCCCTTTTCCTTGTACCTGTTCCTGAATCCTCAGTCTGAGTTGCTATGCCACAAACTACCCCTTGCAACTGGAGCAGAATTCCCAGCCTCGCCAAAACACACACTTGCATCTTTTTAATGTTTGCTTAAGGAATTTTTCTGCTGGGCACTGAAAAGAAAAATGAGATTAACAAAAAGAGCAAGAAACGAGGGAATTAAATATTATGGGAAAGCTTACATGTGTAGTTAAAGCATATTTCCTAGGACGTTGCAGCGTATATTGCTGGCGAGGCATTTCCTTACTTTCCAAGCCCCCTCGGGAATATTTTAAATACCAGACAAGCACTCTTACCACAGAGATATGTTAAATTCATTACACTTAAAATACCATGTGGTACATATCACAAACATTTAGTGATTGGCTTGCATATGGAAAGTGACTGTTCATAAGTGGCTTTACCCACAACCAAGAACCCTTTGCCTGTCCTGAGGTAGAAATGTCAAACATTTTTGCTACTCCATCCAGACCATACATCTTCCAGCCCTGCAGTGGCCTGGACTGCTTCTGCCTTTCACTAAGATGTGAAGGGCACCAATTAGCCTCTTCACACTCCTTTTTCTAGATGTAGAGATCAACGGGTTCTCAAATGTGAATGCATGAGACACGCGGATAGTACTCATCTGAATGACTCATCTTAACGTAGATTCTTGGTCCCTAATTCCACACACTGATTCAGCTGAACTGTGAGGAGCCCCTGGATCTGGACTGCAGCTGCAACAGCTCCTTGGCCCTCCTCATTCTGAGGACTACGCTTTGAGAAACTGAGCTCTAGTTCTCACCTGGAGCAACACAGCACCTGGGCCTCTGCACATCTTCCTCTACTCCCCACCCCTGGGCTGTTGTTGCTGCCCTGTGAAACTTCAGTCTGTCTCTGGGCCCTTTGGGTTCTCTAGGGTCAAGGTTTGGGCTTGTAAATGAAGAATTCTTCCACAAAGCTTTTCTCTAATGGCCATTAATAAGCTCTTTTACCTATCCTAGATGGCACCAGCTATTTCAGTGCATCAAGTAATTTGAGAGCAACATTGGCTTATAGTTTGAGGCGGTGGGACTTGATTTTTTTCTAACTCGTTTTTTCTAGTAGTCTTCATATTGGGGTGGATGCTACAATCGCCTGCTGAACCTACTAACCTGAGGTGCAAGTTCACCCCCAGGTCACTCAGCCCAGGTACCTGATGACTGTGGATCCTGTGCCAGGAATTCTGTGACTACTAAGGATTTGGAAACCACCAAAATTGAGAATCGATGTGTAAGCCAGTTGTTCTTAAAGCCAAGGTAGATCTAGATCTCTAGGGGAACTATTCCCCTCTGACACTGGGCTCCACCCCTAATATCCTGTTTGGTGGATCTGGGAGCTGAAAGCTGGAATTTCTATCAAGTCCACAGGTAAGGTTGATGTTTATAGACCAGGGTCCACATATAAAAACCACTAACTAAGCTAACCATTTGGGCTCAAGTTATTCTTATAGCTGTGTTACCATCATACCAAACAGCCAGTGTTCCTTCAAATAACTTCCTTTTTAAAGATTTATTTTTATTTATTTATATGTGTGTGTGCCCTTGTGTGTATATGCCACATGTGTGCAGGTGCCTGCAGAGTCCAGAGGAGGGTGTCAAATCCCTTGGAGCTGGAGTTCCAGGCATTTGTGAGCTGCCTGATGTGGGTGCTAGGAATTAAACTCAGGTCCTCTGGAAGAGCAGCAAGTGCTCTTAACTGCTGAGCGATCTCCCCAGCCCCCATCAACTAGCTTCTTATGAAGACAAGCATTTCCTGATTTCAGGCAGAGAGGTCACAGATCACCAGCAGAAGAGCTGCTGCAGTGATTGACAGAGGCTATCTCTCTAGATCCTTTGCACTCTCTCTCCATCACTCAGAGCTATGGAGAGTGACCCTGTCACCTTAAAATGGCATTGGCAAGTGGAAAGCTTTCCCTCCCCTTTGCCTAATTATTTTCCATGGCCCAGTTTAAGCTCAGCCCATTAGGCATCCCCACTCCTGCTTTTGCTCATGCACAGACATTTCTGCAAACTGAACCCCTTCTTAAATGCCACTCTCACCCTAACTCCATAGAATTCTAAGTGCATCTCTGCATCTCTGGGTAATGGTGCTTTCGTAGGCAATTTTGAGGAAAGATGGAGGTGAGCTGGTATCATACAGGGCACAGCATAACTTCATCAGAGTCTCTACTTTAGTTGTCTCCTCTGACCTCCCTGCCTCTTGCTCGTTCTACCTCAGGGTCTTCTTTCTCCTTGTATAGAATAATCTAGATGCCTTCCTCAGCCAGTTTGCGTCCTCCCACATAAATAACCCCTACACCCTTATCTTCCCTCAACAGTGAAGAGGTCTTCCTTGAGATTCTTCCTCCTTAGAAATCAAGAGGGGGTTATGAAAAGATCTCCTTCCTGTGTTAGTTCTCTATCACTGTGACAAAATACCTGAGACAGTTAATTTGAAGGAGGAAAGGTTGACTGGAGACTATGGTTTCACAGTCCATGGTTGTTTGACCCTGTCACTTTGGGCCTATCTGTAGACAGAGCACTGTGATGGTCAATGGTATGTGTCAACTCAACAAAATCTAGAATCACTTGGGAGACCAGTCACTGGTGCCTGTAGGAGATTATTCTGATTATTCCTAATTGAGATGGGAAGGCCTGCCCATTGTGGTGGCACTGTTCCTGGGATGGGATCCTGGACTGTACAGTTGGAGAAAGGAGCTGAGCAACAGCATGTGTTCATTTCTGCTTCCTGATTGTGGATGTGATGTGATCAGTTACTTCAGGCTCCTCCTGCCTTGACTTCTCTGCCATGACAGACTGTACCCTTGAACAGTGAGCCAAAGTAAATCCTTTCTCCCTTAAGTTGCTTTTGTCATAGAACTTTGTCGCAGCAACAGGAAAAGAAACTAAGACAAACACTGGTGGGGGCATGTAGCAGTGCAGAGCAGCTCACCTCATGTAGCATACAATCTGGCTCACCTCATGTAGTGTGCAGAGCAGCTCACCTCATGTAACATGCAGAGTGGCTCACCTCATGTAGCCTGCAGAGCAGGTCACTTCATGTAGCATGCAGAAAAGCTCACCTCATCTAGCATGCAGTGTGGCTCATTTCATGTAGTGTGCAGAATGGCTCACATCATCTAGCATGCAGAACAACTCATCTCATGTAGCGTGCAGAGTGGGTCATCTCATGTAGCTCACCTTATGGAGGCTAGTAAGCAAAGAGAGAGGAGGGGAGCAGAGTCCTAACAACTTCAAGGGCTCACACCCAGTGACCTAACTTTCTTTTGCTAAGACCCATATCCTAACACTTCCAACACCTCCCCAAAGCACTGTAGACTGGCAACCAAAACATCAGTTTGGGGAGGGGGAGCATTTAAAGTTCATACTATAATGCATCCCCCATGCCTAAATCCCCTCAGCACAAACTCCAATAGAGGAAGCTGAGAGGTTCTTCTTAGGGCACGCTTGCCTTTACGATCCACACATCTGAGGGCCTCTTCTCCCTGACATAAAGCTAGTACAGACACAGAGATGGGGTGGAAAGCAACCTCTCATGGAATCTATGAGGTAGCAAGCCTCTGGAGCCTTTCCTGTGAAGCAATGAACCTGGTGATGGAATAGGAACATCTAGATCCTTCGGTGAGGAATGCACTTGAATATGCAATGTGGACACTTGAAGCTTTTGGTACAGGGGAGGGTGGGGTATAAGAAAATGCACTTGGAAATACAATATACATTCCTAGAGCCTTTGGAGCAAAAGGTTGGGCGGACTCACTTGGAAAGTAGCCCTGAAATAACCTGAAAGTCTTAGACCCACCCACAGCTACATCTCCCTTACCACCCTCAAGTTTGAACCCCACCTCTGGATAGACTCCCCTTTACCACCTCCACTGGCACTCTTGAGGACAGCCTACCACCAGCTGGCAAATTAAGCTGGCACAGAATGGACATCCATGACCCTACTCAGAATTAGTCATCGAAGTCAAATGAGGGCAGGGAAGATGAGCAGAGGGAGCTGTGGCACTCTGCCTAAAGTGATGAGCAGAGGCCATTGTTAGAGAGCACCCACAAAATTCAGGTTGCCAAAGACTGAAGTGCCTCCCATCAGCCAGGGCTCTCCGGTGTGGCTCTATTGGCCCGAGTCTAGAAGTGCCTAGTCTCCAAGCATGGGCAGATCACTGAGAACACTCTTGCTGTCTGTCTGATTCTGACTTCATAAAAAATCATCCTATTGAGTCTCTCTCATGTCCTTGTGGAAACTTTCTCTGTCCTTGAGGAACTTGAGTGATCCAAATGTCAGAAAGATCTACAATCCATTGAAAGGAATAACAATCTTAAAATCCAGGATACACTCAAATGCTCACTAACCAAACTACTTATGTGATTGTGTAATTGTGACTGTGTCATGGCCCCTGTCCTTTCTCATGCCGTCATGGTTAAGGGCCCTCCAGCTACCATCCAGCTCCTCAATAGACCAGGGTAACTGTGAATTTGGGTTTAAACTCCTTCTGATTTCTCTGTATTTATGGACATAAAAATTACAGTTTACTCAGTCACAAATGGGACATCTCTCTCACACTCTCTCTCCAAGGCTCAGAGAACATCAAAGAAGAAGGGATGGAAAGATTGTAAGAGCCAGAGGTTGAGGAGGACTGGACCTGACTCGGTCACAAATGGGACATTTCTATCGCACTCTCTCTCCAAGGCTCAGGGAACATCAAAGAAGAAGGGATGGAAAGATTATAAGAGCCAGAGATCGAGGAGGACATGGACATGACAGGGCCACTGCACTCATGAACTCACAGCACCTGTGATTACTTGCACAAGATCAATATTCTAGCATGGAGTGGAAAGGGGTTCAGGAGCCCCCCACCCCTAGCTTAGGAGCACTTGACAGTTGATGTCTTCTGGAGAAGAGAGAATCCATTTTCTTTAAGGGTGTGACTCTTCTTGGTAGGCCGCCTGTGCTCCAGGGATAGCTCCACACCCAGGAGTATATGGGCAGCAGAAACTGGAGTCCAGTGGATTATTTTTTTTAAGTGACATTAAGTTGAGGGATAGGAAGGTAGGGGTGGATCTGGGAGGAATTATTAGGGGGAGTAGTTGGGGGTAATTATGATCAAAATACTTTCTCAAAGAATTGCTCAGTGGTTAAAGAACACTGAATGTTCTTGCAGAAGACCCGGGTTCAAATCTCAGCACCCACATAGCAGTTAACAACGGTCCATAACTCCAGTTCCAGGGGATCTGACAGCCTGTTCTGTCTTCCGCAGGCATTGCATGACACGGGTGCACTTACCTACATGCAGGCAATACACACATACACATAAAAAATAAAAATGATAAATAAAATATTTTTAAAAAGAATTGATAAAAATATTAAATTTTTAAACAATTTACAAGAGTGAGTTTATTAATGAAGACAAATCCTAGTTTCCGGGAGATTGCCATTGTTGGCTGATTATGTATTTCATGTAGGGATTAATTCATAACAGAAGCAGAAATACAGACATATTTGGAATTCTCCTTTAAATTCTACCACCTCTGCCTAGAGACTTTACTGCTGTGTCCACGTCTCTGCTGGGTGAGTGAAATGCTTTCCCTGGGCACTGAGGTTAAAGGTCTTCTTTGTCATCTCCTGGAAGTGTTAACCAGCTGGACCTTTGTTTAACAGCTTCTCCAAAGCACTGTGCTCTGACAACTTGCTTGATGGATGGAGCTGTCAACACATCTTCAATCTGAAGAGGTGGAGAACGTCGCCTTACCTATCAACTCTATAAATCAGATGAATAAAAATTAGCACCAAGCTTGGCCCAGGGAATCTTTTCTCATTTTCATATTCTTTGTAGATTAAAATCTTCAGAATGTGGTCCACGAAAGAGAAAGAAAAGACTTTATGGTGCTTTATTTTAAAGAATTAACATTGATTTACTCTACAAAATAACTGCTCATGAGAAAGACATCTGGAAAAATCAGTGGTATATGCACAAACTCATCCTCTGTGATATGGAATAATTTGGGGAGTGAGAGATAGAGTGTAAGGGCAGATTGGGAGATGATATACCAAGACTATTGGGGAAGGGTAGAAGAGGAGGAGAAGACAAAGTCATCTAGAGCTGTGCAGGAGAGAAGACAGCCTCTGCACACACACCACAGATGGGTCTTTCCATGGTTCCTGGGGCATGGCTTTATGGATCTCCCACTTGTTTACACGTTACTTTCTCATGGCTGTGATCCCCTTGACGTGAGGAACCTAGACTCATTCATTTTTATGTCCCCAGGTTCTCAGCCCTATGCCCATACCAGAGACACAGTAGATGATGAATGAATGGATTCAAGCACATTAGCAAAATAATTACAACTCTGGATGAAGGAAGTACTACAGAGCTTGATGGAAGTGTTGTGGAAAACTGACCCAGATTATGAATATGTAAAAGGGAATTGTAGGGGAGTAGGCTGAAGAAAAAAGCATGGAATCTGGGTGGGCATGGTGGCACATCCCTGTAATCCTAGTGCTCAGGAGGCTGAGGCAGGAAGATGGTGAGTTCAAGGCCAAGCTGGGTTACATAAGGAGACTGTCTCAATCAATCAATCAATCAATCAATCAGTTACTCAGTCACTCAGTCAAACCTGGAATCTCATATCTCATTCTCAGCTAAGCAAACAAAACTTTCCCCCTGCAGAGGATCTGAAGAGTTTATATCAAATTCTTCACTAGGGAATTTAGTAGCAGTTACACTCTGCCCTGCTTCAGGTAAGCATTTACAGAACTGGTAATTCTCCTGCCTTTCCTGGATGGCCAGCATCCCTTGACTATCATCCCTCCCATGGACCAGAAATCATTTTAAGTCAAACACAGAGCCACCTCCAGCTCTGCCTCACTGTGCTTAGACCCCCAGGTCTCAGCTTCTCCTGACAACCCTAGCACCTCCTCTGCAAAGCAAGCAAGAATAAGAAGCAAGCACTGTCAGGGAAGCCTGCAAGGGGTAAATATAGCCCAAAGGCAGATAAATGCAGTCAAATATTTTGTCATTTGCTTTGCCTTAACATTTTCACTACTCTTCATGAAAAGGAAGGATGTCCTTTTGCGGAGTGGCAGCTGTGGCCGGATTCAGGAAGCTGCTGTCTGCTACTGATAAACAAATGACAGCGTCCTCTCAATGGGTCCACATATCGCCCAAAGCAGATTTCTGATTAATATTTTGCTGTTTCTTTCTTACCACTGGAAATGATTTGCCTGGAGTGGGGCTATTTCTCTCTTAACCAAATCCTTTTGGTGTTTTGAAAATTTTCCAAGTGAGAAAATAAACCCTTTTACCCAGTTTGAGTCAGATGCTCAAAACATAAGACAAAAATAGCTTCTGGGGAAGCTGTTGCTGGCTTTGCTCTGCCCCAAGGAACAGTTAACCCTGCCGTGGGCTTCAACCCAGGAAGTAACTGCCCTGGCTCTTGGAGAGCTGGTCTAAGCTTTTCACTTTGGCATGCCCTTGTGATCCAGGCAAAGCTGAGGGGAGTCATGGACTGGACGGTTGAGGGTGATGTACATGCCAAAGTGCTCCTTCCAAACCATTTACACTGAGCGTTCTACTTGCCGAAGGGCTCAGGATGAACGTCACTATCTCCATTTCTAATGGTAGTTTATGGTTTCATTTTTCTTTTCTGAACAATTCAGTGCATTCGATTGATCCATATGTCAATTGTACTTTTAAAATCATGTAACTGATTTTAAAAGCTCTTGCTTTCTGGGCACAGTGGTGCATGCCTGTAATCCCAGCACGTAGGAAGCCGGGGCAAAAGGGTCACAAGTTCCCGGCCAACAAGGACCTGATTCAAAATAAAACCAAAAACAAATAGACAAATACCAAGAAAGAGCCAGAAAGATTAAACAATAAAAAAGGTGCTTATAAATAAACACCAGGCACTGTCTTCTTTTAAAAAACACCTTTCTATGCCTATACAAACACCATTTACTTTAAGCCTCCTAACAAACTCATGACATAGAGGCATTAATAGTCTCCATTTTACAGATGGAGAGAATGAGGCTCAAAGAGACTCTATACCTTGCCCAGACTCATAGCTTGAAAACAGCAGGCAAGATTTTAACCTCAGGGCTGTTTGCCCACAAGCTGAGCCCCCATTGTGGCCTGACAGACCTGGAAGCCCCTGGGTTTATCCACACTGCATTTCCAAATCCCAGGCTTTCCCAACTGAACACTTTAGGTTGGGATTTCCAGTAGTTATTCAAACCTAAATCTTGAATGAAGCCCAAGATCCTAGGGGCAGGTTACAGTAAGTGTGACGAGGCCAGAAATCTAGCACCCAGGCTTCCTGGAGTGACATGCTTCCCATTAATGTTGCCGAAGAGACTGAGTCACTAAGAACAATGCAAATCTGGGAACTGACGTTGCTGGGTTGGCGTTCCCCTTTTTTGAAGTTTGCTGTTCATTTTGAATACTCATCCAGGTTGGGGGAAAGGGAAGAGGATTAGTCAAATGACCCACTGGAAAGGAAAGTTACAATTTACTGGAAAAATTAAAGTGTCAGAGTCTTGTAATGGACACAGGTTCTCGATCAACTGGGTTGCCAGGTCGGTTTCCTCAGATGTCTTCTAGCCCAATACCTGTAGTATTTTCTTAATTTTTAAAAATTTTCTTTTTTTTTTATGTGTATGAGTGTTTTGCCTGCATGCATGTAAGTGCACCTATGTATGCAATGACCATGAAAGCCAGAAGAGGGAGTCAGACCCCCTGGAACTGGAGTTATGTTGGAAACTCAGTCTGGGTCCTCTGGAAGAGCAGCTAGTGCTCTTAATCTCTGAGCCGTCTCTCCGGCCCAAATATCTGTAGTATTTGTTTGAAGTTGTTAAAGTAGGGTTGAAAGAACTAAAGGGCAAAGCTATCTCTGAGCGGTTATATCTAAAAAGGCTGAAAATCATTTGTAAGTGAGGCCATGCAGAGTTGAAGGCAAGAGCCGGTTTCTCTTGGATGGAGATGGATGGATAGGTGTATGAAGGAAGCCTTTCCTCCAAATTGGGAAATAAGGGACCAAAGGAATTTCAGAGCAGGTGACAGGCACATCTGCCATGGAAGCAGCCACAGGATATGATCAGCTCTTGGGGAATCTTGGTGTTGGTCAGTGGGATGCCTGAGAATGGTAGGTACCTTTCAGGGTCTCAGGAGTAAAATTCATGCTACTGGACTCACCTAAAGAGTAAGATAGAAAGCATGTATTTAGCGGGGTAATGTGGAAGAAATAGCATTATACAATATATTCACATGACACTGAAGGTTACAATATGGAAAATCGACTTCCTCTCCTTGTCCTGTCCCTAGGTCACTAGTATTGCTGCCCTGAGGAGATTTTAAAGGTTCTGTCTTTGGCTCTCCCCTTCTATCCCTGAGCTCCCTGTCTTCAAAATTTCAGATTTTAACTCTTCATGTAGTTTACTGCATCCCTGCCCTGCAGGTATTCATATGGGTTGCTACCTTCTGTTGGCTTTAAATTTTATGTGCTGACTTCTTACTTTGACAGATGAGAATTCTTAGGCCATTTACACCACTGCTTTTCTTCCCCAATACTTCCCCAGTATTGATCTTGTCCAGGCCTCTCTAGGCTAGATTTTCTACTATAAACAGGGTAGTTAAACCTCCATTTCTAATGCAACTAACTTCATGATAGATAAATAACTTGAGTTCCCATTTTGCAATGTGAAGACAGGGCAGAGGTTACTGTATCTGTGTACTTATAAATATCAGCTAACCCAGTTGACCCCAATAGTAGAAGGAAATGGGTTTTGAGATGGGAGGGAGGGGGAAGACTGGAGGGAGAAGGGAAGTCTGTAGGAAGAAGACAGGTTGAAGGAAGAAGGGCAGGACAGACCTCATCAGCACCTGCATCTGCCCAGTAGGTGAGGTAAGACAGGAGCTACATCACCCATCCACTCAGCATCATTTACCCATACACCCACATTGCATCTTATTTGTGAGCCTCTCTCAAATTAGCATCACCTTGGAGCTCAACTTGACTTCCCCACCACCTCAGACCCACTGAGCCAAAATCTCTGGGTGGAGCCAGGACTGTGCTTGAACAAGCTCCCTGATAATTCTGAGTTGGTCTGAGCTGAGACAAGTCCAGTGTTTATAGATGCATCATTCGCCCGTAGGATAACCTAAACCACAATGAAGTCTTTCACACTTTCTCCTTGGGTTGAGTTTTTAAACCCGGAAACCAACTTACGTGTGTTTACAGTTACATGATGTTGATCTTTAGGACCAAGAAGAAATGCTTACTTTTTTAAAAAAATTCCAACATCATCATGTAAAAGCGATGAAATGGAAGGTTTCTACATTCCACCAGGTCACCAGCATGCCATAGTGACCTTGACTTCATACTTGAGCCATGGTCTTCTTGTGCTGGCTGTTGGCTCGTGTTGGGGACATTTCTCATTGCCTTTCTTTTGACAGCTGGAGACAGAACTGTGCATTCGCTGCTGTATTCTTGAGATCTTCTAGCTTCTGACTTGAGCTCTCTCTTGCTTGGAATCCAAATCTCACTAACGTCCAGGTTACTTTCATTTTAACCTTAGTTTTATCATCTTTTATTTTAGCACCTAGGAGCTTTAAGTACTTGATTTACTGATTTCTTCACTGTTTTTCAGACAGTTTTCTCCTTTTCTACAGTCTTGGGTGCTTACAATTTTATATTTTAGTTTAGTTTAGTTATGCCTGCTTGTGTGTACGTGCACCCATGTTGTGCAATGCCCACGGAGGTCAGAAGAGGGCATTGGCTTCCCCTGGAACTGAAGTTATGGACTGTTGTTAGCCTCCATGTGGGTGCTGGGAATCGAACCCAGGTCCTCTGCAAGAGCAGCTAGTGCTCTGAACTGCTGAGCTGTCTCTCCAGCCCCTCTTTTCCTCATATGTAACCTGTAGAATCCCATCCTCCCTTCAGCCTCAGGCCTCTTCCTCCCTCACCATCTCCTAGCCACTCCCACCAACCTCTAAAGCCTCCTTCCCAAGCGTTTTTCCTGGGACTTCTCTGTGCTGAGTCCCTGAATCAGGGCCACTGTTTTCTGAATCCCTGTGTCTACCTCCTTCTTGCTTTACATTCTTGTAGCTGGAGCACATCCTTAAGTAACTCCCTAAAAGATGGTGATGTAAGAGAGGTGTAAGAGGAGAAATTTTCTTTACATGTTTCAAAATATTTTTGTTCTGGAGCTGGAGAGGTGACTCAGTGGTTAAGAGCACTGACTGCTCTTGCAGGGGACCCAGGTTTGATTCCCAGCACCCACATGGAGGCTAACAACCATCCTTAACTCTGGTTCCAGGAGATCTGATGCCCTCTTCTGGCCACTGCAGGCATTGCATGACATGGGCGCACTTACATGCAAGCAATACACTCATATACATAAAAATAATAAATCAAATATTTTAAAAATATATAATTTTTTGTTCTGTCTTCAGTGGTGGATGAAGAGCTTGATTATGGTACAGGGCCCTGGGTTCAATAACCAGCATTGTTGGGAGGAGGAATAGAGAACTGTGAGTATATTTTAGATTGGAAGCGAAGTAGGTTTATCTCAGACCTTTCAGAGAATCACTTTATTGTCTATTTTTTGTTTTTAAAATTGTATTACATTTATTTATTTGTGTGTGTGTGTGTGTGTGTGTGTGTTGTGTTGCCCCTATGGCAATCAGAAGTCAACTTGTGGGAATCATTCTCTCCTTCAACCACGTGGGTCCTGAGGGCTGAACTCAGGTCATAAGGCTTGGCAGCAAGTACCTTCACCTGCTGAGCCATCTTGTCAGCCCTCCATTGTCTGCTAATACTCAGTGTTGCTGAAGCATGCTTTCATATTCTTTCTCCCTCTTCCTTTCTATGTGCTGTTCCCACTCCTAGTCTCAGGTTGAGGATCTGGTACCACCCTTGATACTTTAGATATTTTTCATTCTCCATCTCAAGTGGGCTGGCACTAATATCAGCCCTTAATATTCAAGGGTAGTTGTAAGACTATAAGCAACAGGGGCAAATGCCAAAAAGGAGAAACCAATCAGTACTGTGGTCAATGGGTTCCACTACAGTCACACTTTCACCTTGATCTTTCTAACCACTAACCAATGCACTCTGAATAAGGGAACATAAATTCTTCAAACCTCTGTACCAGTTATAGTTTTCTGTAGGGTCTTAAAAGAAAATTTAAGGGCTGAAGACATAGCCTAGCAGTTAAAAGCACTTGGTGTTCTTTTTTATGTTTTTGATTTATTTATTTTTATTTTATATGTATGAATGTTATGCCTGCATGTAGGTAAGTGCACCTGTGTTGTGCAATGCCCGCGGAGGACAGAAGAGGCTGTCAGGTCCCCTGGAACTGGAGTTACGGACAGTTGTTAGCTGCCATGTGGGTACTGGGATTCGAACCCAGGCCTTCTGCAAGAACAGTCAGGGTTCTTAACTGCTGAGCCATCTCTCCAGCCCCGCACTTGCTGTTCTTATCAAACCTGAGTTTCATTCCCAGCACCCACATGGCTGTGTACAACCATCTGCTCACAACTCCATTTCCACCCTCTTTTGGCCTCCATAGTCACTGCATGCATGCGGTGCACATACAAACATACAGGAAAAACATCAATATACATAAAATCAAGATAAACCTTTTTTAAAAAATAAAATTCAATTAGCTGTGTATGGTATATGTAGAATAGGTAAGTGGAAGCCTCTGCAATTTTTTTTGAAATTGGCATAATAGGAATATTCCAGATCCTAGAAACAGAAACCTTCACTGCTTTCATATTCTCATGTTCCTCCCTGACAGATATTTTATTGAACCTCTGAATAAAAGCAGAATGTCTTAGAGACAAGCCAATGATATGCAAGACATGTTTTGAGACTTCCTATTTTCCAAGATCAGGAGCAGTCCATTGTCATAAAGTTATTTTTTGTTGTTGTTGTTGTTGTTGTTGTTGTTTTTTGTCTTTTTGAGACAGGGTCTCCCTGTAGCCCCAGCTGTCCTGGAACTCACTATGTAGACCAGGCTGGACCTGAACTTACAGAGATCTGCCTGCCTCTGCCTCCCGAGTGCTGGGACTACAGGCTGTGCGCCACCACGCCTGGCAAGATATTTGTCGTTTTAAGAGGAAAAAAACTTCTGAATAGTGGCAATTGTGCATTTGTTTGGCTCAAATAATAACAGCAGCTAAGTTACTCACTATAATTAAAGTGGATTTGGTCTCATCAGATCAGCTCAGCCTCTTCCTGTGATTTTCCAGTTTGGGAAGCACATGCTAAAAGGACATGCGAATGGGCATTTGGTTTTAGATGGAAATGCTTTGTTCCTGCTGTAATGTGCTCATGACTCTGTGTGCATTTGAGCTACAGGGCTCAGAAAAGCCCAGGGATTACTTGGTGCTCTTAAGCCATGCCACCGCTCTCTGTACACACATTAAAATCACAGATGCTCCACTCCAACTGCAAGGAACAAGGTAAGGCCATTGTGATTGGAAAGAGCACTATACTCAGATACGGAAATCACACGTGGTTGTTATGGAGAGGGCCTAAAGAGTTCTGGTGGGTATTTGCAAGCATCTGCTGTTTGTATGACTGGGTGTATTGAGATTGCTGAAGATAAGTGTGTAAGAAGTTGTTGCTGGAGACATCATGTGATATTGAATCAGAGACCTCTGTTGACCCTTAATGAGTAATGAGAGTAAAGAAGGTAAGAATGATACAGGTTAGGGCTAGAGTAATACACTTCAAGTGGGTACTGCATAAAAGTACATCTCATGGGCCTACTCTAACTCTATCTAAGCATTCATTCAGAATTGCTGAATTACTTCAAGAAACCCTTCCTCTTTACATACCTGGGATTGTACCTAGGGTCTCTCACATGCAAGATAAACATGCTAACACTAAACTGTATCACGAGTCCAAGAATATTCCCTTAATCAGAAAATCACTCACAAGCATTAAATGTGGACGTAAGTTCCAAGCATTTGTATGTGAACTCTAAACGCAGTCTTCAGCATAACAACACCAAGATTTACTGTGAATTTAAGAGGAGCATTTACTTGTCATGCTACTAAATCGCATTTTCCCCTAAAAGGAGTTAGTGGAAGCCTCCACTCGAGTACACTCTAAGGTTAATGTTTTTATCCTGAGTTTCTGAATGACCACTTTTGTTTTGACAGCCTCTTTCACTTTGTTAAACATACCTAAGAACCAAAAAGGCCCAAGACACTCCTTGGTACCACAGTACTGTTTACAAAGGCTGGGTACTCAAGGTACTGCACTTCACCTACAAATAATACCCTTAGGTGGTGGGCAGGCCAGTCTCTTTGGTCTTATTTTACCCACAAATCAATTAGTCTGACTAAATGGTTACAAAACAAATTGGAAGCAGCAATGAAAAGGGATGGCCTTGAGACTGTTACAGATGCTAGTGGACGCTCAGGTATGGAAAGAAAAACTACAAAACACGGAAGTAAGTATTCAAGGCACACTGTGGGCTGAGGGCATTCCAGGGGTTCAAGAGCAACCCTAATGCTCAAAAAGTACCTCAGTGAAACCCAAGAGCATGTACGTCTCCCCTTGTGTTATCTTACCCATACGACAACCCTAAGGCACCAGGAAAATGCTTGGGATTCTCTTTCTAAAATGTAGACAACAGCAAAGGATAGTGGAAAGGATCGCCATCCATAAAAAGCAAAATAAATATATGAGGTCAGTGTTAACTTGAGATTCCTCATGTACCCAGTTGAGTTCTCATGAATGTTCAATAGCCAGTGCTTTAGTATAATATTATATCTGAGAGAGAAAAATTAAAAGAAATGTTATTTGTTCAAAACAGCAAAGTGTATGGATATATAAACATATGTTAACAAATGATATCAACATGTGCGTGTGTGTGTGTGTGTGTGTGTATGTAAAGGCATATAACACTGCCATATTGTTTATTGTTAGTACATATGGGTGTGTTTAAGTAGTTGTGGCACATCTTTCTGTGATCAGGTTTTTTAAAGTATAATGAAAGTTTAAGAACAAAACACCAAAATCTAGTCTTTTGGTTTTGCTCTTGCTTTATAATTTAGGCTGTTCACATAGTTTCTTCCTACTGATTAGGGAACTCTTTTATTTTAGGTCTCATTTTATTCAAATAGTCTAGCTACAAGGTCAAGAAAATAAATGTATAGGTTTTGAAGTTTGTCTCGTATCTCAAACTTAAGGACCCAAAAGTAAGATATAGAACGACATTGATGCTAATGATAGCTCATGTTTAGCGACTTGGTCAGTTAAAAGCCCTTTCATACATATGTACTATTTGATCAATGTAGTCTTAAGGTTTTTTGGGTTTTATTGACAGCAACTGACTTCTTTTTTAAATTAATTTTATTTTTTATGTATATGAGTGTTTTACCTGCATGTATGTAAGTGTACCACATGTGTGCAATGCCTGTGGGGACCAGAACAGGGTGCCATACCCTCTGGAACTGGAGTTATGAATGGTTAGCTGCCATGTGGGAACTGGGAACCGAACCCAGGTCTTCGGCAAGAGCAGTCAGTGCTCTTAACTGCTGAGCCATCTCTCCAGCTCCAGCAACTGACTTCTTTTAACATTGTTTATTTGTTGGGGAAAAAAACCTTGTTCATTCATCTTGTGGTGGAATCTCATGCTCTAGATCTGTCAGAGTTCACATGGTGTCATTTAACAACCTCCTCTACTTCTCATAATTTCATAACTAGTATTGGCTTGTAAAGCCTTGATTAGCCTCAGATTTACTTATTTTAAACAATACCTCATGAAGGGCTGTGAACTTCCCAGTGAATCATATCAGAAGACTCATAATGTCTGGCTGTCTTTCTATTAACGCCTTTAAGATTGATGGATCAAATCAGGTCGTCAACCTAATCCAGCCATCATAAAATTCCTCATCAACATTTTACCTGTGCTTTGAGCAGCCATTGATCATTGCCTAAAATAGACCATTGTTTCATTGGGTGTTCCAAAATGGTAATGTCTTAATTCCACTAGTCCTCATGCATTTCTTAGCTGAAATTCCATAGAAAGACTTATTTTTGCTAATTGGAAGCGTCAAAAAATATTTACTAGAGGAGAGGTAGGATACCTGTCAAGCTTCTATTTTCAACTACCAAATTAGCATCGAAAGATAATGCTTTCCTACCACAAGGATGGGCCTGGCTTCATGAAGAAGGTTCTAGTGAGTGGGAGTAATACTTCCTTTAGGATTTCAGGAGTCTCACCCCAGGTTGAAGCAGGATACTTATTGGAATAAGAAGAAAGACTAAGCTCTAGGGAAAGAAGACTAGCAAAGTTTCAGCCAGATTGCAAGCCCAACCTGGGAGGCTGACAGAGGCATAGAACTGGAGGATCATGGGGAAATAGACTCAGGACCATAAACTGGGTACATGGGGTGAGATTAAAGTGGGGGGGGGGGCATCTCTGAGAACGAGAGAGTCTGAGGTCTCCACTCAAGTGAAAAGGAAATTGAGTCAAGTATGGCTGGACTCCTGGTCTGAGGTCTCCACTCAAGTGAAAAGGAAATTGAGTCAAGTATGGCTGGACTCCTTACAGGAGACAAGAAGTGAAGAATAAGCCTTCGCTGGAATGTGTTGAGAGGTATTCATGAGGTATTGAGAGGTATTCAGGTCCCCCCTGGAGTCCCGCCTAAGTCTCAGCCTGCTTGGCCCAGATACCTTGCTGTCTATCAAGGCCCCAAGGGTCTGCTTGTGTTTTTAGACAACATGGCACTAATATGGATTTCCAGCGTGAGCCAAGATGGCTGCCACTAGACACCCAGAGGGCTATGAGTCAGCACAAAATGACTGGCACCAGATGTTGGAGGACCCCAAAAGTAAACAGTGATGTAATCTGTTGTATAACAAGTTTTGGCAAGGACCCACCTTTGTGTGATTACCTATAAAAAGTCCTTAGTGGGGCTGGAGAGATGGCTCAGCAGTTAAGAACACTGACTGTTCTTGCAGAAGACCCGGGTTTGAATCCCAGCACCCACATGGCAGCTAACAACTGTCCATAACTCCACTTCCAGGGGATCTGACATCCTCTTCTGTCCTCCGCGGGCATTGCACGGCACGGGTGCACTTACCTACATGCAGGTATAACACTCATACACTAACTCCAGTTCCAGGAGATCTGACAGCCTCTTCTGTCTTCCACAGGCATTGCACGGCACGGGTGCACTTACCTACATGCAGGTATAACACTCATACACATAAAATAAAAATAATAAATAAAATATTTTTTAAAAGACCAAGGGCATATATACAGTGCCCACGTGTCCAGTGGCCTATGTACTCTCATATGGAGAAAGTAAAGCATGTCTCATTTTCCAGCAGCTCTGTGAATCTTCTTTGATCTCCTAGCTCCTCAAGACTCTCTGCCCCAGGTCCTGAACACAGTCTCCACACACCTCCACCTGGACCTAATTAGAAATTCACTCTTTTCTGTGACAGAACATTCCCCTGGAACTGTCCCTGTTTTCCAAAGGAACCAAATCCAGAGGAAATGGGTCCTGAATTCGCTTCACCACTACTTCAAACTGGTACAGCTCAGGGACTCTGCCTCCCCGTGTCCCCCTCACCTGACCCCTACTCTCCTCACAAAAACTCCCCCACACAAAGAAAAGTTGAAGTATTTCTGGTTTTAGAGCAGAGCTTTTGAGGCCAGAATCACTAAGATATGGAAACACAAAGCGTAGCCACCTCTGCCCAACCCTCCAGCCCCACAACCCTTTCACTTGGCTTAGCAAATATCCATGCTTCCTGCTATGTTTAGGATTTGGCTACTAACAACCCAAACCACCCCAACCCATTAAACTAAACTCTTCTACTGTTGCGTTCCCTACACTCAAGAGCACTAAGAATTATTTTTAGACAAAAAATAGCACTTTGCTAGTGCCTGCCATCCAATTTGTAACAGATTTCCAGAGATTAACACTTGCTAGGCTTTTGGCCACATTTAATCACAGAAGTAATTCCACATTCCATCAGTATGCTCAGCTCCATGGATAAAAATAGCACAACAATCTGGTTGGGTGAGGCTGGGCCATCAGGTTTTGCTTTCTAGTTGCTGTTTTAATGTGAGGAATGATTGGCCTCTTTTAAGCCCTGTTTGTCAGGCAGCACCCCAGAATGGCTGAGCATGATGGACTATTAGGCCCAGCCAGGCCCTCAGTTGGCTACAAAAGAGATCTTTCCACTGAGCAAGTGACGAGAGTAATTGTGTCTGATTATCTGGCGGGATTTTAGGACTCAAAAACTGTATAGGGCATACTTTTTGTTAAAAATTACTTTTGATAAGAAGTTTTTCAGCGGTCTTGGGTCTAGCTCTTTTTCTCATGTGCATAAAGAGGGGAGGAAGCTCCAGGAGGAAGTGCATGCCTCAACACTCTGATTTGCTTTTGTTTTCCTGGGGAGTTTGTTTAGATCTGTGAACAGGAAGCTCTGCTGACTCACCAGAAATAAATCTCACTGTCACTGCAATTAATGTCCTCTGGTCATCCTGTGAGGGGTGTGCTGGCCTCCAGAAAGCAGTGATAGTCCTGAGTCTCCACATCCCAGTGATGGATAGTTGATGTGTGAGGAAGTGCCCACAGCTGCCTCCAGAGAAAAGGCAGGGGGTTCACTGAGCTCCTTCTAAGAGAGTTCAGTCCTCTGCGCTGCTCTGGAAGCAGGTTATGACCTTCCTCATGGCGCCTCTTGTGTTCCACAGACACAGCCTGCAATTCGCAGCCTCCTTTATCAGGCGGCATGCCGAGTTCACACACACACACACACACACACACACGTACACATGTACACACGTGCATACAAAGACACACATACGCACATTTGGACACGCACATAGATACACACGTACATACACATAGATACACATGCACACACATGTATGCACCCACACACATACATTCATGCATATACATGGACACATATACACAAACGTACATGCATAGGCATACACACTATATATATATATATATATATACATACAAACGTGTTCTGACTGCTCCAAAGCCCACTGGATACTTCAAGTTCCCTGGGAAAGTGGCAGGCTTTCTTCTGGCGGAGTTCTCGCTGTCCTCTGGCCTCTTTCCTCTTCTTTCCTGCCATCGTCACAAATCCCAGGCCTGATCTCTGATTTTTCTGACTCCATAGGAAATGCATTTTTAAAAAAAGATCAATTATATAAAGTCTTACAGTGATGGACATGAATTTTTAAAAATACTGCATTTTAGCGTTGAAGGTGGGGGAGGGAACTTAGAACTTGACGTCCAGTATATACCCAAAGTATAATTTGAGAAACCCTGAGAAGAGGGAAAGCACAGAGGAGATTCCACCGTTGAGCATTCGCGCAGAACGTAAATGAGAATTCCCAAGGCACACTGGGTAAATTTGAAAGGTTCTCAGAAACCTTGAGGCAAAATATGTTTAACCCACTATTTTTTTTAAAAAAAACTTGCTTGATTTAGGACATCTCTCTATTTTGCAAATGAGAAGACTGAGTCTCAGAGATCGCACTAATGTAGTTAAGGTCTACTTGTCAGCACTGGAACATGACCTGGTCTTGCCATTTTGGACTCAGCCCAACTGATGTGATGGCCCATGTGGCCTCAGAACCAAGACACATGGAGAGAAGCCCTGCCAGAGAAGGAATTTTAATTTCCCTGAATCTCTTAAAAGAAATCATAGAGGATCAAAATGGCAACTTCAAGTCCCCTTTTCTCACTGTCCCCAATACATCAACTTGTCTGTTACCCAAGATCTCACCTGTGAATTAAAAGACAAACCACCTCCTACCCAGCTCAGAGAGCGTCACTGTCCCTCCCCTTCTCTTCCTGCCCCCTTCTTTTCTGAATGCTGTCATCACATACCTTTCTAGACGTTCTTACAATCTCTTCTGGGCTGTTTCTGGTATAACAGCTATTTTTTTTATTCCATCTTAAAATAACAGGAGAACTGGGTGTGGTGGAGCACTGATGATATGATACCAGGCGTCTATTGGGCTGATGGAGGAGCAGGACAGCACGGCTCCTTTCACAACAACAAATCTAGTCTCATCGCACATTTACTTCTTGATAGAATATTCTCCATAAGAATAAAATAAAAAGACTGATGTGATTTCTTGTTTTTAACAAAAAATATTTTTAACAGGAGAACTGGGTGTGGTGGAGCACTGATGATATGATACCAGGCGTCTATTGGGCTGATGGAGGAGCAGGACAGCACGGCTCCTTTCACAACAACAAATCTAGTCTCATCGCACATTTATTTCTTGATAGAATATTCTCCATAAGAATAAAATAAAAAGACTGATGTGATTTCTTGTTTTTAACAAAAAATATTTTTAATATTTATATTCAGTTATCTCAGGATTTAATTTTTTTTTTTTTTGTCTTTGTGAGACAAGGGGACTCCTTGCAGCCCCAGCTGGCCTGGAACTCACTATGTAGACCAGGCTGGACTTGCTCACAGAGATCTGCCTGCCTCTACCTCCCAAGTGCTGGGATTAAAGGTGTGTACCACCATGCCTGGCTTCAGAATTTAAATTTTTAAAAATCTTTTATTCTATTTTTAATGGTGTATATGTGTGTGTGTGTGTGTGTGTGTATGTGTGTGTGAGATGTGTATGTGAGATGTGTATGTGAGTGAAGGCATATGTATCCTGTGCTGCAGGTGTGGTGGTCAGAGAACAACTTTGTGATTGTTCTACATTTTCATGAGTTCCAGGGATTGAACTCAGGTCGTCAGGCTTGTGTGGCAAACACTTTACCCACTGATCCATCTGACTGGTCCCCATTTCACAATTAAAATAAAATTCCTTCTATGTTGCTTCTCTTCCTGGATAGTGCATAGTCCAGGTGTGATCGCAGGATGTTTCTAATGCCCGTTACTTATTTTCTAAAAAATGGCCATCTCAAATGAAGGAAGGATTCTGAGGTTAGTAATGTCAGCCTCCCCAAATAAACACTCCAGAGACCAGGAACTGCCTTGTACATTTGTTGGACCAACAAACAGGCAGGACGATGTTTTACAGACCACTTGGGTGGACCAATAATTTCTGTTGATCTTTTGTGTTTAAAGTCCATCATAGATTTGTAACTTGACACAAATCAAGATGTACCTTGGAAGAGGGAATCTCAATTGAGGAACTTCTTCCACCCAACTGTCCCATGGGCATGTCTGTGGGGCATTTTCTTAATTGCTAACTGACATAAGAGGGCCCAGCCTACTGTGGGTATTGACATCCCTGAGCAGGTGGACCTGGGCTGTACAAGAAAGGGAGCAAGCCAGGGGACGTAAGCCAGTAAGCATGGTTCCTCCATAGTCTGTGCTTCAGATCCTGCCTACGGATGCCTGCCTTGAGCCCTGGTTTCCCTCAATAATGGACTGTAACCTGTAAGGTAAAGCAAACCCTTTCCTCTACAGTGCTTTTGGTCATGGTGTTTATCCTAGCAACAGAAAGCAAACTAGAACAAAGCCCAATTTTCCTTTTTTGTCTGAGCACTGATTTAACACTTGGAAAAATTGATGATTATACAATTTCACGTTTTTTTCCAGGTGAGGGGTGTTTAACTCGCACCCTTGGCACCTCTTGAAATTTAGAAAGTGAAAAGTTTCATTCTAAAATGTTGACTTGAAAGAAACCCAAGACCTTGTGGCACACCTGTGTGGGTTGAGAAGGGCAGGTGAGGAAACAGAGGGCTGAAGGTTAAAATGAAATAGTTTAGACACAGTTAAGGAGACTGCTCACAGCCTCCTACTTCCGACTCCAAGCTTCACTCTCCTCTGGAAACTTCACGCTGAGTGAGAGATGGTATGTGATGTAAGAAATGCAACGCAGTATGGAGAACTCTTAAAAAACTACAAATGAACCTACCATTCGACCGAGTTATATCACTCCTTGGCATGTACCCAAAGAACTCATCCTATTGCAGAGACACTTGAATATCCATGTTTGTTGCTGCTCTTTTCACAATAGCTAAGAGATGGAAGCAACCTAAGTGTCCCTCAACTGACGAGTGGATAATGAAAATGTGGTTCATTTATACGATGGAGTTTTACTCAGCAGTAAAGAAAGATGAAATCATGAAATTTGCAGGTAAATGGATGGAACTAGAAACTGTTATACTAAGTGAAGTAACACAGACTCAGAAAAAAAATCGACATATGTTCTCCCTCATATGTAGATCCTAGAACCAGACTCTGATAAATAAGTATGCAACCAGACCTAACTATAGGAACCAGGATAATGGAAAGGAAACAG